>NC_089219.1:22504234-22824234 GCF_963924675.1 Phocoena phocoena | reverse complement strand
TGCAGCTGTGGTCATCACATCAGGCTATTGTGACACCAGCCACCTTTTGTGGCCTATTGTGCCCATGGTGTATCTCTCCACCTTCCTGCCCCAGGGCTGGTGTGAAACGTGTGATTTTGACCCAGAGTAAGAATTACACTTTAAATTGTCCTCCAGTATATAGACGTATATGAATATATATGTAATGAAAACCAAAGTTTCATGGAATAATATTTACCCTCACTATGTGTGATGCACTCCACTATTTTTTTATTCTATTTTCCTTGATTTTAACTTTAAAAAAAAAAAAGCTTGCAACCCACTAGGTTGGTTTCATGACCCACTGTTGGGTGACGATCTGTAGGCTGACCCTAGCTAAGGAGGATGGGCCTTCTTCCAGAAAGTCCTCTGTCTCTAGCACAAGATCCCTGCTGCCTCTCAAAACCCAGATAGCATTTCAGGGGAACAGAGCCCCTTCCCGGACACAACAGCACTGGGCTCTAATGGGGAGCACCCCGGTGGGTGCTTCTAGGACTCCTGTTTCATGGGGGAGAAACTGAGGTTCAAAGAGGTCAGGACTCATCCCGCCCCGTTCACTTTCCGTTACAGTCAGTGGAGAAGCTGGGACTCACACCCCAGTATGTCTCATTCCAGAGCCCATGCTTTTCCCAGCATGGCCCGTGGCCTCCCCTGTTGGCTAAGTCCAAAGTTAGGCCTCGGCTTTGACCACAGACTATCTGGAGGTCCCTGTTTCAGGGGCTGCCAGTTTCTCCAGTGCAGCTCTAATCCCATTTTGAGGCAGTGCATCTTCCCCTCAAGAAGCCGCAGCCTGTTGATAGAAATGGACTGAGATAACAACCAAGTATAAGTCAGGGCTGACCGTGACCATTAACAGAGACGGCCGCAGAGTGCTGTGGGAATGCACGGGGGAAGAATCTGGGAAGGCTTCATGTAGGAAGCCACACTCGAGCAATCCTTCGAAGGATATATAGGATTTGAAAATGAAGGGAGATGGAAAGAGGAAAACATTGCAAGCCAAAGAAATAACCTAAGCAGAGACCTGTGGCCATAAAAATTGGGAGGAGGATGAAGGATGCAAAATCATTTATGCAGCAGGGTCTAAGTTGCATCCAGTGTGAACTCTGGAGTTGCTGAACCCTGGCAGGCTTCATGGGTGTTGTAGAGGTTTGGGGGGCACGGGATGAACCCTGGCAGGCTTCATGGGTGTTGTAGAGGTTTGGGGGGCACGGGATGAACCCTGGCAGGCTCCATGGGTGTTGTAGAGGTTTGGGGGGCACGGGAGAAGTGTGAGCAACAGTCCAAGGACTGAGAAGGCTCAGCAGCCAGGTCCTGGGTACTTTCAGAGTCTGAGGACTCCACCTCCGGCCCTATAATAGGATTCTAGGCTGGAAGCCCTTGACCTATTACAGGTCTCAACTTGAGTCTCTTCCTGGCTCCACAGGGGATTCTGTCATCCAGAATGCATCCAACAGTGGAGTGGGGCAAGCAGTCATCCAGATCGCCGCAGCCCTGGGCCTGAGGACCATCAACGTGGTCCGAGACAGGTGCGTGGGAAGGCCTGATCCCAGCACACCACTTGGGCCTTTCCACCTGGCACCCGCGGGTGCCCATGTTTCCACCAGGTGGCGCCCTTGCGTAAGCGGTCTTCCTTTCCTGCGGGCAGGAGCTGGCTTATAGCTGAGTCAGCCACCAGCACTGAAGTCCAGTTGCTTTTGGCTGTAGGATGAATGAATCCGAAATATAAAGGGAGGGCAGGAAGGAGAAGGCCCTTAGTGAACAGCTAAGAGTTTCTGAGACTCTTGACTTGTGATAAACCTCATGTTTTTAAAACCACAGTTCACATTTGGGAATGTTTTAAGCTGAGTTATTCTTTCTGTGAACCAACTCACGCAGAGCCCTTGTTTCCCTTGCATTTGTGTGATACTTTGAAGTGCACTAAATACAGATGTAAAGGAGATGGGGCAGGTTTGTCATCAGAAAGAGGAAGCCACCTGCTCAGGAAGACACAGCCAACCAACGACAAACTTAGTCTCCCGGTTTGTTCTCTCTCCAACATATCATCCAACTTCCTTAAGCCTCACCATCCACGCACATGGTTGTGTCTCTTCAGGGAAGCCCAGCCTTGGCAGGAGAACTGATACTCGCTTCAGTTCCCCATCCCCTCAGTTGTGCTAACAAAAAAAATTGTTCTGTTTGCCTTGGTAAAGAGGCTCAGAGCCACTCCTGGACCGGAGTGTGTTTGCACAGCACTCTGAAAAGCCCCTTGAAAAGAGGGGAAAAGGAAGCAGAGTTTGTCGTTTCAGTAGAAGAAATCAGGAAGTGAAGTGACTCCTCCCTGAGCCCAGATGGTTTCTAGTGTCCTTGAGCTGACAGGAGCAGTAGAAACTACCCAGTGCTCTCTCACGCCAGTGAGGAAACTGAGGCCAAGAGATGCTGGCGTGTGATGAGACTGGTGGCCAGGCCCAGCTTAGCTTCCCACAAAGAGAAACTCGGGTTCTCACAGCTGTGGCAGAGGGGTCCTGGGAGCCTTCCGTGGAGAAAGTGAGCAGATATGACGAGGACCTTGGATTGTGTTTGGTTTCCAGACCTGACATCCAGAAGCTGACCGACAGACTGAAGAATCTGGGGGCCCATCATGTTGTCACAGAAGAGGAACTAAGAAAGCATGAGATGAAAAACTTCTTTAAGGTACCAGTGATGAGGGACATTGCACCTCCACTCCAGGCCCAACTCCCTGAAGAAAGAAATTCACTTGAATTAGAAAAGCTGGCACTGGCCCCACATCTCCAAAATCCTCCCTTTGTCTCTTTTCGTGGAAAGATAAAGCCCATTCCCTCAGCCAGGGGAAAACATGCATTAAGTGGCCGGGGCTGTGAGGGGGCAGGAGAGACAGACAAGGTTTAGGAAACCCTGTGTGATTGGTAGTTTTGAATGTCAGTGGTGAACTACGTCAGCCCACACAGCCGAAGTAAATCTCAGAGCTGGGAGAGAGCTGAGGAAACTGAGGTACAGGAGGGAAGAGAAAGAAAAGGAGTCACATTTCCAAAGCATCTGCCTTATACTTTATCTGATAATCCCCACAAAAGCTCTACAAAGTAGGTGCTATCTATTTTATAGGTGAGAAAACGAAGACTTGGAAAAAAAGAAAGGACTTTACTGAGACCACACAGTCATAAGTGGTGGAGTCGGGCTGGTTCCAGGCCTCTCTGAACTCAAAGCCCCTTAACCCTGCCCAGCACACCTAGTAAGTGACCGAACCACATCTCAGCCTCTTATCACTGAACCCTGGAGGGACCGGACACACATTTACTTGAGAACACACGCCTCTTGAGAACATTTCTGAAGCAGTAGGTCAGCACATCTAATATAAACTGAGTTGTAAGTGCTGAGAAGAGGGGGAAATGAAGTCCGTCAAAACAGAACATAGGTGCCCTTTGTCTGTTCTTTCCCAGAGGAGGTGAGTTTTGAACAAAATCCTAAAACAGATAACAGGATTAAGCTGGTAAAGAAAAGGCCCTTCCCAGACGGAGTTGGAAGGCATGACTGTCCCACTTTCTTCGCTCCTTCCTGACACAGCCCTTGGGCCAGGGAAGTGCTGTTTGTTTAGTAAGCTTCAAACCCCACCACAGAGGGGTAGCTCGCTCACTGCAGGTCCCTTCTTTTCCAGGACGTGCCCCAGCCTCAGCTTGCTCTCAACTGTGTCGGCGGGAAAAGCTCCACGGAGCTGCTGCGGCACTTGGCGTAAGTCCCTCGGCCCCGTGGGTCCAGTGCACGAAGGCACCCTCCCGGGATTTAGACAGGAGGACCACCGAGTGACCAAGTCCCAGTGGCCAGTGCAGGCCAAGGCCAGGTCAGCACGACCCTGAGTAGGAAGATGGGACCCACGTCACGTCCTAGTTACTTGGGCCCTCCCTCTCTCAGCCTCCTCCTTTACAGATGACCGTCCAGCTCTGTTCTCCTAGGGACCCCAGAAGTAGACTCCTGGGCGCTCTGTGATAGGGGAACGGGTAAGGATTCATAACCTAGGGGCATCTGAAAAAGTCACTTAGTCCTAGCTTATTAACTTTTAATCTTTTTATTAGCCTTTAAAAATAGATTCTAATTTTAAAGGTAACATCATGCTGTTACAAAACATCTTGAAAGCATGTAAAAGTACAAAGGAAAAGTTAAGCACAGAGCTCACCTATCGTCCCACCACAGAGGGGGATGACGTTGACAGTGTTGACAGCGCATGTCCTTTCCTTCTTTTTTTCCGTCAATATAATCTTGTCGAATTGAAGGGCGCCTGAAAGGACACTTCCCAACTAGAGCACCAACATTTGTTAACACATATTTGCTAGCACTCAGTAGCCACAGGGTACCTAGATGGCTGAGACACTGAGGGAACCCTCTAGAACTCAGGCTGGATGGCAGTTTGGGTCATGTGACCAGAGAGCTGTAGTCACAGTCACAGAGTGTTTACCACGCACCAGGCTGTGCAGAGTGCGTGATATACCCCCTCCACAATCGCCTAGGTGAGGGGTACTGCTCCCATCCCCGTCCAGACGAGGCCCAGAGAGGGTAGGCAGCTTGCCCGAGTTGCTGTGGCCCCGAGCATACCTCTTCAGCCCTACTCTGGGCAGCCTCCAAGGCCAGCTGCCATCCACCCCGTGGCTCATGCTGACTAGCTGTGGACCTATGAAAAGTTAAGCCATATGTGAAAAACGATCCAGGTCTCAGTCTCTTCATCAGTGAAATGGGGGGATATAAACCCTTTCTGCCTCAGAAGGTGAGTCCAAGGGGCTCTGAGGTCTGTACACAGCGCTCTACAAATGAGAGGCGGGCCCCAGTTTTCTCGTCTGTGAAATAGGAGTCATAAAAGTCCTGCCTTGAGGTTACCGTGAGGATTCACTGGCCAGCACATGTGAAGGGCTCAGACCTGTGCCTGGCACATAATAAACACCCAGTATACGGTAGCCATTCTGATTAGATCAAGTATAATGCGGGTCCACAGAGGGAGGGCTCGCCCCCCCACCATGCAGGAGCTACTTTCCAGAGGAGGTGGCAGTTGAAGGGAACTTAAGACCCGACTGGCCCCCGGCCTCAGGCACAGAGAGTTACCTGCCTCTCTCAGCAGCTTCTTCCACCCTGGAGTTCACAGAGCCTCCCTCGTGTTGTCCCAAAATGTATCTCGGGTCTTCCTTCATCAACAGACTCCTAAAAGAGCCAGGGGAGTGGCGAAGGGAGCACAGGTTAAGTCAGGCATGTGAAGTCCTAGCTTACGTTTTAAAAATTATATGAGCCCCTCTCCTGTTTGACCGCTGGGGCGGGTGTGGGTGTCAGACAGCAGGTCCTGACAATTGCCACTGTCTTCTGCACTGTCCACACCATTCCTTAGCTGCGTCGTCTCACTGGAGCGTGTACAGGAGAGGCAGTGTGGCCCGCTGTGGACATGTTGCCCAGCGTCATACACTGACAGTGGAGTAGAGCCCGGCCCGATCTACTTCCGGCTCCACTCACGACTCGGCTTGTGAGCTTTGCTCAGGGGAGTATTCTCCTCTGCAGCTCTTCCTCAAAGCCTGACTGGGAGCTTAACTCTGGGCTCCCAACCCTGGCTAGACATCGAGGTCATCTGCAAGGGGAGTTTGCTTGCTTGTTTGTTTTCTGTCGTTTTTAATGTAGAGCTTTGCTTCCAATTCATTAGGTCTGGGTCGGGCCTAGGGACCTGTATTTCTGAACCCTTCCCAGGGATTCTGAGAACGAGGTTTAGGAGCCAGGGTTGGAATAGATGCATTGTAACTGGTTCAGGAAGGGCTCTGTCTCTCCCTGCGACCACTCTCTTCTCTCTGGACCCTTCAGGCCTGGAGGAACCATGGTGACCTATGGGGGGATGGCCAAGCAGCCTGTCATCGCCTCTGTGGTAAGCTGGTGGGGTGGGGCGGGGGAGTGCCTGGAGACAGGGGCCTGGACACCACCGTTGTCTAAACTCAGGCAGTGGCCCCCGCCCCTGGGGGAGTCCATACCTTAAGCAGCGCCTGAAGTTCTTGCCCTCAGAGCCCCAGTATCTCCTTCCTGTGTCCACAGAGCCTGCTCATTTTTAAGGATCTCAAACTTCGGGGCTTTTGGTTATCCCAGTGGAAGAAGGACCACAGTCCAGGTAAGTGGATGATGGCCCCATTACCAAGGGTCACATGAGGGCAGTGCCTACTGCAGAAGTGACCAGCCACTCTGAGCCCTGGAGAGGTGATTGGACCCCCAGGCCCACAACAGGATAAAGGAAAACAGTCTCTAAATACAGCTACAGTCAGCAAATAGTTATTGGACTAAAGTGGGCTAGTCCTTGGGGCACCATATTGAACAAGGCACCCCCTGCCGCCCTCCTGAGGAGCTGACAGTGGGGAAGACTGCCATGGAAGACAGCCAAGGAAAGAGAACAGACTCTGGAACCGGCCTGCCCAGGCCCAAATCCTGCTTCCACCATTACTGGCTATGGGTTCTGCCAAGCGAGCTGTGGGACATTGGGCAAGTTACTTAACCTCTGCCTCAGTTTAAATGTCATAATTCTTTAAACTACTGTCAGCTCTGTTTGACACAGGAGGAAACAGAGGTTCAGAGTAGTGAAGTAGCTGGCCCCAAGTCATCCCCACCTACGGGGCATGCAGCCAGGATGTGAACAGCCAGTCTCTCTGACTCCAGAACCCGAGCCAGCACACTGTTCTTCCTCTCCTGGAGGACTGGCCCCCAGATTGGGACCACGGCCCCAGGCTGAGCTGAGGAATGGCGTGGAGTTATCCCCGTGATGGGGAGGGAAGTGGTCGTCTGAGGGGCTGTTCCAAGCAGAGAAAATAGCATGTGTTAAAGCCCAGTAGAGAGTGGGAAGCCGGACAGATAGGTTGTGGCCAGATTACAAAAGGCCTTATAATCCTCTTTAAGGAGCTCAGGCTCGATCTTAAAGGGAAATGGGAAGCACTGAAGTGTTTTAAGCAGGGGATACGATTCAATTTGAATGTTGAATGAATGGATGTCTATGAAAAAGTACTTCTCAGCCAAGGCCTTCACTTCTCATCTTCCTCTACCATATTGGGTCCTTAGTGGGAGGCAAGCCCGGGAGGGGACGTTGGTGGCTTCTGCTGGTGCAGTTCTGAGGGAGCCTGGGCTCTCAGGGAAGGCTCTTTTCCCTGAGCAGAGCTCCTCTGTTCCACATCTGTTGGTGTGCCAGGCACCACCCACCCCCTCCCCATGCCTCTTCTGGCTTCTGCCCCTCTGAGTGATTCCGCCCTCCCACCATTCAGGACTCCCCGCTACACCCAGTCAGGTCCTGTGGGTCTGAGCCATCACAGCACCACTCTGCCTGCCCGTCAGCTCCTGGGGCTGCTCCCCGTGCTTCTGTCCCCACCCTGGCCCTCACTGTCCTGGGCACAGGCGGGCCCCAGGCCGCCTCCACAGCGGCCGCCGTGTCCCTGGCCAAGCCCAGGGCTCTCGAGGCTTCCCTGGAGCCCAGCACCATCTCCTGCCAGCAGGGGAAGCCCGCATGTCCCCTCACCGAGCCCTGCAGTTGCTCCCCCGTCTGACACCCTCCAACCTCCCACAGACCAGTTCAAGGAGCTGATCCTCACGCTGTGCGATCTCATCCACCGAGGCCAGCTCACGGCCCCTGCCTGCTCCGAGGTCCCACTGCAGGACTACCAGCGTGCCTTAGAAGCGTCCATGCAGCCTTTCGTGTCTTCCAAGCAGATCCTCACCATGTGATGTGATAATCCCAGAGGAGCCGGAGCCAAGTGGGAGGGGAGACGGACCAGCAGGACTGGTTTTGGGCCCCCCACTTGGGGCCCCTCCGCCTTCCGCAGGCTGCTCCTCTCCCCACTGTCGCTTCTGAGGCGGAGAATTGGGAGGCCAGCCAAGGCTTTCCCTGGGGCCAGCCTCCGGGTATCTAATAAAGTCCGAACTTCTTAAAAAAACAAACAAACAAAAACCAACAGAAGTCACCCCTAATAAGAAGGACCATCCCTTGCCATCTCCCAGCACTAGAAGCCCCCCTTGCCCACCCTCCACCTGTCCTCCAGCCATCACTTCCTGACCGCCCTGAAAGCAAAGCCTTGGCGGGGCTGGCAGGTACAAAAGCCGGTAAAACAGATCTCTGCCCTCAAGCCCTCCAAGCCCACAGAGGAGAATCTTCTAAAAAGGAAGGTTTGACTCACTCTCAGGTGGCCTTCGGCTCAAGCTGGGACAGGGGGAGGATCAGCTCCACAGAGGAGTGAATGCCAGGCCGAGAAACCAAGGAAACGGGGTCTCAGGTGCCTGGACCATCCTCATGGAACTTCCATTCTAACTGGGGAGATAGATGTTACACCAATGGTTCTCAGCCTGAGCTCATTTTACTCCCAGGGGACACTGCGGTTATCATAATTGAGGGGGTGCTACTAGTGCCTAGTGAGCCCAAACGTCCACAGTGCCGCTGTTGAGAAACCCCGCATCAAACCACTGGTCCCATGACAGTTACCATAGTGATGAGTGTGCTGTGAGCGCCTAACAAGGTCCTGTCCTAGGCCTCCCTGAGGTGAAGCTTGAAAGTGGGCCCTGAAAAATGAGTAGCTTTATTCAGACAAAGAGAAGAGTTGGACACTATGTGAGTTTTTGGTGTTTGCTTCATGATCCACTCACTCAAAGCAAAGAACCAGAGGCTTTGGGGTGTCTCCCTCATCACCTGGCCCTCTGTCGCTGAGCTCTAGAGCCTCACTGCGGGGGGACTTACTGAGAGCCTAGCATGTGCCTGAGGCCAGGGCTGCCCGTGAGTGACGTGGGGCTGGCCCGCAAGTAGCTAAGCCTAGTTAGTGCACAGCATACTCATGAGGCCGCTGATACGGAGGTGTTCGGAGGGCCGTGGCGACACAGCAGCTCTGCCTGAGGGTTTAAGGAAGGCCTCCCAGAGGAAGGGAGGCCAGCCAAGGCTTTCACAGCCAATCTTAAGGCCCAGCAGGAGAAGGTGTACCAAGCAAAGCCAACAGCACTCGTGAGAGTCTGGCAAGACCTGGAGAGCCTAGCAGTCGGGGAACTGCCCACAGGCAAGTAGAGCTGCTGCCTAGGACGTGGGGGGAGTATGAAAGACTGAGATGGGAGCAGTGGGCAGCAGGAAGGCTCAGGACTTGCCCCCAAGACATGGGGGAGGCACTGAGGGATTTTAGGCAGTGGAGTTATGTGGAAAACTGGCTCTGAAGGCTAGTTACATGCCAGCACATACCTGGGCCCCGGCATCATCCTCTTGTCTTCGGGAGCATCTTGTATGTCCTCTGGAGAAAAGGACTCGCCTTCATCCTGGGGCTGGGAAAGGTCTACAGGTGCCTTCTGGGTAAGATTTGCCACCTTGTACACCTGGGCTCAGAATCAGCCGCAGCTCACCCAAGTCCCTCCCGTTCTGTATCCTCAAGGTTAGTGGGATGGATGATTTGTGCAGTTGGTCAATGGGGGAAAGTGCAGAAAGTCTGAGAGGGAGTGGGAGGCTGCCCAAAGCCTACAGGAGTGCAAGTTAGGATTAGGTTCTGCAGGGGGACTCCACAAGGTTGGGCTTAAGGGATGTGATGAGCCTGCAGCCATGGAGAAGGATCGGGCCCCTGTTAGAGACTCAGAGTGGGCAGACAGGTGGGAGGAAGGTTCATAGCACCACATCACGGTTAGAGACTTCGGGGGTGTGCAGAGTGTCCTGGGAATAGTACCTCTGGGGGTCTGGAGCCGATTTTTTTTTTTTGTCTGCTCCGTTTGGCATGAGGGATCTTAGTTCCCCGAACAGGGATCGAAATCATGGCGCTTGCATTGGGAGCACAGAGTCTTAACCACTGGACCGCCAGGGAAGTCCCTGGAGCTGGAGCTGACGTTGGGCTTTAAAGGATGATAATATTTTCTCAGGCAGGGGAGGGAGACAAGCATTACAGACTAAGGGACCAGGCTAAGTTATAGAGGCAGAACATTTATGTCAGATGCTTCTCGTTTTCCCCAAATACCATTCTATTGCTAAGAATTAAAACTGATGGGGCTTCCCAGGTGGCGCAGTGGTTGAGAGTCCACCTGCCGATGCAGGGGACACGGGTTCGTGCCCCGGTCCAGGAAGATCCCACGTGCCGCGGAGCAGCTGGGCCCGTGAGCCATGGCCGCTGAGCCTGCGCGTCCGGAGCATGTGCTCCGCAACGGGAGAGGTCACAACGGTGAGAGGCCCGCGTACCGCAAAAAAAAAAACAAAAAACTGATGACTCTTAGGCGGGCACATGGTGGGCTGGAATAAACAGTGTTTCCCTGCCTCCCTCGCAGCTGACAAGATCTGGCCCATGTGATGTAAGCAGAGGTTCTAGGTGTCCATTTCTTAGGAACCTCTTTAAAATATAGCTGGCATCCATCCTGTACCCTTTCCTTCCCCTTTCACCTTCCTCCTGGCTGGGATACAAACATGGAATTTGCACAGCCATCTTTGACCATGTTGAGAATGGGACAGCAACAAGATCAAAGGAGCCTGGATCCCTGAGACCCAGAAACGGTGACTGCCCACCTGAGGACTTGAGAAATAAGCTTCTGTGTTATTTAAGCCCCTAGTGTTTGGGCTTTCTCTGAACCTAATCATAAACGATACATATTCTATGATTTAATTTATATTGAAATCCTATCAATCCATCTGAAGCTGAAAATTTCACAAAATCACAGTCTGAATTGTGGCAGTGTGTGATTCCCAGCTAAGGAATTTGGACTTCACCCTACTGGCAGTAGGGAACAAAAGATTTCTGAGCCAGAAGATCAGAACTGTGGTTCAGAAAAATCCCTCTGGCAGCAATCTGGGGGGACAATTTGGAGAAGGGAGGCACTAAAGAAAGAGATAAGAAATTCCCAGATAAGTAAAGTCTCCCTAAATTTTGAAGACCACATAGGGATTATCAACATTTAATGAGGCCAGCAGAGGAAAGGAGCCTGAGGCAAAACAATGTCAAAAGGGAATCTGACTTAAGATGGATCATCGCTTCCCTACTTAACGAGTACAGGAGATTGTTTTTAATTTTCAGGCTGAATAATCTCTCTGTGGAGTTGGGACAGCTCTTCGGGCCCACTAAGTAAACAATATACTTTTTAAGTGGCTGAAGGAGGAACTCTGGCTCCAGGAGACCAAAGGAGGACAAACAGGCATGACCTCCTAAACCAAAGCTTGGGTGCACCTGAAGCCCTGAGGCTTCATGACTGGCTCTCCCTGTTGTCTTCTGGAATCATCCACCCTTCAACTGCCTACAGCCACTGTCATAATATTAATGACTGTCTGGTGTCTTGGGACACCAATTAACCCTGCTTTCCTCAGGGAAAAAACCGATGCCCAGAAGAAAGAGGTTCTTGCATTAACCTGTGTGTGCCAGGCATCTCTGCCCTGGTACCTGGAAGCTGTCAGCAGCTCCCGCCAGCCCCATGCTTATTGGCAGGTACCATGCCCTGGGTAGGACGCTGGGCCCAGCTTGGGCAGCTGGAGGAAATGGTGGAAGAAGAGAAACTCAGTCCTGGCACAGCATCTGCCTGCATCTGAAGGCAGGAAGATCCCGGGAAGACAGAGGGCCCACCCGCAGGTGAGTTAGCACCCTCTGAGAGGGAAGAAAGCTTGCCCTATGTCCCTGACCCTTTACAGTGTACGGGCACTTCCACACCTACCTGCATTTGATTTTTACAACTTCCCTGTGTCATTGAGGTTTTAATATCACCACTTTTCAGAAGAGGAAGATGCTGAGAGAGGAAGTGAGCTGCTCAAGGTCACATACCAGGAAGCAAGCTGGCACCAGAAGCCAGGTCCCCTGACCCTGTCTGGTCAGCATGCCAGGCAACCCCAGTTCCTCTGGCCCCACAGCTGGCCTTTGAGCTCCCTCTTTTCTCAGGACTCCTTGATTTTGTTCAGTAATAATTGACACGTCACTCAGAATTTCCCTGAGTCTGTGTCTCACGGGAAAGCATGAGAAAAAGAAGCAGGAGGCCACTGAAGTAATCCAGGTGAGAACTCATTCACTTATTAATTTGGCAAATAGTTTGAACACCCGATATGTGAAAAGCACTGTCAGAAGTGCCAGGTTTACAGCAGAAGCCAAAAATCATGGCCCATGATACCAGGAAGCTTACATTCTAGTGGAGGAGAAAGACAGTGAACAAGTGAATAAATGAGGTAATTACAGAGTGTAGCAAGTGCTGTGAAAGAAAAAATAAAGTGATATCATAGTGACGGGGAGTACTTGAGAGAAGGTGGGCAAGGAAGGTCTGAGTCCTGAATAAGAAATCAGCCATGTTGCAGGCAGGGGGAGCAGCATGTTAAAGCCCTGATGTGTGAACAATTTGACAAGGCCTGAACTGGCTTAGTTAAGTGGGAGTGAAGTGAGTGGATTCGTGAATCTTTAGAAGGAAGAATCAACAAGACAGAGTGAATGAGGTGCGTGAAGGTGGAACTTTGACACCTTCCTGGAGGGAGGTGCCACTCCCTGAGTTAGCAAGCTCCAGAAGAGGAGCAGGTTTTGGAGACGGGTATTTCGGTGGGTAGGGTTCTTTCCCATCTGTACAATGGGTTGAGTAGGTTATTTAACAGCCAAGTTTAGCACTGGTTCTTCATAATATAGGTACTATGATCCTCACACTTTACAAAATACCAAACAGATCAGGACTGCAGCATAAAAATCAGTTCTTAAAGTAACAGAATAAACCATGGGAGGTTTTGTTTGTTTGGCTACGCCCGGTTTTATTTGCAGCACGAGGGGTCTTTTTTTAGTTGCAGCATGCGGGATCTTCCTTGCATCGTGGATTTATTTATCTATCTGCACCACATCTTAGCTGTGGCATGTGGAATCTTTAGTTGCGGCATGCATGTGGGATCTAGTTTCCTGACCAGGGATCGAACCTGGGCCCCCTGTATTGGGAGCGCAGAGTCTTAGCCACTGGACCACCGGGAAGTGTCCAGGGGAGGGTTTTAAAAAAAAAAAATTTTTTTTAACCTCAGAGTGAGGAAGGCCTTTCAAACTACAACACATAATCCAGAATCAAAGAAAAATAAAGGATAAATTTGATCCCATAAACATACAATGTTTTTGCATGACACACTGGGAAAAAATATTTGCAACTCATTTGACAAAGAGCTAATTTTCCTAATACATAGATAGCTCCTATGAATAAGAAAAATGGGCAAAAGATGTAAACAAAGGAAAATATGTGTCTTAAACATACGAGGCTTACTCCACTTAACATAACTGCAAATTAAATTATCCCAAGATACCATTTTTCAGCTATCAGATTGACAACGATCATATAGTTTCATAACGTGTTGATGAGGAGATGGAAAAACAGGTGCTTGTGGAAAATTGAGCAATATCTATCAGAACTATGTTTGCCCACACCCTTTGACCCAGCTATTCTACTTCTAGGAATAGATCCTCCATATATGTATATATACAAAGTTACTCAGTGAAGCTGTTAAAACAAAAGGTTTCAATCTATCTCAACGTCCTTTCCTAGGGCACTGATTAAAGGAATTACTGTGTATAAAATGGCATATTGTGAGCCATAAAATAGTCCTGAGGAAGCTCCTTTTGTACTCTAATGGAATGATTTTCAAATTATACTTAGTGCAGAACTGTATGTATAGTACACCACCACCATTTGCTTTACATGTGTAAAACCTCTGAAAGGACATTTAAGAAACAGATTATATTGTCTGCCTCTAGGCCGCCAGAGGACAGAGACGGGAAGACGTTTCACTGTATATCATTTAAACCAGTTAATGAATTATCCGTTCAACATATAATTTTTAAAGTAAAAACAGCAAAGAAAACTCCTTTGTGGTTCCAGGTAAACTGGGTTAGTGAGAAGGGAGCCAATATTTATCGAGCTCCTACCATGTTCCAGATACTGTTCCAAACCCTTCCACATATACTTTTAGTTACCCTGTAGTCCATTGAGATGGGATAAATTTTTCTAATTTTACAAGCTAGAAAAGAGATTTAAAAGAAAATAGGTTAAGTTGGTCCAGTTAATTTAGCCAGTGCCAAGCCTAATCTAGCTCCAAAGTTCCAGCCTTCTCCACTTTCCACAATGCTTCCACTGAAGCAAGTCATACTATTTTTTTTTTTTTTTTTTTTTTTTTTTTTTTTTTTTTTTGCTGTTCGCGGGCCTCTCACTGTTGTGGCCTCTCCCGTTATGGAGCACAGGCTCCGGACGCGCAGGCCCAGCGGCCATGGCTCATGGGCCCAGCCGCTCCGCGGCACGTGGGATCCTCCCGGACCGGGGCACGAACCCGCGTCCCCTGCATCGGCAGGCGGACTCTCCACCACTGCACCACCAGGAAAGCCCTCATCCTATTTTTAAAGTAATACTGGCGTTACTTTATTGGGCACTTAAGATGTGCTGGGGACAGTACGCCTATAATTCTCAAAGCAACGCTGGAAGGCTGGAATTACTATCCCCCATTTACAGAGAAGACAAACGAGGCTCAAAAGGGAGGCGCGTAACGACACCAAGGTCAGATACTTAGACGGTTAGAAGCCAGGTTTAATTCCAAATCTAAAGTCGAAACCACTCCCGGATCAAAGGACAAAAGCAGAAATATTCGAAGAGCTATGGGAGAGGTGCGGACACTTCCGGGGGGAAGGGGGAAAGCCAACGGGCTACGGAGGGCGGCGCAGGCGCTGCGCGCCAAGCTCGCGAGAGAACGTGCCCGGAGACTGAAGGCCCCCGCACCGCCCGCGCCGCCTGTCGATCACCTGGCCCCGCCCCGCGCCGGCGCGCCTCCCGGCAAGCCCCGGCCGGGCGGGAAGTGAACGCGCGCTCCCTTCCGTTACCCTCCTCTTGCGGGAAGGGCGGGGGAGGCTGGAGGCGCGTGCTCGCGAGCTGCGTGCTCGCGTACGTCGCCGGGTTCGGCTGCGTCCGTCCCGCCGCCCGCCCGTTGCCGCCGCCGCCGTCGCCGCGCTTTCGCTTCGCCGGCCGCCGCCTAGGGGGGCTGGGGCCAGGCCAAGCCGCCGCCGCCGAAGCTGTTGCCGGGATGCCACGGGTGTACATCGGCCGCCTGAGCTACCAGGCCCGGGAGCGCGATGTGGAGCGCTTCTTTAAGGGCTACGGGAAGATCCTGGAAGTGGATCTGAAGAACGGGTGAGGAGGACGGAAGAGGGGCCTGCCGGGTGGGGACGGGGCCCCGGCGGTGGCGGGGAGGCCGCGGCGACGGGAGTGGGACGGCTACCCCGCGCGGAGCTGCCGGCCTGCTCCGGCTCCGCCATAGTCGCGGCGCCTCGGGGGCGCGGGTAGGCCCCGGTTCCCACTGCGCCTGCGCGGGTGGGGGTGGTGGAGGGATAATGGGAGCGATGGTGAGGCTCTGAGTGGGACGGGAAGAAGGAAAACCTGAGTGGGATTGGGGCGGTGGGAGGGAGGGCACAGCTCCAGGGCTCCGGGGAGGCCTGGGTTTTTCCTTCCCAGGCGCTGGAGCCGGAGCCTGGTTCATCTTCAGTAGAGACCGACCTTTCCCGCTCTGAGGGCTGCTGGAAACAAACAGATTTCCTCCTCCCTTTTCACCTCTTCCCCAGTCTAATGGATCAGATGGTCACAACGCATCTCTCCCGGGGACTGGAGCTCTGAAGGGACGCCCTTTTTAGACTTGCCATGTGCTACACTTTTTTGGGCGGGAGACTCTAGTTTGAGTAGTCTAGGGACGGTTTCGAAAGTATCGGCTTGCGGTGCTGAAAGCCTTCACCGTTCCCTCTACAAGGGTAAATTAAAGTCTTAGCCTGCTATCTTCAAGACTGCGTACAGAGTTTCCATGCTGGGGTTTCCGTTCTCCAACTTGCCAAAAAATTGTTTTGTCGTAGAATTTGTTAGAGAATAGTGGCCACCGTGACCAGTCAACTAGTTGATGTAGACGGAGACCTACAGTTTAGGAAATTGCTAACTTACTACCCACCCGGGTATGGTCTGTTACTTGTATTCCTAATCTACTTTGGTAGAGCAGGGCCCGCAGGGGCTACAAGTTTCAGGGGAAGCATGAGGAGTCAGCCCTGGAGAAGATATTCTACGGGGAAAACTGTGAGAACCGGGAAATGTTAGGTAGGACTTCAAAGACATGGATATAAAAAAATAAAAGGAGTGGGGGAAGCATTTTAGGGTACTAAACCTTGGCTGTTAGAAGAACTCTTGACTTTTTTTTTTTTTTAAGATCTACTTTGCAACAGGTCTGATATAGCTAGAGTTTACTCCCTAATGTAATACTAGCAACTAATACTTGAGAAGTTATAAAAGATACCTAGGTTGAGCATTTGAGAAAAATTGGAAGCTACAATGTATTCAAACTGTTGGCTGAGTTTAAAATTTTAACAAGTCATTTCAAATTGATTGTTAGGAAGGATCACCTTCTTACTAAGGAAAATGTCCTCCATCAAGTGTTTATTATGAATGCTGATTTCTTTTAGAGTAGAAGGTTTAGGAAGTTACTCATTTTGTTCAATAGAGCTTTCAGTTCTTAAACATACTAGATAAAGTGGGCAGGGGGATGTTCTTGTGATACATATCATATGTCTGAACAATCAAGTTCAAACTCCCAGTTTTCTTCAGAGCCCAATTAAGTTGACAGTAAATTTTGTGGGGAAAGCATGGGTTTTGAAAGCAAACAGGCCTGGGTCAAATCGTAGCTTCACCACTTACTACCTATGGGCAAGTTACTTCTCTGATTCTGAGTTTCCTCATCCACCAGGAAAAGGAAGATTAGAGATAATAGTTGTAAAGCATTTGGCTCATAGCTGTAAATGGTAGCTATAATCAAAGGGATTTGACCTTGATCATAAGGAGACATCTTAGCTTAAGTGTTTAGTAACACGAAGCGTATTTGGTGAGGTCTGTTCTCTAAGGTTACTCCAGTGATAGCAGGAAATGATGTTGATGTTAATAGGAAAGCTAATTAATGGAACAAATATGTTGATAACCGACAAGATGCCTCTACTGTGCTAAATGAAGGGAGGAGGCAGAAAACCAGTTCTGCCCTTGAGTGAATTAAGTGCTTGTGGTTATAACATACACTTCGAGTTAAGCAATGCTTGCTCTCAATTTAAACTCACGAAGTGAAACTTGGAATGGTTTGTCTGAAATAGGCTTTGGAGTGTGGATTGACTGGGGCTTGAAGTGTCTGGGAATAGTGTATGTCATAACTGGTGATGGTAGAATAAGGAAGAATTTTGAGATATAATAAACAGTCTAGCTTGGATTGAGTCTCATGAATGATCTAGAAGTTTAACAACATAAATCAGAAACAACTGTAAGATTTTACACTAGACATTCAAAATCATGGATAGGAGTTCAAATGCTCTGGAGGGAATAATTGAGCAACCTGAGAAATGGTGATCAAGAGGAAGAATTGATCGATCCTTCCAGGACCCTAAATACGTGGGTCTCTTGGGGAACTATTCATTTTTACAGTTGTGCTGCTAAACCATGATATGCATGAAATCTGTGATTGAAAGTCAAGGGAATGAAGAATGGGAAGTCATTTTAGGGATTTGAAGGCAGGTGTGACAGTCACCAAACAGGTGCACCTCCTGGTAGCATTCAGGAATCATTGCAGAGGAAAATGACTTCTGAACAAAGGACCAATGGTATATAGATGTATTTCAAGCAATTGACCGGATTAGATGGCAGTAGCACAGAGGAGTTTGAAAGGATGGCATAATTTAGCAACATGTGTAAGCTTATATAGTCCTGGAAACATAGGAAGGATAGTAGAGCCCCTTGAGAAGCCTTTTTAACATATCTGGATTGTGATTATTAGTAACTGAAACTCAAAAGATTTTGGATGGTTAGGGCTTTGAAGAATTGCTGAAGAGTTCAAATTTATGGAAGTGAGATTTATCAGTAGACAGTAGCTATATTGAGCTGAAGGGTTGTAGGTAAAGTTCTGAATTAATGAAGTAGGCATAAAGCAGTGGTATAATAGAAAGTTGACCAAATGAGGCAGCAGATGAGCTCTCCAAAGGAGATTTAGTATCCAAGAGAACATTTTATGGACCCTCTTGGGATTAGGAGAAGGGAGATGTATGCAGTAGTGTATTGCCTGCTTTTATTGTACCAGGTAACCCTAATCTAGATTGCTTTAGTTTTAGAGAACTCCTGGAAGGATGGTTTAGTTTGGGACCACGAACATGACATAAATCTCCCACGACAGCATAGGCCACTCCAGATCCCCTCTGGTCTCCTCCATTTGTATGGGCCACACTAACGCCAGCAAGAGCCACGGTGGGCCAGGGGTCAAGGAAGCAACAATATTAGCAGCTGTTTGCAGCCTTCCAACTCTGTGGTAACTTTTGCTGTCTTTGATTATTTGTGAATTCTGTGAGCTTTCTTTTTTATTAGTAAATCACTTTTTTCATGTAAAATGTAGATTTTTTTTTTAAGTACAGTACTTTTGCCACAAAATATTGTGGTCTTGGTCTCAGATCTTTATATTTTAATTTTGCCATATTTTAGTCAATGAATGAAACATATCACATCCTAAGATTATTTTTGCCTAGTAGCTGGACAGGTAAACCCCCAAACCATTGAGGGTTTGGGGGGGTTTTGGTTTTTTGTTTTAGTTGGTTAAATGTGTGAATTAAAGCTCTCCAGGGAAACTTGGCTATAAATTTCAGAACCTTTGTTTCATATTACAGACAGTGAAATTGTGAACAGCCAGAATTTTCAGGGGTGTCCTGGTCTGTGTAGTTGGATTTTCATGATATCTAAGTATTACCAAGAAGTTTTTTGTTTTCACCCTCTGTTTTAAATTCCTTCAAGTAGAAGATACCCCTTAGTTAATATTTTAAATATGTTATGGCTTTCAGTGAGTCAAGTCGTTGTTCTTTTTGTCCCTGAGCACTGTAGGGCACTGTTAGGCCTGAGATACTGGGATGAATCTCTGCCAACCCCAGAACCTACAAAGAGATTTTCTCTTTTGACTGAATCCTTGATGCGAGCTTGTTTTTCTTCTTGTCTTTTAAAGAGGCAATAAGGGAAATATAATTGATGTTCCAGGTTATTGGTTTCTGGTTAATTGAACTGGTAGTTTAGTATTAAAAGCCCATTCTTGGGAACTCCCTGACAGTCCAGTGGTTAGGACTCTGTGCTTTCACTGCTGAGGACCCGGGTTCAATCCCGGGTCAGGGAACTAAGATCCTGCAAGCTGCGTGGTGTGGCCAAAAAAAAAAAGAAAAAAGCCCATACTTAATCTGTGTAACATTTCAAAATAGTATGTATTTATTTCTGATTATAAAAATTGTACATATTTATTGTACATTTTTTTAAATATAGAGGACAAAAAATGAAAGATGACAGTACCTGCACTTTGAGACTTTGTCTTTTTCCACACACAGGTGTATGCACTTCTTAAGCCTCCCCGCCCCCCTTTTTCACATTGGATTCGTACTGTACGTTCTGTTTTGTAACCAGCTTCTACCTAACAGCCTGATCCTTTTGTCGTTAAGTGTTCTTCCACAACCTAATTCTTAAGGGCTACATAGTATTCCCACATATAAATACTATTTAATGTACATAAGCAAAACCATGTTGCAAGACATTGCGGTTGTCTTTGGTTTTCCACTATTTTACACGTATATAACACTGTGGCAAATATCCTTTATGTAAATCTTAGGGCAGATTCCCGAAAATGGACTTTGGAGTCAGAGTGTATATAGCTGTCCCTCAGTATAATCACAGGATTGGTTCCAGGACCCACTGCAGATACCCAAGTCTACGGATGCCCAAGTCCCATAGTCGTCCCTCCACACCCACGGGTTCAACCAACCCAGGATATGGAGAGCTGAGTGTACACATTTTTAACTTTTGCTACCTTTTGGTTTCCATGGTATTTGTTTATATTTTCACCTGCTGTATTTAAGAGTTCCTATTTTTCTGAATTCTCAACTACTCTTGATCATAATTTTTTAATATTATGACTTTTTAATTAGAACGTCTAAAAATATATATTAGGAAGTTGTCTTGCAGCCTTTAAGCCTTATCTGTTTAGCCTACCAAGCATAACAGGTTCGAGAACTTTTTTTAGAAAATAACTTTTTGACTGATTAGAAAATAAATACAGGTGCGTTGTAGATAATTTAGACAATACCAACAGCAGAAAGTAGAAAAGAGGTATCATTAAGAATCCTTTTAACATAGACAAGGTCTTATGTGCAATTTTATGTCCCACTTTTTCTGCTTAATTTTTCTCATAGATTTTTTCTGTTACATAAAATCTTTCTCATAAACATCATTTAGGGCTGCATAAAATCCATTGTATGGCTATATCATGATTTACCCAACCATTCCTCCTAGGCTATCTCTCAATTCTTGCTGTTCTGTATAACCTTGTGATGGCTATCACGTGCAAAAAACTTTGTTTGCATTTTAGTCATTCCTTAGGACGGATTCTATGAAGTAAAATTCATGTGTCACAGTAGGAGTGAACACTTTGAAAGCTCTTGATGCGTATAGCCACATGTCCTGCAAAGCTGTGCCAGTTACACTTATACCAGCAGTGCATGAGCACGCCCACCATGGCAGCCTCGTCACCACTGAGCCGGCCGTACTGTTTAGAGTCTTTGCTAATTTAACAGGTGAAATGGTTTCAGGTGTTTTAACCAAGAACTTTTTCTTAAACAAATAAGAAATCATGAGAAACAGGGCTGTGGATTAAGTCGCATTCTGTCATTGTTTTATTCATAGTATCAAATGTAACTTACAAATGTGACCAAGTTGTTTTTGTACTGAAGTCTCTTGCTGAGGTCAACATACCTCCCCCCAAAATATTTTAGGTATGTTACTTTTTTTCTTAAGCCATGGGTAATTTTTAAATTTCTGTCATTTTGAGAAGTCATTGCCAAGAAACCATACCGTGCTACAGTTTGACCAAATGTTGCCACCTTAAACTGCCCTGGCTTGAGACTTCCACTCCTTGTTCCTGGTTTCCCAGTCAGTTTGTGATAAGAATAAACATCATCTGTAATTATTTGGCCAAGTCATTTAAAATCCCTATTCCTCAGTTTAATAGCTTGCTCCTCCCTTCCTTATTGATGTATCATGAATAAAAGGGCCACGTGAAGTATTTTTCCCTTCTTAAAAGGTAGGCACAGGATGTAGACTAGATAAAATGTGGTTTGGGTTCATGGTATTTTTGGATACATCGAAGTAACCTAAACAGCAAATTGGTTTTTTGTTGTTGTTTTTTTGTTGTTGTTGTTTTTGCGGTACACAGGCCTCTCACTGCTGTGGCCTCTCCCGTTGCGGAGCGCAGGCTCCAGACGCGCAGTCTCAGCGGCCATGGCTCACGGGCCCAGCCGCTCCATGGCATGTGGGATCCTCCCAGACCGGGGCGTGAACCCATTTCCCCTGCATTGGCAGGTGGACTCTCAACCACTGCGCCAGCAGAGAAGCCCGCAAATTGTATTTTGAGATCCTCGGAAGAAAGGTGCTCCAAGCATCTGAGAGAATACTATTGGGGGTGGTATTTATAAGTTTGTAAGCTAACACTGAAATTTTAAAATAAGTGTTGTCTCTAGTTTGTACTGACGGGGAAACTGAGGCACGGGGGATTAAATGACAGGGCCAAGGTTACAAAATGAGTTATTGACAACTCCGAAAACTGAAGATCTTTCTTATTCACATACCAGATAGAGCATGGGTGGTGTCAGCCAAAGTTGCTCTCGTGCTGTTTCCTTCCAGACGATTCATTCCTATCCTTTGGGGCTTGCCTCCAAGGGTGAGAAGGTAGTTCAGGTTCCACAGCCTGAAGTCCTTAGTCTCTCTGCAGAGGCTTCCAACAAGCTGCCAAGTTACTGCCAAAAGTGAGACAGGTGCTATTTTTCTTATGACGTTGGCCCCAGACAGAGACTGCTACTGATTCTCCACAGGCTACTCTGCAGAGCTGAAGGGTGGTATCAGCTTTGTGATGGCTGACCAGGGTAGGATCTATGCAAGTAAATGCAGTGAACAGTCTCTGTCCTGTTGTCATAGCTAGGGCTGTCTGGTCTTGGAGTATCCTGAAGGTGAGGGATGGATTGTGCCCTGGACTTGCACACCTGTATTTTGAGGAAGTGCCCTACATGACCTTTCCTGTGGGTTGAGATGAAAGTCTAGAGGTTCTGGAACTGCACATGATGCCTGAAGAGCCACTTAACGGGCCCTCCGCCAGGGCCCCAGCCGTGTCTTGTTCCTGGATGCCGGATGGGGGCCTCCATGAACACAGACCTCCAGGGCCTAGAGAGGGGGAAACTGGAGGAGGGAGGTTTGAATTCAGCCATCAGGAGTGAAAGAGGTGAGCAGGAGGCTTGGGTGAGGGGTCAGGAGCCACAGACCAGATGAACTGACTTTGAGAAAAGTTATTTCATGTGGATGAAATGAAGCTATTGATCCATTAATGTTTAAGGAATTTGAAACATCCATTAAAATATAAAGTGAATTAAATGACTGATTTTCAAGGGAAGGGCATCCCCAAGAAATAGCATGGGGAGTGGCATCTTTAACCAAAAAGAAAAAGAAACAGGGACTGTGGGGTGGTTATGAGGGACATGGAAACAGCCAAGATGGTCCCAAGAGGCATAATTTCTAAGAGGCTTTAACACCTGTTACCCTGCCTATAGTGTGGTTTTAGAGGTAAGTACAAACTGGTTTTGTTTGTAGCTTTGGTGTGGAATCAGGTAGTGTTGTCTGCTGAGTGTACACCTTTACTTCATTAACTACAAGTAACAGTGATTCTATCTTACGTTCTAGGAGTTTTATTCTAAATTAGCAATATGACTTTCATCTCTTGAGTTTTTTTAAAATTGTTTTTAATTTGTGATTGAGTCTTCATGAGCTTTAGTGTGTCATCAGGGAATAGTTGATCTCTTTTCTTGTGAGACCTTTTAATTTCCTTTACCCTTAGTGTGGATAAGTGTCAGAAAATTGAAATATACACGGGTATGATTATGTTTGCTCCCCTTTAAGGAAAGCAGCCCTGTTGACTTTAAAAGGTCACAGTGAAACACTTCATTATGACAGAGGGGTTATAGTTGTGATAGTTTGATCCACAAACTATTTGCAAGTATGTTGCTTCCTGCGGGTAGTCCCATTTTATAGGATAGAAATATGGTAGCAGCCTAGTAAAAGTGAATTTGCTTAGTTCATTTTTGAAAGGCTTTTGGATAGTTGAAACAAAATGGCAAATAGGCCCATAGACCAGTTACAGAGTAAGACTAGATTTGAAATTGGTACAGATTCCTCTCTTGCTCCTGCTTTCTGAAGGAATTTTGTATTATCACTTAGTTTTTAGAATAATGATTGTTTCTGTTCTCTTTTCCTCACTCCAGTATGTGAATATTCCTTCAGAGATGGGCTGGTATTTTCTTAATGATTTGTTATCTTTCTCTATTTTCCTAGACTGGTGTTAAAATTTTGATAACTGACATACAGGTTTGGTTCCACTATTAGCTTAGAGGATGTTCACAACTTACTAGTATTAGTACACATCAGATGCAGAAATGGTATTTCTTGCCATTTAATATTTCTCATAAGATGCTAATATTCATGTGGGCATTTGTCTTCCACAGCATATAATTTGATGTAACTGATTTTCTGTGCTAGAGCTTGTGTTTCTCAAACTGTTTGCTCTGTGGACCACTTCTTTCCACTGGTGTGGAGATAGTAGAACATGGTGTTGGAGTGTTGATTTTAGGTTAGGACCTAGGGTTGAAGAATCCCAGGTGTTGGGTAGCCTTTACTTAACTGCTGTAAGCGTTCATTTCTTCATCTATGAGATTATCAGTAAATCTCAGAGTTGTGAACATTATTGTAAAGGATTTTGAAAAGGGAAAGAGTCCTGGTGGGCTAGAGTAGTCATGTTAATAGTGGTTTGGAGTTAAATCAGATCATAGATGGCTGTCATCTGCAAAGTACTTTTCTGGTTGCTGCCATAATCTTTGTATAATTGAAAGTCTGTAAACTTTATAGCATTCTTTGATTTCTCATCCATTTTTTTCCCACACCATTCATGCTTATATTTTTTGGTCCCGGTCACCATTCCTTACAAAACTAATTAAATGCATTCTTAAATACATAATACTGTCAATATCCATTCACATCTACCACCTCTAGGCCAAACCTTCCATCATCTCTATGCTGGTCTAATTTTTGCTGAGCCTTAAAACCAAAGACAGATTCCAGGGGTTAATATGGGGCCTCCAGAATGGGGATTGCACAGAATAATCTTATTTTTCCTCTATTCTTCTAGTCTGTTATGTTCTGAACCCACACATGTTTTCGGAAGGACCAGATGGCTGACACTGGCTAATGGGAACCAAAAGACGAGTGAAAGTAACCTGGTTGTCACATACTCCAAGCTTAGGGGTGCTTCACCTGCCCCAAGATCAATTTCTTTTTTCCTCTGGAGAATTGACCCAGCTGTATCAAAAAACGTTAATACAGCCTGGCTTATCTAAGGTTAGATTATCAAGTCAAGCAGCAGCATTTGTTGAATTTCAAAGGATTGTGCTCAGGACTGTGGGAGAAAAGAAACAGCTGCCTTTACAAAGGCACTGTGACCTTGTGGTTAAGAGCTTGGGTTTTGGAGTCAGATGGACCTGGGTTCTAATCCAGCTATACCGCTTAGGAGCGCCTTGACTACAAGCCAGTTGCTTAGCCTCTCCCAGTCTCATTTTTCTCGTTGTAAAATGGGAGTAGCAGTAGTAGCAGCAGCAGTGCATTCTTCGCATATGATATGAGGAATGAGTGAAATATTATAGGTGAATTATTTACTGTGTGCCAGGCACTGTTCTAAATATTAGCCTTTGTTAATATTAAAGAGCTCATAATCAAATGAGAGGATAAGCACAAGCGACAAAGAACAAGGCTTGAAAGGTCACCAAAACATGATCATGTAAAACATAAAATGAATAGAAGTGCTAATGCTAAAGACCGTGCTAAGACGCTTAGAGTCCGCAAGTTTCTGAGACTTCATGAAAGAGAATTCTCAAGTCTATGGAAGATGGTTGCTGTGATTCACCTTGCGTAATCAAGGCATTCCAGGTTCAGAGAATGGCATCAACAAAGATCTTTAGGAGTCAGTATAGACCTCTGAGCAAAAGAATGATAAAGCAGCAGACTTTCCCCACTTCATTTAAAGAGACAAGTTGACTAAGTAAAAATAGCCATATTCTTGAACGAAGGCAGGTGATCACACAGGAAGAGACCGCCCTGGGGGCCCAGCAGAAAGAGCACACTGTAAAACTAGGCAGCGCACTAAGTGGGCAACCAGAGAAGAACAGCCAAAGGCAATGACAGTGTTTTTAGGAGTGAATCAGGTGGTCAGGGGACCGAGAAGAGAGGAATCATGAGGTAGGTTTTCTTCTTTGAAGGTGGGGAAAGATCAAGTGCAGACTGAGCTGTGGCCAACGTTTGCAGACCAGGAATCCACACTAGCTCTAAGCAGAGAGCCCTTGGTGTGCGGGAACTGCCAGTTTGCCGACGCGAAAAGAGCCCCAGACTGGGTACTGGTGAGCCCTGAAGCCGCACCCCAGCTCTGCCACTCAGTGAGCACGGGTAAGTCATCCACCTTCCACGGGTGGCCATGATGGCCCTCCCTCCTGAGGCCAAGGAGAGGGAGGCCGGAATGCCCAGAGCAACCTCCTTCCTGTCTCAGGATAAAAAGGATCTCAGGAACCCACTTCGTGTGGTAGGAGCTCCTAGTGGTGGGTTATAAACAACCCTCGGTTACTGGGATAGTCAAATTGCAACCATAATCCGTGACTCAGAGCAGTGAATGTGACATTGGTTAATTCTACTTTGAGGGCCTGACCACTGCTTCCCTGGAATTTTGCAGACCTTTGGAATTGGGGGCACTTACATGGTTGTCACTCACAAGCATTCTCTGAGTTGGCCTCACCTGAGCACTAGAGAGTTGGTTGCAGAAGTGTCTTTCTGCAGTTTACCAAGCACTTTATGCAGAGAGCGAGAACTTCCATTTTTTATTACTATCCTGTTAGTGTGCCCTAACTTTTTTCACCTCATAACACAAGCTGGCTGAAGCCTAGGATCAACACTGAGTGCTTTGAAAGAGAGCTGTTTGATTCCTGTTCACTGAATGCCGTTTCTTTCAGGGTAGATTTAAGGGCTCTGCCCTTAAAGTACATTGCTGTTGACCCTAGTTTCAGGGTTCAAGCCACCCCATGGGTTAACTTCAACAGATGAAAATTTTTCCTTGGCTACAGCAACATCCCTAATCCTGACCAGC
This sequence comes from Phocoena phocoena, assembly GCF_963924675.1. Taxonomy (NCBI): domain Eukaryota; kingdom Metazoa; phylum Chordata; class Mammalia; order Artiodactyla; family Phocoenidae; genus Phocoena; species Phocoena phocoena. The sequence continues at coordinate 22,798,004 of NC_089219.1, read as the reverse complement.
CATGGAGAGGTTCGGTTCTTGCAAGGAAAATGAGTGAATGTGGGAATGGCTCACCACATTGGGAAAACAAAACTCACATCCTGCTGATGGTTGGCTGAGGACTGTCATGTCCACATACAAAGAAAAGCATGTGGCACAGTTTTAGGACAAAGGTGAGCAGAGATCCACCGTGGAAAGGGGCAAATTTTTCTTATAGAGAGAACATCCAAGGCGTGCCCCGGCGGTAAGCAGTACTGGCGGGTGACAGCAGGCACACGCATGGAGGCTTGCTTTCCCCCGCTCCTCGTCCCCACGCCCCGTCAGTCAGCTGGTGGTGCGCACCCCCTTAGTCATGCCCTGTTCAGTGAAGATGTTTGGAAGACGGAGATGGCCCTAAGCCATTCCTGGAGGGGTGAGATAACTCCCCAGCCTCTTTAGTAGGACATACAGCGTGGTATTTGGGACCATTGGTGTAGGTTATTAGATCAGGGGAAGACTATTCAGCAACAACACAACCTCAGGTGGTAACTTTTCTTGGGTGAAAAAGTGTGATTAACATTTTGAAAATTGAAGTCTTGGAGTACTTTAGTTTTAAAAACATGTCATTCCAGTTCTAGAATTTCAGAGTTCTGACTGATAGTCTGAGCAGTACATCAGCTGTTGAATGAGGAAGACCAGCACACTTGGCAGTGGTATAAGAATGGACTAAAGTTGAGAACAGCCCACGTAATTCAACGTGGCTTTTGTTTGTGGTATCCAGAATACCTGTCTATAGTTGGTAAGAATCATGGTGCCCACTTTTCTTAGAAAATGGCAGTAATTCCTCGGCCATCATTTTTTGACTAAATTTGTTGGGATTAAATGTGATCTAGAGGAAAAGAGTGGGAAAAGGCAATAGCAGAGAAACATTCAAGAAAGGAGTTTTTCTTTTAATTGAAAAAATTTACATTTAATAGGCCATGCTTTTTGTTCTTTCACATAGGTGTAGAGAGAAAGGTTGAAAGATACAACATCTGGGAGTCAAGCCAGAGGAGGCATATTGGTGGGGTTTTGGTTTGGTTTGGTTTTTATCAGTCCCTACCTTAGAGGGATTTATTAATTTGTCGTAGATTCATTCTCCTGAATTCCTTCATCTTCTTCATTCTCATACTAGAATTACTGAAAGATGGTTGTTTTTAATAGAGAAGAGGAGGGGTGTCTGCAGCTAGAATTGAGAAATTTATCTGCTGGGTTATGTTTGTAAGGCTTATCTACAGGTCACACCAGAGATATGTCTACATAAATACACACATGCCAACACATAGTGTGTGCACACATGAATGCGTGTATTTTATATCCCTCCTTTGACAAATGATTCAAAAGGAGAATACTTTTTGGGAGAGGAGATTAAAGCACAAAGGGATGTTAAGATTCATTTAGAAAGATTCTCCCATGTTACCAGGAAGAGCTTTGCTTTCTTAAAGGCACTAGAATTTAATTCAGAGACAGTTAAACTATATAAATAAAACTAAAATTTCATCCCATTGTTAAGCCAGAGGAAGACTAATTTTCATTTTAACTGTCATACTTTTGATGTTAGGAGAAACCTCAGAGATACGTAGTATAGCTCCCTCATTTCACGGATAAACTAGGATCCAGAGGAATAAAATGATTTAAATGTGCTTTTCAGAGTTGGTTTATTGCAGAACCAGGACTAGAACCCAGGCCAGTTCCTGCTGCCCCAGTTTTAGGTAGAGTTCTGGAGTCATGCCACAGGCTTTGAATGTCAGCTTTGCTGTTTTATTATGCACATTGTTTAATGCGATGTGCCTCAGTTTCCCCATCTGTAAAACAGATAACAGTACCTGGCTCTTGGGTATTGTGATTATTAAATAAGATAACATTGTTTAGTACATAGAGATTACTTAATAAATATTAAGTGCCATTTTATTGTTGCTATCTAGTCTTCCTGCCTTAATTGGGGAACCCATTCACTCCACTTACTTACCAGTTACTCCGGTTACTTACCGAGTGAAGTAATTCTTGCAGTAAAACTGACCTAAATAAACAGTGATGTGGTAGAAACAACCACACACTGATCTGGTCTTTACTTTGCTCTCAGAACAGGAATCCTATCAGGTATGGTTTATGGTGCAGGAGTATATTTGGTTTAGTCTTCCAGGCCCACCCAGCATGTCAGTGACAGAGAGAAGTGACAGTCAGGTTCCTGATTTAATCCTTGGACTGGATTTTGACACTAAAATGTTCCAAATAGATTTTGTGGCTTTTCACAGAGTAGTAGCCAAGATTTTCCTGTGAAATAAATTTGATCTTAAGTCAGCTGTTTTAATAAGTTACTAGGATATCCCCAAAATGTGGCTAAGTAACTTGCTTGTTGAGGAAAATGGGGTGTTCTGTGACTTCTTTATTTAATCCTCGGGAGTCAGTGTTGTCCTTATGACATCACATCAGATGAGTTAGGGGCATTGAATGGTGCCAAGGCAGTGTGAACTCTTAGAGGGGCATGGAGGCCATTTTATCATGCCCATGTTGGATGTTTTCTCTCATCCCTCTATACTTGGCATCTGGGCAGGTGGACAAAGCAGACCTGTAACCAATCTTGACAACTAAATTAAGGAAGGTACTCTTGGGGGCAGGAGGTATTTTATGATCTATTTAGGAATAAACCAAAGCAGAAAGTAGTTAGATTTGATTTTTTTATTAGCTCTTTTTTATTTTGTCTCTAAAAATGATAGTATAGCTTTCCTGATGACTCACTCTATTTAGGAAAGAAAAAAGTACCTGCAATATATTTTATCTATTAAAGATTTTTAATGATCATAAAGCACTTTTTAACATAGGAAGGTATTGATTTGGAGAGGCTTTACTTTGCCAAATATGACAATCATGGTCAAAATCATTCTTATTACGCTGCTCGGCAATTCCAGCTTATGGAAGTGTGAAACCATGTTTTAAAGATTTCATAACCCATAAGTTGAGCCAGGTGTCTTCTGAATTGTGTTATTGCAGAACATTTCCCATTAAACACTGGGTGTTTCTGTGTTACTTTTCTTTAATGGAGTTGAGATTCAGTGCCTTTTAAAGTTTGAATGCCACTCATAGACATTTCAGGATAAAGAACCCTCCAAAGTTTTTAGCTGTACATTGTCACCTTGAGAGACTCTTGTTTGATAGAAACTCTAATCTTTAGTAAAGGAGGAATTTCTCAATTCTGAGTTCTCTCACTTAACATGTTGCTGAGTACAGCATTACATGCTAAAGAAACTGGAATAATTTTGGTCAGGCTGGATAAACTTCTGGCAAGTCTTGTAACCTGTTTTTAGTTCCAGTAGGTGTAAACCCAGAGGGAAACGGTAGTCAGTATCTGCCTATATACATAGCTCTGTTAGAGTTTAAAGATGTTGCTTGTAACTTGTATGATTAAGATGGCTTTAGTTTGTAGGTATAGGCAGTGCTCACAAAGCTAGACTTTTCACAGCCACATCAGAGCAAACTAAAAGTTTCTTGATAACAGTTGATAGGGCGTTTGTTTAACCTTGCTTATAAATATCTTACAAATTTTGCCTTTTAGTTTTATAATTTGTACTCTTCAGCAGGCATTAATAGGATTGGGGTAGGGGGTTGTTTTCTTTTGGATATATGTTAAACCACCAAACCTGTTTGCTGGGAAATTCCTAGCACTACTGTGTAAAAGAAGTTTGCACAGTTTGTTTATAGATTTTAGAGAATTCCAGCCTACCTAAAACCTCATGGAAATGAATTTGGAATATCATGAGGAAGAGAATAGCTCCAGATTTTTTTCACTGGTAGTTTCTAGAATAGTTAATGCACTTGTGACTTATTTGTTTAGGTAGAGAAATGGGAACTTTAAAAAATTTTTTTTCTTTCACTGAGGAGAGTCAAGGTACTGTGATTTTTTTTTTTTTTTTAACCTGGTTTGTTATTCCAAACATGATTTAACAGTTAAGACACAGTGCCTAAATGTAGGTCTAATTGTTCTCTAAGATACCACTTTGGGGCTAAAGCTAAAAAAAAAAGTGAGTTTTTATGTGACTTGAAAGAGCAAATATTCAATCTTGTAGAATTATGTATTTTAATACCTTATACCAAGTATCCCTGTGGAGGTCTTTGCAGTTGCCACCAGCTACCTGGGGAACAGAAGAAGTGGTCTCTGTATATTTAGCCAGCCTCCTATTAGAAAGACAGGAGTCAGCCTTCAAAAGTCTCCCTGCCCTCTTGCAGTGCCTGTGGGCACAAAGCTGAGTGGTTTCTGCTAAAGGGAAGAGAAAGCTGGTCCGTAGTTTGCAAAACCCACCTAACCTTTGCTAAGCATGAACCTCATTGCTTTCTCTTTAATGTTAGTGAAGCTGGGTGTCAGAAGGGTGCCAACCAGGATTTTGTTTGCTTTCTTCTAGATATGGGTTTGTGGAGTTTGATGATCTGCGAGACGCAGATGATGCTGTTTATGAACTGAATGGCAAAGACCTTTGTGGTGAGCGAGTAATTGTTGAGCATGCCCGCGGCCCGCGACGAGATGGCAGTTACGGTTCTGGACGCAGTAAGCATTTAAAGGGCATTTGTATCAGTGACATGCCTCCGTTATTAAATGTTAATTTTTAAAGTAATTAATTAATTAATGTTACATTGAAATGTATTGATATTTAAGCCATTTGTTTTATAAATTTATGTATCTTTTTAAATGTAAAATTGCAAATAAACATCTTTAATAATGTTTAATTGTAATTAAATTAATGACATAAATTTATTGTTTTAATACTTTATAATTATGTTTAATGATGTGTGTTTGTGTTGTTGTTTTTTTTCTCTGTAATGCAATTGTTTAACATAGATTTAACAAAGACCTCAATGTTTTAATTAAAAGAATCCTTTGAGGCTAAGATGACTGCCTGTTCCATTTGCTGACCTTGGGTTACCTTTCCATGCGTGGCTCTTTGAACCATTGTGGCCCTTGGCTGACCAAAAACAGGAAGCCATGTGACGACCGCAACCTTTCCCCATTAGACCTGGGTGGTGAGGATCCCAAGGGTTAGACACAGATGAGATTAAACTGAAATAGGTGCCTGAAAATCTTTTTTTCGTATAAAATGTTCACAGAAACTTTAATCACTGTGAGTAACACCAGTAACTGATTTAGTAATTTGGTTATTGTTAAATTGTTGATAGTTTTTAATTTATGCATGTTAATTTTAAATATAAATATTAATGAATATACATACTTATAACTTTGTAAATTAAATTAAATTTTCATGTTAGCTGATTGCTTCTTTTTAAATCTAGATTAGAATTAAGGGTGGGGGTAGAGTTAAAATATATACTCTTTGGGGTGGGGGTAGATGGTATATTTAAGGGGAATATGTGCTGTATCATTTTTTCTTTTTCCTCCACTGAAGTAATCTCATCTATTTGAACCTTCCAAAGGTGGATATGGTTATAGAAGAAGTGGCCGAGATAAATATGGCCCTCCTACCCGCACAGAATACAGACTTATTGTGGAGAATTTGTCAAGTCGGTGCAGCTGGCAAGACCTAAAGGTTTGGGCCCTGTTAACCTTCTGGGTTACAGTTGGGTAGGAGTTAAAGTTGAGTTAAGGAAAGAGGTTATTTTATGCAGGCCCAGGCACACAGAGAAAACTTACCCAAAGCATTTGGAGATTTTCCAATTAAAGTTTCCATAGGAACACAAAAGACACTGGAATCTCACTGCTACTGTATGTTATGGGGCCAGCATGCTAAGGACAACCTATGTTCTGTGAAATTTTCCTCTGTAGAGAGTGTTACAGAGAGGTAACAATGTAGTTTCTCCCTAATAAAGGAAAAACGGCAGCCGGCAGTTTCCTGCAGTATTAGTTGTAATATGCAAGTTTGTGTCCGCTTCCATTGTAGAGCCGCATTGGTGAAAATGACTATCTGACCCATGTTCTTTTCTAAGATTTGTTTTTCATTGAATATTTGTCCTGAAAGAGTTTTAATGTCAAAAAGTACAGTCCAGTGGTGTACTGGCCATGCAGTGTACTGATCACAGCTCATTTTTTGAAAATGGTGTTGGTTTTTAATCTCAAAAGAGAAAAAACCTTATTGAGCGTGCCTTAACCTGGATGGTCTTAGGAGGGCAAATGTAAAGGTTGCTCAGAGTTTCCTATCTCACTTCTCATTTTAAGTCCATCATTAAACAAGTCATCTCTAGCAAAATGAGTGAGTATGTTTAGGTTCAGCAAAAAGTAGTAACTTATCAAAGCACTTTTACATCTTTTTTTTTTTACATCTTTATTGGAGTATAATTGCTTTACAATGGTGTGTTAGTTTCTGCTTTATAACAAAGTAAATCTTTTTTCTTTTTTTCATGTGCTCTCAGCAGTCTTTAGCAAACAAAGATAAGATCCAGAAAACGTTAATTCGCACAGTTGGTCGTAGCAGAAGAGCTGAGACTAAAACATATGCTGGTATTTTTTCTAGTACAGTGTTGGTTGTCAGTATTACAGCAGGCCCTTACTGAGTGTCTGCCAACAGGGCCGTCCTCTGAAGGAATGACTCCAGTATTCTGAGAGTTAGGATTGAACATTCTGGGTAGAAACTAGAGAGGCTTTCAAACTTGGGGTTAAAATGGAGCCTAGCCAGCCTCCTCAGTTGGTTTTATACTTCTGTGTGTTTGGCAGTTTCCCTCTCAGCAAAGGAGAGGAGTCGAGCCAATTTCCCAGGAAGTCAAGGGAGCCTTCAGAGCAGGACTTTGGAGCTCACCTGCCTGGGTGGAATCCCAGCTCTGCCACTTATCAGTTATTTTACTCCAGCAACTTACTTTCCTCTTGCACTTCATATTCCTCAACTATAAAATGGGAGAAATACTCATTTCTACTCAGAGTTATTGTGAGAAATGAATGCATTTTTATATAAAAAGCCTAGAATGGTTCCAGGCACAAATGCTAGCTATTAATCACAGAAATGCAAAAATAAAACTAATGTAGGGTGGTATATTGTTAGTTTTTTAAAATGTATAAATTCATAATACCCAGTGGTCGTGTTGAGTTGAAATTTATAGAGTAGTGGCATTGAGAATTGGTCGTTTTACCCACGGTGCGGGTGTTGCTAAGAATTTAGGTCCAGAAGTCTGGCTGCTTATGTTCAGACCCCAGCTCCTTCACTTACTACCTGAACGACCTTGAGCAGTTTGCTTAATATCTCTTGTATTTCATTTCCCTGTAAAATAGGGATAATGATTGTATCTACCTCATGTGGCTGTAAATAGGACTAAGTTAATTAAATCCTACCTATCATCCAGTGAACATTCAATATGTTATCAGCTATTATTATTAATTTGGAAGTATGGCAATATCTCAACTTGCCCAGGACAGTCCCAGGTGTGGCATAACTTAATAGCATCTTCCTTTACTCTTAGATGTATCCCAGTTTGGATGATAAATTATATGGGCTCCCTGCCTTTTTCCCAGAGCCCCCATTCCCAGCTGAAGTAAATAAATTTTTGCATGAAGACGGTCATTGCTAGATTATGAATAACGGCCAAGGACTATATATAAAACGCAGAAGTCCCAGCAATTGGGAAACCTCAGAAAAAGTATTGGACACACTAATTATGAAGAATGTAATGTATGTTAAGACATGTAAACATTTTATGATGCAGTGAGTAGAGGAATAGTGTCAAATGGCATATAGTCAGTGTTTGCAACTTTGCAAAGTAGGGAGAGGAAAGCAATAACAAAAATGAATTGCTGTTGAATATTCATGTATTCATTCCACAACTGTTCGTTATTGAGTATATATTATATACAAACAAACATGGGGAAATTGGCCACAAGACCCCAGATTTCATTTTCTTTTTAAACACTAATCACATCTTCTCTTATTTATATATCACTTCAGTATTTATCTGTCATGTTAGTTGTATTCTCTCATTGGGTTATATTAAGTCCTCAAAGAGAATGAGGAAAGAGGCTTACAGTGGTGAAGGGACATGGGTGGTCATTCCACTTCAAAGCCAGAGCTGGAAAATATTGTTCTGTTGTCTTTTTGTCTTTCGTAATCCATTTTTGAATTTGTTTACCTTTTACCTTAGATATTTATCTACAGCTATACATGTTTTCAATAAGAATTTATGATGAAATGCAAAAGACCTGAGTTAAATGTAGTAACTTGAGCTTCTAAAGCTTCTATAGACAAAGAACTTGCCACTATAAAATTTGGGAAATGATAGTTAACTAAAAAATTTTATATTCAAACAAAACTATTTAAAGAAACAGTTAAATTATTTATTTATTATCTCTACTACCCACCTAATGCCTAACACTTCAAAGAACCTCAGTAAATGGTCGATGTGTAGTTGGAAATAACTTAAGAGTCAACTTCATTCTGAGGAAAGCTAGCATTTCTTCCTAGAGGAAAGGGAAAACTTTCATTATGATGATGTTAGATATTTTCACAAAATGTGTCTTAACCTATTGGGGGATTTTGTTTTTCTTCAGGATTATATGCGTCAGGCGGGAGAAGTGACCTATGCAGATGCTCACAAGGGACGCAAAAATGAAGGGGTGATTGAATTTGTGTCTTACTCTGATATGAAAAGAGCTTTGGAAAAGTTAGATGGAACTGAAGTCAATGGCAGAAAAATCAGATTAGTTGAAGACAAGCCTGGTTCTAGACGACGCCGGTCCTACTCCAGGAGCCGGAGTCACTCAAGGTACTACTGATGTGTCGGCGCTTGCTGTAAATTCATTAATGAGCACGTAGATAATCCATTTTCGTTCTTCTGTTGAAGTCTCAGTACCATGGTTCCGTCTGGTCCAGTTACTCAGAACTTTGAACTGAACATTTATTTGTAAAACTCTTGAACTCTTTTGTCATGAGTACAAATAGAAGTAAAGTCCTTTTTCTGATGCAGGTATCAGTGACCTTCTCTCACGTTTCTTCTTGGGTCCCCTAAATCATACCATTCCTGGGGGTGAACATGACAACTCACCCCTTGTTACTCTCCCAGATACTCCAGCTACTCAGGAGTGGAGACTTTGTCTTATTTGGTGGCTGTTTTGCAGATGGGCCAGGCATGTGTGAACAAGACACACATGCTCCGTGCCCTCATGAAACTCAATCTAGTGGAGAAGACGGGCATTGAGCAAATAATTACCATTGTGATAAGTATGTCAGAGGGAAAGTACGTGGCCCAACTTGTCCAGAGAGCTGGCAGAGGCTTCCCTAAGGACATGTCATAGAAGCTGAGACCTAAAGGATGAGTTGGACATGGTGGGCAGAGAGGGGGGATAGTGCCTTTTTAGCAGAGAGAGCAGCGTATTTTGAAGGCCCTGTTGTGGGGAAGGAGGAAGCAGAGGAGCGTGGCTTGAGGTGAGGCCAAGAAGAGCGAGATCCTGCTGAGCCACAGGGCAGGTTAAGGGTTTAAGAGTAGCGGGAAGTCATTAGTCAAAGCTTTTCAGGTTTTGTTGTTTTGTTGTTTAACTCTTTATTATGGAAAACAATACATAAAGCATTAGAGAAAATATGAACCTTGAGTCCCCTTACACTTATCACCCATCCAGCTTCAGTATCTTTTATTTTGCCAGTCTTGTTTCATCACCCCCTCCTGCTTCATTGTTTGAAGGCAAATCTAGACATCCTGTCATTCTGCCTATAAAGTGGGTATCTCTAACCTTTTCTTTTATAAATTTATTTATTTATTTATTTTATAAATTGATTGATTGATTTTTGGCTGCATTGGGTCTTCGTTGCTGTGCCTGGGCTTTCTTTAGTTGTATCATACAGGGGTTACTCTTCATTGCGGTGCACGGGCTTCTCATTTCGGTGGCTTCTCCTGTTGCGGAGCACGGGCTCTAGGTGCATGGCCTTCAGTAGTTGAAGCATGCGGGCTCAGTAGTTGTGGCTTGTGGGCTCTAGAGCACGGGCTCAGCAGTTGTGGTACACAGGCTTAGTTGCTCCGCGGCATGTGGGATCTTCCCAGACCAGGGCTCGAACCCGTGTTCCCTGCATTGGCAGGTGGATTCTTAACCACTGCGCCACCAGGGAAGCCCTAACCTTTTAAATAAAATCATGAGGCCATACCACAGCAACACATCTGTATTCAGCTTTCCCCAATTGCCTCAAATATGTATGTATTTTTCTTGTTGGTTTGTTCATATTAGAATCCCAACTAGGTGTACACATTGCAATCAGATGACATGTGTCTTAATTCTCCTTTTAATCATGGCTGCATCCTCCTTCACCCTCTTTTTATTTTCCATCCATTTAGTTGTGGAAGAAACGGTTTTCTGTTTTGAAGATTTTTCCATAGTTGAGATTTTGCAGATGTGCTCTTCCGGTGATGTCTAACACATCCCTTTATCCTGTCCCTCATATTTCCTGTAAAGTCATAGTTAGGTCTTGCGGGCATTTAGAGTAAGGCCATTATTTTAGCAGGTGCTTTGTACTTGCTGTTGCAGCACTTGCGTGGTGTGTGGATGTCCCACTTTGAATGATGATAACATGCATCCATGTGGGCCGTCCACTATACAGTTCTGCACCAGCATTCCACCCAATAGTGGAATTATTAACATCTGCTGATAGTCATCACCTCGAGCCATTCAGCTGTGGTTGTAACATTCTGACTATCTAGTTTTCTGTTCTTTGTGCATTTAAAGGCTGTAGTTCTATGAAGGATGATTTCCCTCTTCCACCCTTTTGCTACCACCCTAAAATAAATTTTTTATAAGAAATGGAAAATAAAAATTGATACCTTTATTTACCAATTTCCAGTATATTGAATGTGCCTAGCAACACCCAAAGGTGGTGGTGAGGTTGCTTGTTTAGTATTATTTTGAATGAGTTCTTGGATCTTTGCATATGTAATGTTTGGTCCATTGCAGTCAATTTGGTTTTGCTCAGATTGTTCTGTCTTTGGTCATTGGGAGCCCTTCAGGTTGGCTTCTCTGTCTTTTGGTTTTGTTTGATTTTTCTGTGACTGTGCTTTACTAAATACTTTCCCAAATTTTTTATTGCAGCATTTTCAAACATAAAATGTTGAAAGAATAGTTCATAAACACTCATATGCTCTCCTTATAGCTTCAACAGTTACTAAAATTCTGCCTTTCTCTCTGTATATTTATAGACACGCCCTATACATAAATAAATGTAGCATTTGAAGGGAGGTTGTGGAGAGTGACACTTCACCCCCAAATACTTCAGCGTGTATCTCCAAGAATGCGGATAAGCACAATTGTGTCTTCCAGCCTAAGAACATTAACAGTGATCCCGTAAAGTCATCTAGTGTCCAGGCTGTATTCAGATTTCCCCAGTTGTTCATGGCTGTCCTTAGAGCTGTGTTTTCTCCTGGCCAGGATCCATCCAGTCATGTATTGCAAGGGGTTATTGGGTCTCTTCAGTCTGAAGCAGTCCCCCGCCTCATCCCCCCACCCCACCCCATGACAATTACTTTTCTTAGCTTTTTTTTTTTTAAATACTGTCCCACATTCTGAATTTATGTTTCCTCTTTGTATTGTTGTACTTTATCCCCTGAGCTTCTATAAACTGGAAGTTAGGTCTAGAGAGGTGTGATTGAGACACAGATTAAACATTCTGAGCAAGAGTTCTTTCATAGATGATAGTGCCCAGGAATCTTTGAAAGTCTCTTTCCATCATGATGAGAGGTTCCGTCTTTGCCTTTCCTGCCCTGCACCTGGAATTGGTCATTTTCCCCAAGGGTTGCTTTTGGAAGGAAACGACAGAGTCCACAGTCTCGGCTTATTAGAGACTCTTTAATCTTGGAGGGTACAGTTGACCCTTGAACAAGCGGGGTTGGGGTGCCAGCCCTTCACATCCACAGTGCCCACACCTGTGGATTCAGCCAGCCACAGATCGTGAGGTACTGTAGTGCGTATCTATTGAAATACCCCGTGTGTAAGTGGCCCCGGGCAGTTCAGACCCATGTTGTTCAAGAGTCAGCTGTATTTTTAAAACAGCTCTCTGGTCTCAGTTGAATAAATAAGTGAAGGGCAAAAGTGTATGCAGGAAGACTGGTTAGGGGGCTGCTGCGGAACCAGGGAGAGTGGTGGTGGCTTGCTGGGGGGCAGCCGAGGTGGATGAACTGGAGAAGGTTGAGAGGAGATTCAGCAGTGCAGAAGAGGGTGAGGCAGAGAGGGGAGTCGAGGGTGGCTGTGGCTCCTCGTGTGAGGAACTGGTGAATAACAGCGGCATCGGTGGGAATAAGGAAGGAACCCAGCAAAAAGAACAGGTCTGGGGGGCAGCGGGTTCAGGAATGGAGGCACTACGAGGTTCAGGCAGGCCATCCAGGTGGAGTGTTTGCGGGTGACTGGATCTCTGGGCCCAGAGCACAGGAGAGAGTTCTCTTTCAGCTTTGTGCCTGGACACAGCCAGGGCCATGCATATTTTTTGATAGAAAGGATGTCTGAATTGACTCGTTTCAGCCAGCGTTTTGTCAGCAAGTATTAAAAACAAAAAAACTTTCTCCCCTAGATCTCGCTCTCGAAGCAGACATTCTCGTAAGAGCAGAAGCCGAAGTGGCAGCAGCAAAAGCAGTCATTCTAAGAGTAGATCCCGATCCAGGTAGGTCTTCCTGGTATTCACGCAGGGCCCATGTGTACCGTTTCCCACTTTGGTGTTAATGGTGTTCCCAGTCTTCCCTCACCCAGGATTCCCAGCTCTGGACTGGAGTCTCGGGGGTTCAGAAAGCAGTCCTTGGCCAGCACAAGCCGGGCTTTGTGTTGTGGGCACAGCTCCACACATAGCTTTAGTCTGTTCTCATGAGCAGCCTGAAAGTACAAAGTCACATGCGGCTTCGCCGTCCCCGTGTCTCCCCAGGTCAGGCTCCCGTTCCCGGAGCAAGAGCCGCAGCCGCAGCCAGAGCCGCAGCCGCAGCAAGAAGGACAAGAGCCGGAGCCCCAGCAAGGACCAGAGCCGGAGCCGCAGCCGCAGCGCCGACAAGCGCCGCAGCAAGAGCAAGGACCAGGCCGAGGAGAAGGTCCAGAACAGCGACAGCACCGGCAAGTCCAAGAGCCGCAGCCCCAGCAGGCAGAAAAGCAAGAGCAAAAGCAGAAGCCGCAGTCAGGAGAGGGGCGCGCCGGAGAAGCGGGGCAGCGTGAGCAGGGGCCGGAGCCAGGAGAAGAGCCTGCGTAAGAGCCGCAGCCGCAGCCCAGGAGGCAGCCGCAGCCGCAGCCGCAGCAAAAGCAAGGACAAGAGGAAGGGGAGGAAGAGGAGCAGGGGGGAGAGCCGCAGCCGCAGCCGCAGCCGCAGCCGCAGGAAGCGAGGCGGCAAGCGAGACAGCAAGCCGGGCGGCAGCAAGAAGAAGAAGAAGGAAGACGCCGACCGCTCCCCGTCCAGATCGCGGTCCCGCTCGGGCTCGAAGGAGCGGGAACACGCCAAGTCCGAGTCTGGCCAGAGGGAAGGCCGAGGGGAGAGTGAGGATGCTGGCACCAATCAGGAGACCCGGTCCAGGTCGCGGTCCAATTCCAAATCAAAACCAAACCTCCCATCAGAATCACGCTCCAGATCAAAGTCCGCGTCAAAAACCCGATCCCGGTCCAAGTCTAGATCCAGGTCTGCGTCCAGATCGCGCTCCCGGTCTAGATCCAGGTCCCACTCAAGGTCCTAACTGGCTACGACCACAGCTGGAACTCCCCGAGAAGTCTTTTGTACATGTTTGGTAGCCGTAGCACAAGTGATTGAAGTAGAACATATGTCACTGCTGTACATTTTTAACTCCCCTAATGGTGTGTCTACAATTGTTAAGTCTAAGCGCTTCCTCTCCGTAAAGCCTCCTGGCGTCAGGCCTTCCTGCTTGACTGAAAGCAGTCTCCTCTTTGAAAACCCCCTTTACTCATGGCCCACAGTAGAATATCCAAAATGCCTTGGCTTTGAGGCCTGGCCTTTCCTACAGGGAGCTCAGTACCTGGATGTCTTTAAGGCTGGAATGATGACATAGGTAGGTATGGTGAGTTCAACCATTTTGCCCTTGGATTGATGCCCTTTGATGTATGCCATTTAGTGAAAGTGCTAAGTCTTAAGTTTCCTCCCACTTTGGTTTCATATTTTTGGACTTAACAAAGTTGTGAATAGCACAGTCGAGGAAAATTGATACCTGCAGTAACCCATAGGAAATAAACTGTAGAGTTCCATATTCTGGTATTGTGATTATATTGTTTTATATTAAAAAAGAAAAGAAAAGAATTTTTTTTAATTTTATTTTTCCCCGTCTTGCAAAGTATAGTGACCCCTGTTTCCATTAAATTTGAATAAAGACTATTTTTGCTTGACAAAATTTCATGGTGCTTGAATTGATGTTGCATTTCCTGATCTATCTTGCTATCTTTTTCTTAGCATAAAAAGTTCATGGTATAATGGCTGTTTTGTTCCTTGAGCTCACCCATGGGTAGGTAGGTAGCCAACACTTTTCCTGAAGGATTTTTCTCACCCAACAGAAAAAAGTCGAGTTTCTTAGGGGTTTATAAATCCTTCCTATCAAGACTCCTATGGCCAAGCTGATAAGTGAATCAATTTGGCAACTCAGAGCATCACCACATGAGCTCTTCATGAACAGAGTTCTTTCTTCTGTGCTGATCGTTGAATGTCTTGCCATGATGAATCTGAAGTGTAGGATACCTCATCGCCTTAGAATTTGGATTAATCAAAACCAGGAAGAAGATCCATTCAGGATTACCCTTGTCCCACTCACTCTCTGCGTTACTTGTCTGACCTGTCTCTATAGGAGGTTCCAGAGATAGAGTGGTTCTGATCTGGTCTCCACCGTTGAGGGACTGTAGAGAGGCATCGATCAGAGCAGGAGGGAAGCTTGGGAGGAGAGAGAGCCCCTTTCTTTCCAGACTGCTGCCTGTGGACGTACTGGGGGCTGTTCCTAGATTTAAAATGCTGTCCTGTTGCCTTCTATGGACCATACCCTGTACAACATGCTGGGAAGACACAGTCAGTGTTTCTTGGCCTCCTGGAGTTTGTGATCTGGTTGCAAATGATAAACACCACTGGGGTAAAGTGGGCATTCAGAGAAGGGAGTTGGAACTTCATCTGGGTTTAGAGACATCTCGGAGAAGACAACACTTAGGCTGACCCTTTGGAGATGTTGGGGTGGGAGGCCTTCCTGTTGAAAGAAACATCTGCGGAGCAAAGCCACGGAGCTGGGAAAGCACCGGGCATGGGCGCTTAAGGAACGTTGACTTTGATAATAGGGAATGAGAAGCAAGTTTGGCCAAGTGGATCACGTTAGAGGACTTTAAATACTAGGAGGAGGAATTTGGCCCTTGAGTTACGGAGAAGATACTTGAATAGAGGATCGGGTTGTAGAGCTGTGCTGTGGAAGGTGGACTGACGGTAAGTGATGTGAGAGATCGGATGCAGGGAGACCAGCAGTAAGTGCAGGTGCTCTGGGGCCTGAACGGAGGCAGTAACAGGAGGGAACAAGAAAGATCAGCAGGTGACCTGGGGAAAGGAACTGTCAGAGGTGATCAAGATGGTGACACCTTTCTGAGGAATGGGGAAGATGAGGGAGAGGGGGTTCAGTTGGGGAAACTTGGCATTTAAGGAACAGAAGCCAGACCAAGAAACCTCACTTCACCTCCCTGGAGCTTTCCCTGCGTTCTTGTGTCATGGTGATAAGGTGATAACGCCAACCAGTAGAATTCCCACGGCCTCAGATCTTAGGTTGGTCTCCAGTAGGTGACGAGAATTCAACATTCCCTAATTTTATCCCTGTAAGGATGGGAACGTTTCTTGGTTTTGTTTTTGTTTTTTCCAAGTTTAAAATTTTTTCAGCCTTTTTTTTTTTTTTTTAATCTTGGTTGTGCCACGTGGCTTGCAGGGGTCTCAGTTCCCCAACCAGGGATTGAACCTGGGCCACGTCAGTGAAAGTGCCAAATCCTAACCACTAGGCCACTGGGGAACTCCCTTACCTAGTTTTTAAAAATTCACCTTAATTTCACACAACTTTATTTTCCCAAATTCTCTTCCAAGCATTGTTCCTATTCATTCATATTTTAGACAATTGTGTTGTTTACATAATTTAATAAACTTTGTCAATATCACAAGCATTGGAAAGTTCTCATTAAATGTTTAAGGCACATTAATTCTAACTGATGAACTTATTATTGGCACACGTCATCCCTAAGTGTAATGGTATAGAAGTTCCATGTGTACACAGAATGCATTTGCAATCATTTTTTTCCCAGCAATTTTAAAATTCATTTATATTTACTTAAATTCTGAGTGAAAAGAGATAAAAACAAGAGAGATGAAAACTCAACTGTTGAGTTCCAAACATGTACCAGGGATTAGAACTTTCAGAATCATTTTGCATCTTGTTCTCAGCACCATCCTGGGATCAGTATTGTTAGGCTCAGTCACAGATGAAGAGACTCCGGCGTGATGTCCACCCACCCCCAGCAGCGTTAGGTTAACATTAGTGCCTTCTGTGGGCCAAGCCATGTTCTAAGGCACTGAGAATAGAATATGAACAAGACAGGGAAGGCCCCCCTTCTCGAGAAGCGTACATTGCTTTTAAGACTGGAATCATAGGGCTTGGCCCGTGATGCTCTCAGTACTGAGTGTCTTCTGTGGGCCAGTCAGTGTTCACTGTCTTCGGCAAATCACTGCAAACAGACTCTCCTGCCACCCCTTAGAAAAAGTTTTCTAAATGCAGCTTGTTCTTGACTGCATTGTTTCCCCATGACAACAAATTGAGCCGAGGGTAGCAGTAACGTTTGAGACTAAAGTTGGGTAATGCCTGTCTCTCCCCTCCCACCCACCCGTGGTCCAGTGGAAGAAAGATCTTGGGAAGCTGAAAGAGGAAGACCCTAAGTTTGATTAATTCACCTACCAGCATCTATGAGCTAGGTGTTTTAAAGTGAACTATGTAACAATGCACATAAAAGCTGAAGACAAAAGTTCAGGGAGGAGAAGGGGTTCGCCCAAAGTAGCACATTAGTGCGAAAATGCATCTCTAGATTTCTCTTTCTTTTTGTAAATTTTTATCATTTGTGATACAGTTACAAGAAGACATTTGCTTGAAGTCGCAACAGCCAGAATTTGAGCTCAGGTTCAAGTCGAGCAGGGTTTCTACAAGAATCTGCTTTCCTTAAAAATTTCTAAGTTGCTGCAGGACAATGCCACTAGCCCACTGCTGTGATTAAATTTTAATTGCTTTGTCATTTCATCAGTACTCAAAGGCCCGCCAGGGAGTGCCCACTTGGCCAGCCCAGGTCATCATCCCAGATTCTAGATGCCAAAGAGTGATGAGAAGGAGGATGGCTCATTTTAGCTTCTACAGTGGGAAACAGTGCATTAATGCCCACAAAAATGCACTCAATAAGGAATTTCCCCCAAAACAGGAAGAATCCAAAGAAATACAAATGCCCACTATAATTCAACAGGATGCTCAAAATTCACAAGTACCCTTCTTTCCATACTTAACCTTCCTCACCTCCCTCCCAAAAAGAGTGAAAGACCAAGTAGGAACAGAAAACAAGGTAACAGAAAACAGTTACAAATGTAGATAAACTACATCAGTAATCACTTCAAACGTCAATGTTCTAAATAAAAGACTGGCTGTTGGTGGATTTAAAAACGAGACCCAACTATATGTTGTCTTTATATTTAAAATGGGTTTCTTGGGAGTTCCCTGGCAGTCCAGTGGTTAGGACTTGGCACTTTCACTGCAAGGGCCCGGGTTCAATCCCTGATTGGGAAACGAAGATCCCACAAGCTGCGCAGTGTGGCCAAAAAAAAAAAAAAAAAAAGGCGGTGGGGGTGGGGGGGAGGGTTCTTGCAGACATAGTAAAAGTAAAGGTATAGAGGAAGATACCATGGTAACACTAATCAAAAGAAAGCTGGAGTAGCTACATTTCAGACAAAGCAGACCTAAGAGCAAGGAAAATTATCAAGGATAAAGAAAGGCACTACATCATAACGATAAAGAGGTCAGTTCTCCAAGAAGATATGACTAACGTGTACGCACCTAACAACAAAGTATCGAATATATGAGGCAAAAACAGAGCTGTGAGGAGAAAGAGACAAATCCCCTTTACAGTTGAAGACTTCAACATCTCTATCAGCAACCGACAGGTCCAGCAGGCAGAAAAATCAGGAAGGACATCGTTGAACTGAACGGTGCCATCAAGACTGGATCTCACTGACCGTGCTAACATCACGCTAAGTATGCTCTCAGACTGCAATGGAGTTAATCTAGAAAAATCAACAGAAAGATAGCTGGAAAATCCCAACGTACTCGGAGATTAAACAGCACACTTCTAAATGACACACGGATCAAAGAAGTCTCAAGAGAAATATTTTTGAGCTAAATGAGACTATAACTTATCAAAATTTGTGGGATGCAGCAAAAGCAGTCCTTAGAGGGAAATTTATGGCATTAAATGCATCTATTAGCAAAGAAGAGCTGAAATCAATAATCTAAACTTCTGCTTCAGGGAACTAGAAAAAGCAAAATTAAGTCTAAAGTAAGCAGAGGAGAGAAAAATTAGAGCAGAAATCAATGAAATTAAAAGCAGGAAATCAACAGGAAACAAAAAGGTAAAGCCGGAAACAAAATCAACAAAACCGGGCTTCCCTGGTGGCGCAGTGGTCGGGGGTCTGCCTGCCGATGCAGGGGACATGGGTTCGTGCCCCGGTCTGGGAGGATCCCGCGTGCCGCAGAGCGGCTGGGCCCGTGAGCCATGGCCGCTGGGGCTGCACGTCCGGAGCCTGTGCTCTGCAGCGGGAGAGGCCACAACAGTGAGAGGCCCGCGTACCGCAACAACAACAACAAAAATCAACAAAACCAAAAGCTGAGTCTTTGAGAAAGCTGATAAAACTTCTACCTAGGCTAACCAATAAAAAAAGAAGACACAATTACGAATATCAGAAACACGGATTTGATCAGCTCCAGATGGGGGAGTAGGAGGACATGGAGCTCACCTCTCCCCGCGAACACATCAAATAAATATCTACATGTGGAACAATTCTCACTGAAAACTGACCAGAGAACTCCTATACAAGCGAAGTTGCAAGAAAGATTTCCACGTAACCAGGTAGGACAGACAGAAGGCATAGGGTCAGGGCCTCCAGCCCTCGGAGGGATCTGAAAGGAAGAGAAGTCCACAAGGGTGGACCCTCATCCTGTGGAGAAAGCAGGCTGAGTCACAGACTGGATAGCCCAGTCTGGAGTCCTACAGGGAGGAGACAAGCCCCCTTGGCTACTGGGAGGACTGCAAGGACAGAAGGGCTAGAGAAGCCTAGACTCTACTCGTGAAGAGTGCATGCGTGCTGGCTTGCCAACAGTCAGAACACACAGACTCTGCACTGGCAGCTGCCACCGTGCCACATTCCCCAATCCAAGCAGGGCAAACACCCCAGCCCTGCTCACTCCACACCACAGCTTGGTGCTGGATCTAGTGCAGACAGGTCCTGGGAAAGGACCGCCACAGAGGCAACCGAGCTCTCTGGCAGCAGCACGAACACCTTGATTGATTCCTACAACCACAATGCCCTGACTGCCAGCCTAGCTAACACTCCGGCCCTGCCCACTCCACGCCACAGCCTTGCACTAGATCTGGAACAACAACAACAGGGGAAGGAAAGGGCAGCAACAGCCATGGAGCAGAGAGGAAGTCCTGCCTCTCACCCTGCACAGGCTTTAGATCCTCCAACACCAACCACACCCCCTATCAGCCAGCAAACCTGAGGAAAGACGTGGCTGGCATCCATATCAAAACCAGCCCTCGGGGCTTCCCTGGTGGCGCAGTGGTTGAGAGTCTGCCTGCCAATGCAGCAGACACAGGTTCGTGCCCCAGTCTGGGAGGATCCCACATGCCGCAGAGCGGCTGGGCCCGTGAGCCATGGCCGCTGAGCCTGCGCGTCCGGAGCCTGTGCTCCGCCACGGGAGAGGCCACAACGGTGAGAGCCCCATGTACCGCAAAAAAAAAAAAAAAAAAACCCAGCCCTTGCACCAAAGATATTGGACACACACAGTCCACACAGGGACATTCCCACACAAAAACACCCCTTCAAGACCACACTAGATATCTTGTTTCTCCTAAATTCACGGAGACAGAGAAAGTTAAGTAAAAGAAAAGGCAAAAGAACTATTCCCAGTTAAAAGAACAAAAGAAATACCCTGAAAGAACAAACAGTGGAATAAAGCTCACCAGTCTACTAGACCCTGAGTTCAAAAAGGTGGTAATAAAAGTGTTAACTGAATGAAGAAAGATTATTGATATCAATGCAGAGCACTGTATCAAGGAACTAGAACTACAAAGATGAACCAATCAAAACAGATAATTCAATTTCTGAGATGAAAAGCAATCTAGAAGTAATGAATAGCCAACTAAATGACAAAGAAAAATAAATATGTGACCTGGAAGATAGAATAAGAGAAATCACCCAATCAAAACAGCAGACAGAAAGAGAAATGGGGAAAACTAAATGAAAGCAACATACAAGATCTATGGAATAATAGAAAACATGCCAACCTATGCATAATAGGGGTTCTAGAAGAAGAGAGAGAAAAGGGCATCAAAAATGTATTTGAAGAAATTATGGCTGAAAACTTCCCAAACTTAAAGAAGGAAACAGATATCCAGGTACAGGAAGCAGGGAGGGTCCCAAACAAGATGAACCCAAACAGTCCCACATCAAGACATATAATTAAAATGGCAAAAGTTAAAGAGAGAATTCTAAAGGCAGCAAGAGAAAAAGAGTCATTTACAAAGGAACCCTCATAAGGCTATCATCTGATTTCTCTACAGAAAATTTGAAGGCAAGAAGGGAGGGGCATGATATATTTAAGTCCTAAAAGGGAAAAACCTGCAATCTAGGATACTCAGCAAGATTATCATTTAGAATAGAAGGAGAGAAAGAATTTCTCAGACAAGCAAAATCTAAAAGAACTCAGCAATACTAAACCTACCCTAAAAGAAATATTGAAGGGTCTTCTCTAGATGGAAAAGAAACAAGAATCTGTAGGAAAAATCCCAATAGGGAAAGCAAATATATAGTAAGGATTGAAGATCACTTAATTAGCCAGTATGTAGATTAAAAAAAATTATAAAACTTCAATAAATAGTAAAAATATAAGCATGAAGATGTAAAAATAGGACATCAAAGATCACAAAATGTGGAGGACGGGAATTAAAAATGTATATCTTTTAGAATATGTTTGACCTTGAATGACTATCAGTTTAAAGCAAGTAGACATAGTTATGCATCAACATACATGAACCCCATGGTAATCACAAATCAAAAACAAATAATAGATTCACAAAAACCAAAAAGAAAGGAAGTCAAGCATACTACAAAAGAAAATCATCAACCCACAAAAGGAAAAAAAAAAAGGAAGAAACGAACAAAGAAGAACTACAAAAACAACTGAAAAACAAGGAAATAAAATGGCAATAAGTACATACATATCAATAATACTTCAAAGGTCAATGGACTAAATGCTCCTATCAAAAGACATAGAGTGGCTGATTGGATTTAAAAGAAAGAAAAAAAAACCCTCAAGAACCTGCAATATGCTGCCTGTGAGACACTCACTTCAGGGCAAAAGACACACAGGACTGAAAGTGAGGAGATGGAAAAAGACATTTTATGCAAATGGAAATGACAAGAAAGTGGAGGTAGCAACATTCATATCAGACAAAATATACTTTTTTTTGGTGTGGGGGGGTACACAGGTCTTTCACTGTTGTGGCCTCTCCCGTTGCGGAGCACAGGCTCCAGACGCGCAGGCTCAGCGGCCATGGCTCACGGGCCCAGCCGCTCCGCGGCATGTGGGATCTTCCCAGACTGGGGCACGAACCCGTGTCCCCTGCAGCGGCAGGCAGACTCTCAACCACTGCGCCACCAGGGAAGCCCCAAAATATACTTTTTAAAAGGGCCATACTTAAAGACAAAGAAGGGCACTATATTATGATAAAGGGCTCAATACAAGAAGAGTATATTACACTCATTAACATATACACTCCAGATATAGCAGCACCTAAATATATAAAGCAAATACTAACAGACATATAGGGAGAAACTGACAATAATGCAATAATAGTAGGAGATTTTAATACCCCACTGACATCAATGGACAAGTCATCCAGACAAAAAATCAATAAGGCAACAGATATCTTAAATGACACAACAGACCAGTTGGACTTAACTGACATCTACAGGACACTACATCCAAAAAAGCAGAATACACATTCTTTTCAAGCATGCATGGAACGTTCTCTAGACTAGACCACATACTAGGTCACAAAACAATCCTCAACAAACTTAAGAGGATAGAAATTATATCAAGCATCTTTTCCAACCACAATGGTATGTAATAAGAAATCAACTACAGAAAGAAAGAACTGGGAAAAGAACAATGTGCTACTTTTAAAAACCAGTGGGTCAATGATAAAATCAAAGAAGAAATCATAAAATGCCTCAGAACAAATGAAAATGAAAACACAACTTTACAAAATCTATGGGATGCAACAAAAGCAGTTCCAAGAGGGAAGCTCATACCAATACAGGCCTTCCTCAAGAAACAAGAAAAATCTCAGATAAACAACCTAACCTACAACCTAAAAGAATCAGAAAAAGAAGAACAAGCAAAGCCTAAAGTCAGCAGAAGAAAGGGAATAATAAAAATCAGAGAGAGGACTTCCCTGGTGTCACAGTGGTTAAGAATCCACCTGCCAATGCAGGGGACACAGGTTCAATCCCTGGTCCAGGAAGATCCCACATGCCATGGACCAACTAAGCCCATGCACCACAACTACTGAGCCTGCACTCTAGAGCCCACAAGCCAAACTACTGAGCCCTCATGCCACAACTACTGAAGCCTGTGCACCTAGAGCCTGTGCTCCGCAACAAGAGAAGGAGCCGCAATGAGAAGCCCGCTCACCACAACGAAGACTAGCCCCCACTCGCTGCAACTAGAGAAAGCCCGCATGCAGCAATGAAGACCCAACACAGCCAAAAATAGATAAATATTTTTAAAAATTAAAAATCAGAGAGAAAATAAATAAAAGAGAGATTAAAGAATAGAAAATAACAATAAAACCAAGAGCTGGTTTTTTGAAAAAACAAACAAATCTCTAGCCAGATTCACCAATAAGAAAAGAGAAAGGAGAAATAACAACTGATACCACAGAAATACAAAAAAATCATAAGTGAATACTAGGAACGGTTATATGCCAACAAATTTGACAACCTAGAAGAAATGGACAAATTTCTAGAAACATACAGTCTGCCGAGACTGAGTCAAGAAGAAACAGACAACTTGAACTGACCAATCACTAGAAGTGAAATAGAATCTCAATAAAAATACTCCCTGCAAACAAAAGTCCAGGACTGGACAGCTTCACTGGGGAGTTCTACCAAACATATAATGAAGAAAGTATACCTATCCTTCTCAACTTATTACCAAAAACTAAAGAGAAGGGAACACCCAAATTTATTCTGCAAGGCCACTATTACCCTGATACCAATACCCAGACAAAGACACTACCAAAAAGAGAAAATTATAAGCCAATATCTTTGGCGAATATAGGTACAAAAATCCTCAATAAACTATTAGCAAACCAAATCCAACATTACAGAAAATGGATCATGCACCATGATCACATTGAATTCATTCCAGGGTCACAAGGATGATTCAACATACGCAAATCAGTGTGATACACCATATTAACAAAAAGAAAGGCAAAAACCACACGTTCATCTAAATAGACACAGAGAAAGCACTTCACAAAATTCAACATCCATTCATGATATAAAAGTCTCATCAAAGTGGGTATAGATGGAACATATCTCAACATAATAAAGGACATTTGTGACAAACCCACATTGAGCCAACATAGTACTCAACAGTGAAAAGCTGAAACCCTTCCAGCTAAATTAAGGAACAGGAAAAGGATGCCCACTCTCACCACTTCTATTTAACATAGTATTGGAAGTCTTGTCTGATAGCCATAGCAATCAGACAAGAAAAAATAAAAGTTATCCAAAATGTAAAGGAAGAGGTAAAACTGTCACTTTTTGCAGATGACATGATACTCTAGAGAACCCTAAAATCTCCACATAAAAACTATTAAAACTAATAAATGATTTCAGCAAGGTAGCAGGATACAAGATTAATATGCAGAAATATGTTGCATTTCTATACAATAATAATGAAATATCAGAAAGAAAGATTAGATTAGATTTTAATTTTTTTTAAATCCCATTTAAAATTGCATCAAAAAATACCTAGGAATAAATTTAACCAAGGAGGGGGAAAGCTATATACTAAAAACTGTAAAACACTGATAAAGGAAACTGAAGATGATTCAAAGAAATGGAAAGCTATC
The DNA here is from genome assembly GCF_963924675.1 of Phocoena phocoena. Taxonomy (NCBI): domain Eukaryota; kingdom Metazoa; phylum Chordata; class Mammalia; order Artiodactyla; family Phocoenidae; genus Phocoena; species Phocoena phocoena. The sequence continues at coordinate 22,773,673 of NC_089219.1, read as the reverse complement.
CCATGCTCTTGGATTAGAAGAAATAGTATTGTTAAAGTGGCCACATACTACCCAAAGCAATCTACAGATTTAAGGCAATCCTTATCAAAATACCCGTGACATTTTTCACAGCACTAGAAAAAATAATCCTAAAATTTAAATGGAACCATGAAAGACCCAGAATTGCCAAAGCAATCCTGAGAAAAAAGAATAAATATGGAGATATAACCCTTCCAGACTTTAGTCTATACTACAAAACTACAATAATCAAAACAGCATGGTATTGACACAGAAACAGACATATAAATCAATGGAACAGAATAGAAAGCCCAGAAATAAACCCACGCACCTATGGGCAATTAACCTACAACAAAGGAGGCAAGAATGTACAATAGAGAAAAGACAGTCTTTTAAACAAGTGGTGCTGGGAAAGCTGGACAGCTACATGCAAAACAATGGAATTAGAACATTCCTTCACACCATATACACAAACTCAAAATGGTTTAAAGACCTAAATGTAAGACATAATACCATAAAACTCCTAGAAGAGAACAAAGGCAAAATATTCACTGACATAAATTGTAGCAATATTTTCTTAGATCAGTCTCCCAAGGCAAAAGAAATAAAAGCAAAAATAAACAAATGGCAAATGGGACCTAATCAAACTTAAGAGCATTTTCACAGCAAAGGAAACCACTGACAAAATGAAAAGACAACCTATGGACTGGGAGAAAATATTTGCAAACAATGAGACTAACAAGGGGTTAAAATCCAAAATATACAAACAGCTCATACAACTCAACATCAAAAAAAGAAACAACACAATTGAAAAATGGGCAGAAGACCTAAAAAGACATTTTTCCAAAGAAGACATACAGATGACTAACAAGCACATGAAAAGATGCTCAATTTGCTTGGTCAATTTGAGATGCAAATCAAAACCACAGGAGGTATCACCTCACACCTGTCAGGACGGTTATCATCAAAAAATCTACAAATAATAAATGGTGGAGAGGATTCTCACTGTTGGTGGGAATGTAAATTGGTGCAGCCATTATGTAAAACATTATGAAGGTTCCTTAAAAAATAAAAATAGAACTTCCACATGATCCAGCAATTCCACTCCTGGGTACCTATCTGGAAAACTCTAATTCTAAAAGATACATGCACCCCAACGTTCATAGCAGCACTATTTACAATAGCCAAGACATTGAAGACAAGACATTGAAGCCAAGTGCCCATCAACAGATGATTGGCTTAAGAAGATGTGAAAAATATATATATATGTATATATAAAATGTGAAAAAATATATATGTATATATAAGATGTGAAAAAATATGTATATATAAGATGTGAAAAAATATGTATATGTGTATATATATATATATATATATAATGGAATATTACTCAGCCATAAAAGAGAATGAAATATTGCCATCTGCAGCAATGAGAATAGACCTAGAGAATATTATGCTTAGTGAAATAAGTCAGAGAGAGACAAATACTGTATGATATCACTTATATGTGGAATCTAAAAACTAATACAAATGAATCTACATACAAAACAGAAACAGACTCAGAGACATAGAAAACAAACCTAATGGCTACCAAAGGGAAGAAGGAGGTAGGAGAGGGACAAATTAGCAGTATGGGATTAACTGACATAAACTACTATACATAAAATAGATAAACAACAAAGATGTACTATATAGCACAGAAAATTATATCCATTATCTTATAATAACCTATAATGGGATATAATTTGAAAAAAAAAGAATCACTATGCTGTACATCTGAAACTAACACAGTATTGTAAATCAACTATACTTCAATATTTTTTTTTAACTACACTTCAATTTAAAAAAAAAAAAGAAAGAAATGAAAGGGGCCATTACTGCTGATCCCATGAGCATTAGAAGGATAATAAACGAATATTATAAATAAATCTGTCCTCACAAATGTGATAATCTACATGAAATGGAACAATTTCTTGAAAAACACAATCTACCAAAACTAACAGAAATAGATAATCAAACAGGCCTATAAATATTAAAGAAACTGAATCTGGGAATTCGCTGGTGGTCCAGCGGTTAGGACTCGGCACTCTCACTGCTGGTGCCCGGGTTGGATCCCTGGTCGGGGAACTAAGATCCTGCAAGCCTCGTGGTGTGGCCAAAAAATAAAATAAAAATAAAACACTTGCTTAAAAAAAGCAAAAAATAGGGCTTCCCTGGTGGCGCAGTGGTTGAGAGTCCGCCTGCCGATGCAGGGGACGTGGGTTCGTGCCCCGGTCTGGGAGGATCCCACATGCCGCGGAGCGGCTGGGCCCGTGAGCCGTGGCCGCTGAGCCTGCGCGTCCGCAGCCTGTGCTCCGCAGCGGAAGAGGCCGCAGCGGTGAGAGGCCCGTGTACCGCAAAAAAAAAAAAAAAAAAAGCAAAAAATGTAGTGATAGAAAAAAAATTATTAAGAAATTGAATCAATAATAACTTTTCAAAAAAGGAAGCTTCAGGACCAGATGGTTCACTGGTGAATTACACCAAATATTTAAGAAGAAATTATACCACTTCTCAAAAATAGAAGCAGAGGGAATACTTCCTAACTTATTTTATGAAATCAGCACTGCCCCAATACCAAAACCAGACAAAGATATTACAAGGAAGGAAAACTACAGACCAGTATTCATGAACACGGATACAAATACCCTCAAGAAAATATTAGCAAATAGAATCCAATGATGTATTGGGTTGACCAAAAAGTTCACTCAGGTTTTTCCATAACAAATTACGAAAAACCTGAACGAACTTTTTGGCCAACCCAATATAAAAAGAATTATAGGGCTTCCCTGGTGGCGCAGCGGTTGAGAGTCCGCCTGCCGACGCGGCGGACACGGATTCGTGCCCTGATCTGGGAAGATCCCACATGCCGCGGAGCGGCTGGGCCCGTGAGCCATGGCCACTGAGCCTGCACGTCCGGAGCCTGTGCTCCGCAACGGGAGAGGCCACAACAGTGAGAGGCCCGCGTACCGCAAAAAAAAAAAAAAAAAAAAAAAAAAAAAGAATTATACACCACGACCAGGTGGAATTTATTCCAGCTATGCAAGACTATTCAACATTCAAAAAATCAATTAATGTAATTCATCACATGAACAGGCTAAAGAAAAAGTGACATGAACACATCAATAGATGCAGAAAAAGCATTTAACAAAATCCAATACTCAAGATAAAAAAAACTCTCAGCAAACTAGGAATAGAGAGGAACTTCCTCAACTTGATAAAGAAACCTGCAAAAGGCCTACAGCTAACATCATCCTTAACGGTGAGAAACGAAATGCTTTCCCCCTAAGATCAGCACCAAGGCAAGGATATCCCCCCTCAGCATTCCTATTCAACATCATACTAGAAGTCCCAGCTAATGCACTAAGAGAAGAATAAAAGGTACACAGATAGGGAAGGAAAAAAATTTTAATGGTCTTTATTTGCAAATAACATGATCAACTTTGTAGAAAATCTCAAGAATGACATAAAAACTCCTGAAACTAATAAGCAATTATAGCAAGTTTTCAGGATACAAGATCAATATACAAAAGTCAATTGCTTTCCTATGTACAGCAATGAAAAATTTGAATTTGAAATTAAAAACAATACCATTTACATTAGCACCCCCCCCCAAAATGAAATACTTAGGTATGAAACTAACAAAATGTGTACTTTCTCAGGTGAAAGAAATCAAAGAACAAAATAAATGGAGAGATACTCCATGTTCCTGGGTAGGAAGGCTCACTATTGTTAAAATGTCTGTTCTTTCCCACTTGAGCCATAGATTCAGCACAACCCCAGCAAGTTATTTTGTGGCTACTGTTACCAAACCAGGTTCGTTTTGCCGAACACACAGCAAGCCAAAACGCTGACAGGCCGAGGTTTACCTGCAAGGCAGCCAAGCGAGGAGATCGGAGGACAAATCTCGAATCCGCCTCCCCGAAGGTACTTATGAGATAAAGAAATAGAAGCAGCGCACAGGGGGCGTGGGGAGAAGTGATTGGGAAAAGGTGCAGTAATTATCATTCTGCACAGGTGTAACTAGGCTATGGGCCTCAGAAAGTTTGGAGGGTGGAGTTTTCGGCCCTATGACGGCAAAAGGAGCCGCTCACGCATGCCCAGTTAAAGGATTGGGGAGTCCTATCCACTCTTAACCAACTCAGCTGGAACTAGAAGCAGCTGACTCCAAGTTCCTAGACAATAACTCAGGCAAACATCTTACTGTGTAGGCTGTGTGCCACGTCTTAAAACAACCTTGATTAGTGAAGGGAGGTGAAATGGATTAAACCCAGGAGCGGCTTCAGTATCAACAAACTGATTTTAAAGTTTACACAGGAGAGCAGAAAACCCCGAGTAGCCAACGCAGTATTGTAGAAGAACAAAGTCAGAGGACTGATACTACCCACCTTCAAGACTTACCATATTCAAGACAGAGTTGTAGTGGCTACAGAATAGACAAAATAGATCAATGGAACATAATGGAGAGCCCAGATATAGACCCACTGATCCTTGGCAAGGGAGCAAAGGCAATTGTACACAGAAAGGCTAGTCTGTTCAAAAAATGGTGCTGGAATACTGGACATCTACACGGAGAAAAATGAATCTAGACACAGATCTTACACTTCTCACAAAAAAAATTAACTCAAAATAGATCTAGACCGAAATGTAAAACACAAAACTGCTACAAGATAACAGAGGAGAAAATCTAGGTGACTTTGGGTTTGGCATTGACTTTTTGGATAAAATGCTGATAGCACAATCCACAAAAGAAAAATTGATCAGCTGTACTTTATTAAAATTAAAAACTTCTCTGTGAAGGTCACTGTTAAAAGAGTGAAAGGCAAGGGCTTCCCTGGTGGCGCAATGGTTGAGAGTTCGCCTGCTGATGCAGGGGACACGGGTTCTTGCCCCAGTCAGGGAAGATCCCACATGACACAGAGCGGCTAGGCCCGTGAGCCATGGCTGCTGAGCCTGTGCGTCCGGAGCCTGTGCTCTGCAACGGGAGAGGCCACAACAGTGAGAGGCCCGCGTACCACCAAAAAAAAAAAAGATTGAAAGGCAAGTGACAGACTGAGAGAAAATATTTGCAAAACACATAGCCAATACAGGACTTAAACCCAAAATAAACAAGGAACTTAAGTCTCAATGATAAAAAAAAAAACCAGACAACCCAATTTAAAATAGGCAAAAAATCTGAACAGGCACTTCAACGAAGAAGATATACAGATGGCAAATAAGCAGATGAAAAGATGCTTAATACCATATGTCATCAGAGAACTGCAAATTAAGAAAACAATGAGATATCACTATACAGCTATTATTATAGAATGGCCAAAATCCAAAACCCTGACAGCACCAAATGCTGGCGAGAATGTGAAATAACAGGAATTCATTCATCGGTGGTGGGAATGCAAAATGGTGCAGCCTCTTTGGAAGATGGTTTGGCAGTTTCTTACAAAGCTAAACATACTTTTACCATCCAGCAATCATGCTCCTTGGCACTTATCCGAATGAGCTAAAAAATTATGTCCACACCAGGCTTCCCCGGTAGCACAGTGGTTGAGCGTCTGCCTGCCAATGCAGGAGACACGGGTTGGTGCCCCGGACCAGGAAGATCCCACATGCCGTGGAGTGGCTGGGCCCGTGAGCCATGGCCGCTGAGCCTGCACATCCGGAGCCTGTGCTCTGCAATGGGAGAGGCCACAACAGTGAGAGGCCCACGTACAGCAAAAAAAATAAAATAAAATAAAAGATAAGGGAGGAGGAGGGGGTGGGGTGGGGTGGGGTGGGGGTGGGGGTGGGGATGGGGGTGGGGGAGGGGAGTGTACAAAATCCCTCAGGTATTTCCCACTCTTCTAGGTCTTTTAGTAATCCCTTTTGATATTTTGCAATCTATATTCTAAATTAGGTGTCAGCAAATACAGCCTGTGGGTTAAATCCAGCCTATCGCCTATCTATATGGCCCTTGGGCTAAGAATAATTTTTACATTTTTAAATGGCTGAAAAAAATCAAAAGATGTACTTCCTTGGCTGTCCAGTAGTTAAGACTCCATGCTTCCACTGCAGGGTGCATGGGTTCGATCCCTGGTCTGGGATCTAAGATCCCACATGCTGTGAAGCATGGCAAAAAAAGTCGAAAGAATATTTCATGATACATGAAAGTTACACAAATTCAAATTTCAGGGCCCATCTTGGCACCCAGACATGATCGCTCATTCGTTTATGAACTGTCTGTGGCAGCAGAGTTGAGTCACTGCAACAAAAATTGAGTAGTTCTCAAATTCTAAAATACTTGCTATGTGGCTCTTTTTTTTTGAGGGGGGGACGTTGAAGAGTTTTTATAGTTTTGTGTGGCTCTTTACAGAAAAAGTTTGCCGACTCCTGTACTAAATGACAAATTTAACCACAGCCAATATAAAATAATGAGGGGAAAGGAAAGAAAAGAAAATTATTGAAAATATATAAATGGATGCACGGCATATCCAAAAAGTAAACACAGGTAGAGGCTGCGGTCCTATTTTATTATAACCAGTCAAAAGGCCTCGGTTGACTTTATTCTTCCCTCCTATGTATGGCATCTATTTTAATGCCATGCATAAATAATACCTCAGTGAAGCTGATTTTTATTGTTGTTGTTTTTTTGTCTTTGTTTTTGCGGTAGGCGGGCCTCTTACTGTTGTGGCCTCTCCCATTGCTGAGCACAGGCTCCGGACGCGCAGGCTCAGTGGCCATGACTCACGGGCCCAGCTGCATGTGGGATCTTCCCGGACCAGGGCACGAACCCACGTCCCCTGCATTGGCAGGCGGACTCTCAACCACTGCGCCACCAGGGAAGCCCAAAGCTGATTTTTAAAAGGAAGTTTCTGCAGGCCACCTGTTATCAAGCTACAAAACAATCATTATGTTCCTAGTGCATGAGGATGCCAGCAGGAGCTGGGGGACCTGCTTGGACGATGGGCGAGCATCCAGGCAATTCAGGACAGCTGGCAGCAGATTCCAACCTGCTGGTGGAGGGGGAATCTAGTTCCCTCAGGTTCGGTGAAAGGAGCATGGCACTGCCTCCCCAAGATGCTCTAAGATGGGGGACTCCCCCAAAGTAGAAGTGGGAGGCTGGGAGGAGGGCAGTCAAACAACGACAAATTTCTGCTACACATTTTCAAAATTCGGTGTCATGACCTGAGTAGGATTCAAAGATGAACCAGACACGGGACTTGTCTTCAAGAAGCTTCACAACCTAAGTGTCCATTAACGATGAATGGATAAAGAAGATGTGGCATACACACACACACACACACACACACACACACACACACACACAATATATATATATACATATATGTACAATGGAATACTACTCAGCCATAAAAAAGAATGAAATTTTGCCATTTGCAGCAACATGGGTGGACTTGGAGGGCATTATGCTAAGTGAAATAAGTCAGACAGAGAAAGACAAATACTGTATGATGTCACTTATATGTGGAATCTAAAAAAATACGATAAACTAGTGAATATAACAAAAAAGAAGCAGATTCACAGATAGAGAATAAACTAGTGGCTACCAGTGGGGACAGGGAAGGGGGAGGGGCAAAATGGGAGTAGAGGATTAAGAGGTACAAACTATTATGTATAAAATAAGCTACAAGGATGTATTGAAGGGCACAGATAATATAGCCAATATTTTATAGTAACTATAAATGAAGTATCACCTTTAAAAATTGTGAATCACTATATTGTACACCTGTAACTTATACATCAACTATAATTCAATAAAAAAAGATTTTTTTAAAAACCTGCTTCAAAAGTTACAGAAAGCCTCATTTTTAATGCTAAAATCCAAATTTAAATTAATCCAGCTTTGTTGCAGGAGTACCAGCTGTATGAGGCAAAAATCCCAGGACTTGAAATGTAGGACGTTTCATTTCACCACTAACATGCCAGGCAAATCAAAGCAAAGCAAAGCCACACAAGAAAAAAAAAAAGAAAAGAAAAAAGAAGCAAAGCACCTGCGCCTCTTGGTGTGGACCTGCCGGGAGTGTGCACGTACAGGACTGCCCTTAGCAGCTTTTAATTGTAAGGGCCAAAAACTAGAAACAGCCCAAAAGTCTTTTCAATAGGAAAATCGACAAGCCATGGCGTGTTTCTGTAACAGAGAACCGCGTGAATGAAAATGAACAAACTACAAACGCAGATGAATTTCAAAAACTAGAAAAGCCAGACACACAAGCACGACTTTAACTCCACGTATACAAACCTCTACAACAGGCCCAACTACACTGTAGCTCTTTTAAAAAAAACTAAACTATAGTATTAGGGGTAAGAAGAGTGTGTACTTTGGAGCGGAGGGAAGAGGGGGTGATTGTAAAGGGGCTTCTGGGGGCATCCCTGGTGGGGATCAGATGGGAGTTTGCTTTAGGAAAGTTTACAGAGCTGGACCTTCAGGTTTTATGCACATCCCTAGAGATGTGTTATATTCACAATGAAAGAGTTTTACCAAAAGGCAAGTGGAGACTTAATCAGGTCCTACGGAATAAAAATTCCTTTTTCCTAAGATAGAATACTGATCCTTAATTCACACTTTCCAGGAAACCAGAACCTGGGGATATTCCTAAGAAATGCAAATTAGAACAACCAGCAGGTACTGCATCACACCTGGTATCTATTATGAACCCCAGGGCGGCTGGGCTGTGATTCTGAGTGGGCGCAGCCAGGATGTGGGGAATCACCGGGAACTGGGAGTGAACCTGGGATCCCCACTCCCGGGCATTCATCCTGAGGTGACAACTCAAAAGAAAAGAGCTCCAAGTGCAAAGGTGTTTATACTGGTGTCATTTATAACAGGAAGACCGGTGGGAAGCATTCAAGCCCAACCACAGGGGACTCACCACACCCAGGGTCCTAAGTCCCCTCTGGGGCCATTCTGCAGCCCCCCAATCGATGAGCAATTCCCTCCCCCAGTCCTGAGTTTACTTCTATGAAAAATCTTACACAGGCTTGGATATCAAATATCATTCAGTGAATCACCTTTATTGGTAAGGCTCGAATTACTTGAAAAGAAATGAACAATTCATGACCACACACATCGGTGGCTGCATTGTGATGCTACCTTTGTCATTTAGCCGCCACTAAAGTTGACTGTGGGGTCTTTCAATGACCTTTTAGTCATCTTAATGTTTTTCCTCAAGCATCTCTTGGCAAGAAATCTGAAAAGTCTCTCAGAGGATCATCAGTGGTTCTTCCAAACCAGAAACTTGTGCCAGAGCCAACAATGTCACCGTCGCCTGGCGAGTGCTCCAGGCAGGGGCATCTTAGCCTGATGGCTGGAGGTGCTGGTGCCCCAGTGAAGAAACTCTGCCGGGACCTGGGACTATCTGAGGACATTTTCTTCTCCTCCTCTTGGCTATCTCTTCCTTACTAGAATATGATTTGGGACATAAGGCTCCTGGGAGATATCAGTAGGAGACCAACTGAATGATCTAATGCTGCCTCTGTGCCAGCCACGGGCCAGGCTCAGGGAAGGGGGTTACACATGTCAGGTTACCAGCCCTGTAAGGTCAGTATGTTGTCTGAATTTTACAGATAAGAACATGAGAGATTCTAGGAAGGGTGTGACTCTCACTACCTTCTTGCTGTGTGACCTTGGACAAGTGATTTAACCTCTCTGGGCCATAGTGTCCTCATCTAAAATGGGGATAATAATTCATACCCCTATCTCCCAACTCAGTGTGGAGGACTCTGAAGTCAGACAGATGTGGCCTGGCGCTGTGCCATGTTGTGACTGGGGGCGGGGGGGTCATTTCACCCCAGAACCTGGAAACAGGAAATAGTGCAGTACCTGCTACACCTGTAAGGGATGAGGTCAGTGGCCTCACACCGTCCTGGTTTAAAGTGCTCAGTGACTGAGTGGTTCCCTTCACCTCAAGTGCCTTTCCTTCCCCTTCGAAGCTCACCTTACACCAGCTCCTCCATTGGGGCTGCTTCCTCCGGTCCCCACCTCCCTGCTTGGAGCCTTGAGGCTGGGGAGGGAGGTGCGGGCATTGGGGAAGGGCACTGCAGCCGGCTACATCCTCCTCTCCTCATCTGTAAAATGCGTGGTGAAGCTGCGCTGATGCGGATGCCCCTGGGGCGAGCTGCTCTCTGCACCCCCTGGGCAAGTGAGGTGAAGACAGGCGGACAGGGCACTTGTAAGGGAGGGAGCGCCCTGGGCCTTCTGTCTCCTCTGCAGTGGGGAAATAGTCAGCATAAACGTCAAAGGATGTGCGACCTGTCTGATGAAAAAGCCAACTTCTGCAGGCCTGGGCCGCACGCCCGAGCTAGGGACCCGGCTAGGCAAGCGAGGGGGTGGGCAGGAGCACAGCCGAGCCCCGGGCAAGCAGTCCAGGGCCAGAGTTTGGGCTGAGACTAGGCAGTCCTGGGGTCCTGCCCAGCTCTGTCGGTACCATTTCGTGTCTCCGAGCCGATTGTAGGGCGGGGACGGGCTAGTGATGCCCTCACTGGGCCGTTAGGACATCGCAGAGGCTCCCACGCCGGGTGAGTCTGACTCCACCCTCCGCCCCACGCCCTCACCCGTCTTAGTCCCCAACGGTCCAGCCACGCCCTTTCGTGTCCTCCCCCTCCCCCGACCTCCCTGGGCGGAATCCTTTCTGTCATAGGCAGCCTGCGGTTTGCAGGGAGCTCATCCGTGAGGACCGAAGCCCGGCGACCCCAGGTTCCCGATGAGGGCCCGAGGCGGACACCTGCGCGCCCAGGATCACCGCGTGGGGAGTCAGCGGAGAGGCGGGATTGGGCCCCCACTTCTCTGCTCCACGTGCGGCAGCGCCGACCCGCAGGGGTAGCCGGCGGCCTGGGTGCAGTGCCGGAGCCTCGCCGCCAGGAGGCGCCCACACAGGCCCGCCGCATCCAGGCTTCCCGGAGCAGCCGGTCCAGCGACTCCCCGGCTCCACTGCGGTGTCTCCTACATGTTTCTCATCTCCCCCTGCCTCAGGCCTAGGTACCAAGCCTTCCGCATGGCTCGGAGGCAGAGGATCGCCCCCTAGAACTGGAGTCCTGCCTCACTAAGATGGTGGAGGGTGAACTGGGGTGCCTAGACTCATCATCAGGCTGTGTAACCTTGGACATGTCACTCACCCTCTCTGAGCCTGTTACTTTATTTTGACAATTTACAAAGCATTGCATTCAAGATCTCTGAATTCTGGCACTTGACCCCATGTTGCAGACAGAACTGGCACCAGTCCAGGGTTGCAGTGCAAGGGTGGGAGAAACTGGACCATATGATCTGAGAGCCTGAAGAGCTGCTGTCTGCAGGACTGGGGTGACTGATACGTAGATGGACAGACAGAGTCCCCACTGGTCCCTGGCTCTTCTTGGCACAAAGGGTAGGGGGATGGCTGGCTGGGCATGCTGCCAACCCCAAGGCTCTCCTGACCAAGGGGCCTGCCCTGCAGGATTCTCGCCTTGAATCCCAGGCTCCAGAGGGGCCAGCCTCTGCTCCCTACCCCCACTACCAGTGGTATGGAGCCACTGCCTCATCTGTAGTGTGATTTGTTACCAAATGGAGGTGCCACGTCCCTGCTGCTCCTGTGGCAAGAACTCCTAGCTGTCTCCCAATATCCACTTCCCAGCCTCCGTGAGAGCTGAGGGTGGCCATGTGCCCTGGGTCTGGGCTCTGCTCTAAATCACTTCCTTCTCTATCTTCCTTCACTCCTGTCTCTGAAAGAGGTGAGGAGGGCCCCAGGGGACTACACAGGGCTAAAGCAAGGGAACTGGGAGGGGTCAGGGTGGGAGGCGGCCAAAGCAGCTGGCTTCAGAGACAGAGCCATAGGACCTGGGAGGTAGGGGACTGCTGTTTAGAGATCCTTTTTCCCATGGCTGCCACGGGCCTCATCTCCCTCTGTAGGTGGTAAGTTTCCCAACCCTACACCTGCTCCTGGGTCAGCCTCGAGCTCCACATCATGCCACTGCTCTTCTGTGCTCTCGGAGAAACAATTCTAGGTCCCATACTGACAGTTTGTAAAGTCCTTCCCAGGTATATACAGGTCAAGCCACTCCTCTGCTTTAAAACCTCCCATGGCTCGCAGTGCCAGGGGCTTGAGCCCTACATCCTGAGTCTTGTGTTTGAGATGCTCTGCAGTCTGGCCCTGACCCCCTTTCATCCCATCCCCCGCTCCCCCTCTAGCACCTGACCCCCTGTCCACTCCTCCAGGTTGTCTGCATCCTGCCTGGAATATCTTCCCGCTCTGCAGCCTGGAAAACTACCCTGACCCTGAGACCCAGCGGGAATACTCCCTTGTCCAATACTCCCTGCTGCCTGCCCCCCAGCCCACATGGAATCAGCTGCTGCTTCCTCAGCTTTTGGTGGATGGTCTGTTTACCCCAACCCCTGAAGCATCTGGATGAGGCCAGGGCTGAGTCCTCTCTGGTCCCCAACAGCCAGCCCAGAGGAGGTGGCTAAAGAGATACAATCGCTAGCCTCAGCTTCACATTTTATAGGTGCAAGAACCAGCTAAAGGCCAGAAAAACCCTAGCATGGGGCTCCATCCTCATTATAGCCCTTTGGAGCTGTTGCTACCATTGTCCCCATTTTGTAGAGGAGGAAACAAGAGCCATAAAGAGGTGAACTGACTTGGCTGCAGTCACAGGGCTAGTGGGAGGTTGTATAGCATTGTGGTTAAAACCCGGTTCCATCCCCGGCTCTGCCATTGACCAGCTGTGTGACCAGAGGCAAGCCTGGACCTCGCTGAACCTGTCTCTGTACGTGTGACATGGGGTGATAGTGGCACCTCACTCTCGCGGCTGCCTTGCACACTTATGAAGGTAACGGGTATAAAGGGCCTGGTAGCCAGGGGGAGTTCGGCGTGATGGTGACATTCCTGCTGTTATCCCTCTGCCTAGGGGCTCAGGTGGGAGGCTGGCTTCGCTCTGTCCCCAGGAGGGTCTCAGCTCCCTGCCCTCCAAGTGTCACCCAGACTCTTCTCTGGGCTGCAGAGGGCAGTGGAGACGGGGAGCTCATTCTCCCTTAGTGGCCCAGAGACACACAGTGAGAAGCCCAGTTGCCCAGCTGAGAGCTTCCATGGGTGAGAGGAGATGGACTTGGGGTTTGTATCCTAGAATCCTCTGAGGGCCTGAGCCCCAGTGGGACCTGTGACTGTGGGGCTCGAAGCCCAGCTCTGCCATTTACCAGCTGGGTCACCCTGGTCGAGGTACCGCCCCTCTCGGGCCATTGGTTTCCATCCATGTAAAATGGGGCATCAGCACCGGGCTTCTGGATTCTACCTGCCCATCGGTTCTCACTGAACTGGCACACCAACCCTTCCTGAGAAGGACATGTTACAGAGGCAGGGGCTGTGCAGGAGTGCTGTGATGTGGCCAAGGACTAACTAGCAAAGGACTGAGCAGCATAGTCAAACCTGGGGCCCAGAGCCAGGCTCTCGCCTCTGAGCCCGGGTTCTGAATTCTTACCGAGGTCCTGCTGCAGGGGAGCCATGCTAGCACGGGGCTATGATGGTTTTAGAAACCCCTGGGGCTTGGGTAGGAAATCCAGGGCAGCCCAGCCCCAGCCAGCTTGGCTGTTCCTAAAGTGAAGATGAGAGAAGATGGATTCCCAGGTCCTGCTGATCTATGGCCCCAGGGTGGGGCTGTGACATGCAGAAGGTGACAGCTGCTCCCTCCCTGTAGTGGCTTCTGGAAAGGACATGGAGCCTCAGTTAGGCAGGGACCTCAGGGTCACTGTGTCTGGTTCCCTGCCTTCACAGAGAAGCTTCGGGGCAGCATGCTGACCACCCTGGTCCCTAGGGGACAGCTGGTCCAGGCCCCTCCTGGTTCAGAAGTGAAGGGGTCCAGGTGCACAGAGGCCAGAGCACATTCAGGAAGGGATCAGTGTCCCAATATTGAGACACTGGCTGTCTACACACCTGTACATCCACAGGGGCCAAACCACCAGAGGACGTCCCTCCGTGGAGGATCAGGGGGCACTAATCAGTCTGGCTGTGTGTCGGTGTTCAGGTCTCTTTACCTCTCTGAGCCTCATCTGTAAACTGGGCATAACATTGACCTCCCAGAGCCCTCAAGAGAATTAAAAGGGGTTATGACTAGGAAGGGGGACCCTTCTCTCCCCGATCACCCCAAATGACCAGGGAAGGTTTCTACAGCCCCCAAACACTGCCCTGTGGGCCTGATACCCATGGTCAGAGGAGGGAGTGGCTGTTCAGTGGACATCCGCTTTGTGCCGGATGCTGACCATGGGTACTCTAATCTAAACAACACTGGGAGTATTACTCCCTGCTCTTTTACAGATGGGAAAAGTCCTCTTTACCTCCTGCTGCCTGAGCCAGGGCTCCAGGGGTGGGAATTAGGAGGGGCTCCAGGGGTGGGGGAGTCGAGGGCCGGTTGTGGGCAGGCACTGAGCTGGGCAAAGGGCTCCAGGGGTGAGCAAGACATGCCGAGTCCTGCCCCTCAGAGTTCATGGCCATAGGGAACACAGGCAGGAAACAGACTCAGATCCCAAACACTGAGTTCAGTTCACCTGTGTGCAGTGCTGCTGCAGGGGGGCTCACGTGCAGGGAGGCGTGTGTGTGTGTGTGGGGGGGGGGGGTGTAATGGAAAGCTAGAGGAGGGGCTGGGCTGGGGGCCTAGAGAAAGCCCAGGGCAGGTCTGAAGGGTGAGTAGGAGCCAAGGGGATGAGCAGGGGAGTAGGTGCTCGTTACAGGAGGCAAGGCAGGTGCCAAGGGCAGAGGCCAGAACACAGAGGATTGGGGGATGGAAAGAAGCTCAGCTACCCAGGAGGCAGGAGTGTGAGAGGGCCAGGGCCAGGGCCAGTTAGTGGAGGTAAGAAGGGATTTAAACGCCACTTGGACAACACTGGGGAGCCACTGAAGGATTGAAGCAGGGAGTGAGTGATGGGTTCAGATTCCGTGTAGAAGGATGCTTGGTGCCTCCCTGTGGAACAGCGAGGAGGGCCTGCAGAGGGACAAAGCGGGCGGGAGAAAGCGGCTAATGCGAGATCCCAAGAGCAGGGTCCACCGGACTCGATGGATTAGACAGAACGAGGAGAGGAAGGAGCCTAAGGTGAGCCCCGGTGTAGTTGGCCTTAGGGTGGGGGTGGGGCCGTTCACAAAGTGGGGGGAACGGAAGGCGCAGCAATGGGGCTGATAACGGGGCCCAGGGATATGGCTGGTTGCTGGAAGCGCGCCACGTCTCGTGGCCCAGGATGGGAGAAACCCCAGCACTGGGGAGGGCAGAGCGCTGAGGACGGGGAAAGCCGGGAGGGGCAGGCGTGAGCAGCAAGTGCTAAATGCCAGGGCAGGTGGAGTAGGGGGACGAGGACCGGGAGACCGTCGGGCTTTAGCCTCTAGCGTTGGTGTTTCCCAGGAAGAGCAGTGAGCGGGGAGGGGCAGCGGTGTCGGGTGGGGTGCTGGGGAAATGCTGAGAGGGCGGAGGTGGGGTCAGTGTGTGAGGAGTAGACCAAGTGCAGAGCGAGGAAGGAAGGGGTCTCCAGAAAAGGAAACAGCGGAGGCAAGAAGTGGGAGGAGGCAGAAAGGAGGCCGCTGCCTCAGTGGAGCCCAGGCAACAGCCCAGACGCGAGCTCAGGCGCAGGAGCCCTGCGTGCCGCGCGGGCGGCAGGAAGGCGACCGCGGCCTCGCTCTCGGACCCGCAGGGATGAGGCCCCGGGAGCCGAGGCTCGACCCCACCCACTGTGGCCTCCTCGGGGACCCTGGCATCCTCGCGGTCGGCCCACCGGAGGCCCCGCCCCCAGCGTTGGCCTCGGTCGTTCCGGAGGATGTCCGGTCGCCGGGAGCTGGCAGAGGGGCTCCCGGGGTCGCTGATGCCATCCCTGGTCTCCTCCGCCGAGCCACAGGGCCGGAGCCTGGGTTCGAGGCCCAACTGTGCAGTGTGGCTCCGGGACCTGACTCTGCCACGCGCAGCGGGGTTGGGTGGCCCAGGCCGGCGACTTCCTCGAGTTCCCCCTCCCCGCCCCGGGCGCACAGCAGGGTCTCATTACCGCCCATCCCCCTCCGCTAGCGCCCCGCGTGCCGGGGGGGGGGGGTCTCCGCGGCCGGGGGGAGGGGCGGGTTATAATGAATCCCAGGCCGGAAATTCCTCCCGAGGGGCCCGGCTGGGCTGCGGGAGGGAGGGGGGCCGGCGCTGAGGCTGGCAATCTGCCCGCACCACCCCTCCTCCTCCTCCTCCGCCCCCCGCATCATGGAAACTGGGCCGCCGGCCGACCCCCCTGGCTCCGCTCCACATTCCTGCTTCTGGGGGCGGGCGGGGCACGAAAGCTGCGCTACCCCCTTCGGGCCGGTCCGCAGGGGAAGCCGCGGACCTCCGAACCCTCCTTCTGATTTGGGACGAGCACCGCCTCCCCATTCCAGCTTGGGCAGATCTTCGGGGAGGTTAGGGAGACCGGCAGGACCCGCGACACTCCATTCGATTCAATCAACTCTGAGAACCTGGTTCATCTCTATTTACCCTCCCCCCCCCCACGTGATTACTCTTCATTAAGCGCTCGTGGGCTTACCCCGGGCTGCGCCCGTATTGTGCGCCCAGCCCTCAACGCCGGATTTTCACCTCTCAGCATCTGGCGAGGCAGACACCATTATGCCCATTTTACAGGTGAAGGCAGTGAGGTTCAGACAGAGGAAGGTTCAGATAGTACGGTCGGGCGGAGCAGGAACTCCGGCCACCTCCTCCCGGAAGCTCCCCGGACGGCGCTGGGCATCTGTAGGCTCTCAGATGCCCCCAGATTCCTCTCCGGGGCGACTGGAAGGAGGGACTCTGCGAGACGGGGGAGGGCGTGCGGGCTTCGAATCCTGTCTGCTCGCTCAGGCTGTGGGGCTGGGTCTCAGTTTCCGCACGTGGGAAGAGGGCGCCCGCCCAGGTCTTCTGAACGACGTTAGCGGGGGACTCGAGCCCCCGGATCCTCCGAGTCACCGGGCGCGCACACAGCGCTTACCTGCGAGCCTCAGACTTGAGTCGCTGCCTCCTTCCAGCCGTGGGGCCTGGCCGGGTCCCGGCCAGACTGTCCCTGGGGCTCCAGGAGGGCGGGGCCAGGGCAGCGCTAGGCGGGGCCGGGCCAGGGGGCGGGGCCGGGGGCCGGGATTCCTAGGAGACCGCGGCAGTGCCGCGAGCCGCGGCGCGCGGACTCGGACCCGGACCCAGCCGGGTGCGGAGGCGGCAGGTGAGCAAAACTAGGAGCCTGGGGTTCGTCCCCCACTTTCCCCAACTTTTTGTTTAGCCTCTCCCTCCAGATGGGCGCTGAGTGGGGGGTCGGGAGCCCGGTTCCCCCTTTCCCCGGAGTGTGGACGCGCGGGAAGGCGGGACCCCGGAGTGTCCGGGATCCAGCCCCGAGCAACTTCCCGAGACATGGGACCTTCGGACTGTGTCTCCAAGTTTCTGCCTCTCAGGGGTCCCCAGCGTCGACCCACGCCCTCCAGAGTCTCAGGGTCTCTGAGCATGTCCCCATCTCTCTGCAAGCCTCCGCTTCCCTTCCCGCCAGGACCCGCGGTGGCTCAGGGGTGACCTTTCCGGAGCTGGGGCCGGAGCGCCAGCTCTGGCCTGGGGCGGGGTGGTCATTTCTCCAGTTTGGGTCTGGGGAAAGGGCTCCACACTCAGAGACCGGGGTGGGGAACGGGGCTCGCCTCCTCCCAGGACGCTCCCGGGTCTGAGCAGAGAAGTAACCAGCGTTGGGTCCTAGTAGAGCCCCCGTCCTGTGTGGCCTATGACCCTGGCAGGCCCCTCCGCCTCTCCGGCCCGCAGTTTCCCTCTGTGAACACCAGGCTTTGGACGCGGAAGACGCCGGGGCTCTATGCTAGGCCCTGGGCCTTCAGCGCTCCTGTCGGAGGCAGGGATGGGGTGTCCTGCTTTGAGCTTCGGGGGTGCGAATGGGGAGTGAGTAGGGTAACAAGGCCTCCTTCCTGGAGCCTCGACTACGGGTTCCAACGTTGCAGCTGTGGAGAAACCAGACTGGGGCAGTGAGGATGCACCACTGGACAGTGAGGTGCTAACCCTCCTCTCCTGAGGCCGGAGCGCCCCGGCCTGGGCACGGTTTCCTCCCACATCCTCCCTTCCGTGGGGGCCACACCACACGCAGCCCCGCGACTCCTGCCCGGCCCGGATTCACTCCTCAGGTCGCAGGCCAGGCCGCACCAGCAGCCGGGAGGGGCTTAAGCCGGGCGGCCCAGACCCTGCGGCAGCCAGAGGTGCAAGGGCGGTGCTGCTCCGGCCGGGACGCGGGCCACTGAGGCCTCGGGCGGTGGAGGCCGGAAAGGAGGCCAGGCGGCTGGAAAGGGGGATGTTTCATCCCGAGGAGCCCGAATTGGAAACGCTGCAGCCTGGGGGAACAGCGTTGCCCGGGCTGACAGGAGAGACAGGAGGGGAGCTCATTTGGCAAGGCCCGGCGCCCCGCACCCACAGCCCCCTGCTTCCTGCCCTGGCGTTAGCCCGGCCGCTGGAGGAGGGGGCGGCCTCTTCTTCGCGGAGTTTAAAGAAATCCTGGGCCAAATCTGCCACTTGTTTTGGTCAGAGCGGTCTTCTCGGAGTCTAGCTCAAGTCTCTCTTGCTGCAGCTTCAGTGCTGACTGAGGAGGTCTGGAAGGAGGAGGCGGGCAGGAAGAGGCTGGAGGCCGCGACACCCGCTCCTTCCTTCCCTGCGGTACTTGAAGCGCAGCAGAGAGGAGGTGGGGCCCGCGAGCGACCCCAGCGGACCCGGGCGGCTGAG
Source organism: Phocoena phocoena (assembly GCF_963924675.1). Taxonomy (NCBI): domain Eukaryota; kingdom Metazoa; phylum Chordata; class Mammalia; order Artiodactyla; family Phocoenidae; genus Phocoena; species Phocoena phocoena. The sequence continues at coordinate 22,754,950 of NC_089219.1, read as the reverse complement.
TGCCCCCTCCCTCCTTTACTACGGTGCAGCCACCTGCGGGGGTGAACTCGAGCTCGGGCGGCACTTACCCTGGAGACTCCGCTGCCGGGGGCCCCATACCTCCCGAGGCCCGGGACCCGCAAGCTGGCCAAGAGGACGCAGGCGGCCGGAGCCCCGCAGCCAAGGATGCGCCAAGGAGCAGCCCGCGACCCCCTCCCTGGTCTCCGCCCGCGGGCCCGGCCAACTCTGGCTTCTGCCGCGCGTCCCTGGCTCGGAGCTCCGCTGCGGAAAACCCGAGCGGGGGCGGCTCCCCGCCTCGCAGCCCGGGAAAATCCGGGGGTGGCCGCCAGGGATCTCCAAGCGTCCTGGGCCAGGCAGCCCCATCTTCCCTCCCGGATGTGGGCCCCCGACCTGGCGCTCCGACCGTAGGCCCGTCGGTTCAGTCCCTGCCTCCCACCTTCTCTCCGCAGAGCGCCAAGACGACTGAGAGATGACGGCTGGGAGCCCCGGAGACTGCGGGGAGGTGCGGAGGAGCCCCGAGGGCCGCGTCTCCCGCCTGGGCCGCCGCCTGGGCCGCCGCCGGCGCCCGCGCTCCCCGCCCGAGCCCCTGCGGGTGCGGGCGCGGCTGCGGCTGCGATCGCCGTCGGGGGCGTTCGCGGCGCTGGGGGCGCTCGTGGTCCTGGTGGGCATGGGCATCGCAGTGGCCGGCTACTGGCCGCACCGCGCCGGGGTCCCGGGACCCCGGGCTGCAAACGCCAGCGCGCCCCCCCTGAGCGAGCTGCGGCGCGAGGGTCGGGGCGCCGGCCGGGCCCACGGCCCGCACGAGCGGCTGCGACTCCTTGGGCCCGTGGTCATGGGCGTCGGCCTGTTCGTGTTCATCTGCGCCAACACGCTGCTCTACGAGAACCGAGACTTGGAGACTCGACGGCTTCGTCAGGGGGTGCTGCGGGCTCAGGCGCTCCGACCCCCGGACGGCCCAGGCTGGGACTGCGCTCTCCTCCCCAGCCCCGGCCCCAGGACTCCCCGAGCCACAGGCTGCGTGGAGCCAGAAAGCTGGGACCTGTCCCCGTGTCGGGGTACCTCACCAGTCCCATCAGTGCGGAGTCTGCGTTCAGAGCCTGCTAATCCTCGCTTGGGGTTACCTGCCCTGCTCAACAGTTACCCGCTGAAGGGCCCAGGGCTGCACCCACCCTGGGGTCCACGGACCCAGACTGGCCATGTGATTATCACCGTGCAGCCCTCTGGTTCCTGCATTGAACATTCCAAGTCTCTGGATCTGGGCCTTGGGGAGCTCCTGCTTAGGGCCCCAGCAGCTCGGGACTGTGCTCACCGAAGCTGGCCACGGCTGGACCGCCTTAGTCTGGGGGGTTACGCCAAGTTGGGAGGAGGAGGGGACTTGGGGGCCCGGGTCTGAGGAGCAGGGGACAGCCTGCTATGAGGCTGCAGCATGGACCATGGTACCGGACTAGGATGGGAGTCCCAATGTCTAGTAGATGCTTCAGTCACATCCCAGACTGGGAATGGATGCTCTGGCCCCAGCAGCTGCTAAGGCATCCTGACTTGCATGTCAGCAGAGAAATGCCAACTGCACAAGGGTTCAAAAAGCCGGAGAGAATGTGTTTTAACGTGGAATCTGGAGACCAGCATGACTCAGCCTTAGGAATTCCTTCAGCCTCCAAAAGTGGCCTTAGCCCTGGACAGGTACCTGAGGGGGCTGGAGGTCCAGGCCAGGGTGATTGGGAGATGTATCTGGTGTCTTGGCAAACCCAAAGTGGTGGGCAAGGACCCTAAGACTTGGAAGGTAGGTTGTGATGTTACAAGCTGGGACAGGCTCCCTCCAAGGTGGCACTAGTGATAGGGTTTGCGCCTCTGGGAAGATGGGCAATGGGGTGGAGCTGAGATGTTCCACCGCCAACTGGGATGGAGACTGAGCCTTTAATTCCTACCACGTCAATCCCTCCCCTCCTCAGCCATGCAGGGTATATCCCACGAGGGCTACACTACTGCCAATGCCTTCATACTGAGGGTCTGGCCCCTCCCTTAAAGAGGTCTGAGAAGCCCCCCTTCTCTCCTTTGTCGTGGCCTGTGCCACGAAATTTCCCTCCAGTTGGCAAAAAGCATATGCCAGTTCCCAGAAATCCTTTTATATGTTGAAACTGCATTTTGGTCAATGTGGACACCTTTAGAAAATGGCTTGGATTTGGGTCTTCCTGTCGCACGTTTAATTTTTCCCGAGTTGCCGGTAAGAGAAGAGAACTTTAAACGTTGATCAATCTTCACAGAGTCCTTTTTTTTTTTTCAAGTTTATTGAAAAATGCAATACAAGAAGCAAGACCAAACAGTATCTAAACACTACCACCACTTCTCTAACTACAAAAGGCCAAAACGGCAGACCTAATTATTGCCTATTTAATCTAAGGATTTTGCCAATTTGATTCGGCTGGCATAGTTCCTATTTTGTCAAGAAATGTAAACAACTACTTGATATGATTCATAATTTTTTTTTTTAATTTACAAAGCTCCTTCATTTTTGTCACCAAAATAAAACATTTGAGAGAGATCTGTAAAACCAACCAGCCTGGGGCTAAGATCCTGGACAGGTATTTCCCACGAGCCTTCCTTGGTATTGGTCAGGCCATAGCCCTGCCTCCATTTCCCGAGGTGGACTGTTGCTCCCTCACCCTCAGCTGCCCCGCAACACACGGTGGGGGACTGGGGGTGGGCAGAGGCCCTGACAGGTCCCTGCAGCCAGGCTCTGTGGGCCCTCAGCGGATAAATTCAGGTCCTGCTTTGTGGGTGGGTTGGGTAGGTGGGTGGCAGAGACCTCACGTGGCTTGGAAGAAATCTTTGTTTCTGAAGTGAGATAAAAATAAAATTGCAGTGAGAGTTGTTCCTGTGCTGTGTCTGAGTCACTTTAGGAAAACTGCCAAGTTGTTGACACTGGAAATGAACGCTTCTCCCCTCTTCACCATTTCCACCTGGACAGTCTGTTTTTCTTCACACACACGCACACACACAGTTGCAGAAAGAAAAAAAAAGATCCAAACAATTGCCAAACCCCAAGTTCTGTAACCAGAGAGGGAGGAAAAGGAAAGAGGCGTGGAAGGACACCCCTTCCAAGTGTTGGCTTGTCCATATCATGGCTTCTCAGCGCCAGAAGGGCATTGGAGATCTTCTGGTCCGACTTATAGACAAGGAAGCAGGCTGAAGTGAGTTGGTGACAGGTTGAGGGGAAGTTCAGGCCCCTGATTTGTGGTCCTAGGCAGTGAAAGTGGCCACACTGAGCTGGATGGCACAGAATACTCAGTGTGCCAGGTTCCTGACGTGCATGCTGAGCCCTCTTCCTTTCCCCATCTTCGTTCCACAGGTTGCAGCTCTGCAAGCTCTGGCAGCTCTTCCAGCAGGACAGCTGGCCATTGGCAGGTGAGCTCACATCGCATGCCTATATGATGTGAGCTGGATTTCCAACCTCACCACCGCTCTGGGCAACAAAGCTCGGGCTTGGGCACGGCCTGGAAAAGCCCCATCGTTCCAGACCGTATGCCCCAGGCCGTCTGTCCCTGAGACAGGGCACTCTCCTTCCCCCCCGAAGCCTGTCACATATCCCACCTGAGCTCTTCCTGTCCCTGCCCAGAGAGAGCTACCTGTTGGTTAGTAACAGTCTCAAGTAAGTACTAAGAGAAAAACGCACACTCGTGAAAACAGTTCAAACCAACTGAGTTTGTCTAAACAAAGGTCAGCCAGCAGAGACTCCGGAGACGTGCTGCGGGCTGGGAGCAGAGGCTGTAGACTTCTCTCCTGCTCACCGCCCTGGAGCCCCCAGCCACTGCTGACTGGGACCCACTGTCCACCTCAGGAAGCTCACTTTCTGTCCTAGAATCAGGATTCTAAGAACTTGTAGGTAGATCTGTTTGTGGGAAGCAAGCTGGAAGATCAGAGAGGCCCTACTGAATAAAAATGTCCCCTAATCTTTACCAGGAATAGTGGGATTGGGGACATCAGTCCTCATTTTCAAAAACAAAAACAAAAAATTAAACCCAAACCCACCGCAAACATCAAGCCACAAAACCTGACAGACCTCAGATGGCAAGTGGGGATGAGTGGAGCTGGTGTTTGTACCCCTTGTCAAGTGGGGTTTTGTGGGGAGCGTGGCCCCTAAAAGCCAATTCCCACGCTCCAGAAGGGTCTCTGCAGGCAGGGGCCGGCCTGGACCACGATCGCCTCCTCTCTCAGTCACATCATCTCTCACCCCTGGATTAAAGAGAGAGGCTCAGGGATGTTCTCCTGGAAATACTTCTTAGCAGGATCCAACTGAGGTAAACTCCACCACTCCCTCGTGTGAAGTGCACATTCCCAGAACTAGAAAACCTTTAAAAAAATCTCGCCAACTTTCTTTGTCCAAATCACCACTAAAAATGTGCGGTCAGTGCTTTTGGCCCAAAGTGCCTATTTTTCTGTGAGTTTTGGTCTCTCCTGAGATGGGAGGTGGGGGGAGCACTTAGCAGAGCCACTGCTTCTGATGAGGTAAAAGGGGAGGGAGGGCAGGAAGGTGAAGGCCACGGATATGTTCAAACATTCACAGTATCAGATATATCTGAAGCAACTTCTTATGTCTTTGATCTAAAGAAGCTCCAAAAAGAAAGAACAGGAGAGAGGAAGGAAAACAATACTACATTCTTAGCAGAGGCCTCTGCCTCCCCATACCACCCTCAGCAAAGGGACAGGGACATCTTCCTGGGGTCTCTGGATCAGGGCAGCCGCCCTGCCTGACATTCTGATAAAGTTACATCACTGGCTCTGAGAAAGGGCTGGTTTATGAAGTTTCTGCTGCCATCTAAAGGGTATAAACTAGAGGAGGAGCAGGGAAGCCCCATTAAGCTGGCTTTGTCCCCCAACACAGCTGACAGAGTCATTGGAGGATTTCCCAAAGAATGCTGGGGACCCTGTCAGTATAAATGGGGGGAGGCTGGGCTGAAGGGGTTACAAACCACCCCATAAAAAACAAAAGGCTCTTTAAAAACAGTCCAAAGAGTGAAAAGTTGAACAATTTCTGGTATCACAATATAGAAAAATGTATTCAAAAGGATCAGTGATATCTAGAAGACTTTCTTGGTATAAACTCCAAATAGAAAATGAAATTGCTTTTCTGGTGGTTTAGAATCAATCATTTTAAAAGTCTGAAGTCTGACTATTGCAGGTTAGCTTCTTTATCATTCCGCTGGTTTCCTCTGGGACGGGAGATGGGCAGGGAGCCGGGGGAGGGGGGAGGGTAGGACAGTTCCTAGAGGAAAGAAAGAAGCAAAGTTTTAAAATCCCGCAAAGGAGACTGCTACCCAGTCCCAGTGCCAAGTTCTTGTGGCCACAAGTGACAGTCAGGGCCTGAGCGGTTTTACAGGGCCCCGTCCTACCTGGTGATTGATGGCTTCTTCAAGTTATTTGTAAACTACTTGTAGGCATGACTTTATCTGGAACCCTGGCTCCCAAAAAGCAGCTATCCTGCTTCCAACTCTCTAGTCTGGCCCCAGAGCTTCAGCCCTTTCTTTCCTATCCCCCAAACCCTCATTTCCAGACAGCTAGCGCTGCTTTTCTTGGTTTTGTTCTTCTCCTCTGGCCCTCCCAGGTCTAGGCTCAGAGAGACTTGTGACAGCAGAGAGAAGTGGGGGGAGGTGAGGTGGAGAAGCTGGAGGATGCGTGAAGATTCAAAAGGTGGGTGGGATTTACATCCACGCTTGGTGTATCTCTTCCACCCCATCACTGCTGACACCGCTGAGGGCAGGAGGAGACCTAGCTGCTTTAGTTGGAGCCAGATACTTAATGACCTCCCCCATCCTCCTCCTCAGCCTTCCTCTGCCTTCGGTTTATCAAGTCCCAGCGTGGACACCTCTGGGGGGATGGCTCCACTCCACAAGCACGGCCCGTACCTGAGCTCACTCCTCAGAGATCTCGGTCTCCTGATGGACGACCACCTTGGTCACTGACATGTCTGGGTGCTGCTCCTTTGCCTCCTTGATGGCCTGTACGAGGACCTGAGAAAGACAGAAACAACGTCCATCAGGCAGAAAGCAGCCTGGCTGGTGAAAAAGGCGGGGGTCATAGGACACCATTTCTCTTTCTGTCTACAGAACCAGAGCAGCATGTAGGCTAAGCCAAGCTGATGATGGCCATACCCACCCTATCCTGCTTAGGGAGGCTCCTGGACTAAAAACACAGACACAGGGAAAGCTTGGAGCTGTCTCCAAGGAAACAGGGAGGGCCTTGAGGGGTGACAGCCTGGGTGGCTCTGGGAAGGTTCACTCAAGAAAGGGAGTCTAAAGAACAAAGTGAAATCTGTGTTCAGCGTAGGGTAACCGGGAAGCTCAGAACAGGAGAGGAAAATAGCGAAGCATGCTACAAAAAGGAAGAGATGTCTCTGGCCAAAGTAGAGACAAGAAAGGAAGAAAGAGTGGGAGGGCCCATGACATGCCACATACTAGCCTAAGTACATTACTTCTTATTATTTACTTGATCTTTACAGCTACTCAATGCGTTAAGGCATATCCTTAATTCCATATTTTAGACGCGGAAACCGAGGTTCAGCGGTTAAGGTGCTCAACGTCTCACAGCTAGTAACACAATGGGGATTTCCACTTAAGTCTATCAGACTTTGCCACACTGTTTTTTAGTTTCAGAGGGAGGTGGAGGGGATGACGACCCTATTTTAGTATCTGGAGGAGTTTTGATCATTTTAGAAAAGCTGAAGGGAGCACAGGGAAAGTCAAAGAAGAACAATGACACGACTACTCCCCTTGGGCTGCAAGTCGCTGAGCCTCAAGCTCAGAGCACCCCAAGGTGGAAGAGCCCAACACAGACTTTGGGGGATGGTGGCATGGGATTCTCAGTGACAGGCCTCCATCAGAAAGGACTCTAGCTAGATTTGACCAGCTGACTGTTAACCCTGGCTGTTAAGACTACTTCTAGGAGGGACGGGAAGAAGGGAGATCCCTCTTTTGGTCTCTTGACTCCATGAAAGCCGTTCTTGGCACCGCTACTTCTACAGGCCCCTGCTCAGCCTCCCTCAGCTTGTTTGCTCAACCAGTCTGCTCACGCTTCAAGGCCCAGCCCAAGCCCCTCTCTGGTTACTCTGGCCGACACCCCTCTCTCTCTGACAGCCTGCACCTTCTTAAAGTGCCCACTCCCGATCCAGAGTGCACCACATCTTATCCCTTCCACATGTCCCTCATGTCTCAGAGACTGAGGGACACTGGAGCACCTCTCTGAGCTATCAAGTGTGCTTGTCCTTTTGTCCCAATAACCCTGAAAGAAACCTATGATAATCTTTATTTTACAGAGGGCAAAACCACAGCTCAGAGAAGTAAAACAACTTGCTCAAGGACACACAACCAGTAAGTTGCAGAGTCAGGATTCAACCCAGGTCTGTCTCACTCCAAAGCCAAAACACCTCCCTATGCCACCTAGCACAGATGGAGCACGTGGCAGGGGCTTAGATCACATCAGGCCACGTAGGTGAGTGCAGGCTGGTAACACGGCAGCATCCCTTGCGCTGGGGCAAATAGACTGCAAGGCCTCCCGCTTGGGCGTTTTGCAGCCTTGATGCTGGGACCCTCAGCCCGGTGTTCTCAGCTGTCTCAACCCTGCTACCAAGGGAACTGTCAGCACTGCCGCTCAGTCTATTTTTTCTTTTTAAGGCACTCAGCATATCAGCATAAAGGCCACAGAACTATTGCTCCAGCACTCCTGTCAATGATTTCAGAAGCATTTACATGCAGTCTCTTCCACCCCCGCTTTTCTGTAGCTTTACTGTTCTAACCTCACCCAGCAGAGAATTGGGAACATTAATCCTGACCTTATTATTTGCTAATTGCTCGAAGCACACAATTAGCACCTAATTAACATAAAAGCATAGAATTTTAGCACTCAGAGGGCCCAGAAATTAGCTAGATCAACCTACTCTCTTTTAGGAGAGAACAAAAAAAAAATATATGGGAGGTAAAGTGATTTGCCCAGGGTCATACAACAAGTTAGTGATAGATCTAGGACAGAAATTAAGTTCCAGGTCTCCTGAGTTCCAGCCCCATGACACTGTGTCCCTTCTAGCTCGGCCCCTGAGGGTAGAGACTACATGTTGGTTTGATATCATCTACTGTCTCCAGCACAGGTTTGGGTACATGATATCCCTTGAACAGCAACAGCTCTATTTACTTGGAGCCCACCACATGCCCCACATTGTATATCTGTATCTCACTTGATTCTCACAACCTTGAAGGAAGATGCTATCTTACAGATGAGGAAACAGAGGCCTAGGGAGTTAGGGCTAGAATATGGTAAGAACTAGGATTTGAGTGTAAAGCCCATGTTCTTTGCATTACACTTCCCTGCTTCTCCAATCTACGGCCTCCATCCCACAGGCCTCAGTGATCCGACTCCCTTTGTCCTTCTTCTTGATTAAGAGCTAGCTAAGGAGCCTCCTTGGAGATAAAGCTGTTATCTTTTTTTTTTTTTTTTTTTGGCGGTACGCGGGCCTCTCACTGTTGTGGTCTCTTCCGTTGCGTAGCACAGGCTCCGGACGCGCAGGCTCAGCGGCCATGGCTCACGGGCCCAGTTGCTCTGCGGCATGTGGGATCTTCCTGGACCGGGGCATGAACCCGTGTCCCCTGCATCAGCAGGCGGACTCTCAACCACTGCGCCACCAGGGAAGCCCCGTAAGCTGTTATCTTTTGCAAACCAATTTCAGTGTCCATCAGTGATCCGTCCCCAGAACCTCTCCCATGCCCAGGATCTCAGCATTCCCACCTGATCATGGTCAATATCGGCATCTCCTGTGATCACAATTCGCTTTTCAATCCGGGTCTCTGAAATCCCACCTTTTACAGTCTGAAACAAAAGGGAGGTGACCATATGAGAAAGAAAGAAAGAAAAACCCAAACAGCAAAACAAAACAACAGCAAGAAATTAGTCTGAAAACTATACTCCAAATTTTAATCTGCTGCTGGGTACTGAATAGGGTAGCGTTCTCACACACTTGTTCGAAATCTTGGCTGGACCTGCTAAAATGAGCACATGCTTATTCCCTAGTATTGCTAAAACCTTTAATAAGCTAAACAGAAAGTCATAATTCTCTATTATTTATCTTTACCTTTTTCTTCCTCCCAAACACCAAAGAATTTCTGTGAGTAAACAAAACAGGTGTTCCTTTTTGCTCTTTTCCTATATATTTTGATTGTTTTCAAGAGGCAAACAAATCAGAAGACTATGAACAAAAAATGTCATGAAGCTTGAAATTAGGCTCTTTATTTTAAAACATTTTCATATTACTGATGTCAAAAGACCCTCAAATAATCCCCCCAGGGTAGGTAGGTTTCCCTACTTCACAGATGAGGAAACCATGGTCTAGACATATTAAGTAACTGGCTTCCAGTCATCTGTGTGTTGATGATGGAGGTTGGTCAGCAATCTAGATTTCTTATTTACAAGAAAACGCTTTTTCATCTAGTGCTACCACAAACATGGATTGTCTCTGATTTTCTGGGAGTAGTCCCATTTTTAGATACTTTGTCCCTCTTGCCCCCATAAACAATATTCTAATAATTTCAATAGTTCAGCATCCAAACTACAGTTTCCATGGCCTTGATCCTGGACATGACATAAAAATTCTTCGTGAGACCCTGAGTTCTGATATTTGGCTTGGAAAATATGGTTGCTTAATAATACCAACAACACCTGCCCTTAAACTGACTTTTTTAAAAATAGATCTTTATTAGAGTATAATTGCTTCACAATACTGTGTTAGTTTCTGTTGTACAACAAAGTGAATCAGCCATATGCATACATATATGCCCATGTCCCTCCCACCCTCCCTATCCCACCCCTCTAGGTCATCGCAAAGCACTGAGCTGATCTCCCTGTGCTATGCTGCTGCTTTCCACTAGCTAACTAGTTTACATTCGGTAGTGTATATATGTTGATGCTACTCTCACTTCACCCCAGCGTCCCCTCCCCCACCGCATCCTCAAGTCCATTCTCTATGTTTATGTCTTTATTCCTGCCCTGCCACTAGGTTCATCAGTACCACTTTTTGTTTTTTTAGATTCCATATATATGTGTTAGCATACAGTATTTGTTTTTCACTTTCTGACTTACTTCACTCTGTATGACAGACTCTAGGTCCATCCACCTCACTACAAATAACTCAGTTTCATTTCTTTTTATGGCAAACATTCCATTGTATATATGTGCCACATCTTCTTTATCCGTTCATCTGTTGACAGACATTTAGGTTGGTTACATGCTCTGGCTATTGTAAATAGTGCTTCAGTGAACACTGTGGCACATGTCTCTTTTTGGGTTTTTTTGTTTATTTATTTATGGCTGCATTGGGTCTTCGTTGCTGCACGCAGGCTTTCTCTAGTTGCAGTGAGTGGGGCTACTCTTTGTTGAGGTGCGTGGGCTTCTCACTGCGGTGGCTTCTTTTGCTGTGGAGCACAGGCTCTAGGCACATGGGCTTCAGTAGTTGTGGCACATGGGTTCAGTAGTTGTGGCTCAGGGACTCTAGAGCGCCGGCTTGGGCTTAGTTGCTCCGTGACATGTGGGATCTTCCCGGACCAGGGCTCAAACCCATGTCCTCTGCATTGGCAGGCGGATTCTTAACCACTGTGCCACCAGGGAAGTCCCTGTGTCTCTTTTTGAATTATGGTTTTCTCAGGGTATATGCCCAGTAGTAGGACTGCTGGATCATAGGGTAGTTCTTTTTTTTAGTTTATTAAGGAACCTCCATACTGTTCTCCATAGTGGTTGTATCAATTTACATTCTGACCAACAGTGGAGGAGGGTTCCCTTTTCACCACACCCGTTCCAGCATTTATTGTTTCTAGATTTTTTGATAATGGCCATTCTGACCAGTGTGAGGTAATACCTCATTGTAGTTTTGATTTGCATTTCTCTAATAATAAGTGATGTTGTGCATCTTTTCATGTGCCTCTTGGCCATCTATATTTCTTCTCTGGTGAAATGTCTATTTAGGTCTTCCATCTATTTTTTTAATTGAATTGTTTGTTTTTTTTTTGTATTGAGCTCCATGAGCTGGTTGTATATTTTGGAGATTAATCCTTTGTCCGTTGTTTCATTTGCAAATATTTTCTCCTATTCTGAGGGTTGTCTTTTCGTCTTGTTTATGGTTTCCTTTGCTGTGCAAAAGCTTTTAAGTTTACTTAGTCCCATTTGTTTATTTTTGTTTTTATTTCCATTTCTCTAGGAGGTGGGTCAAAAAAGATCTTGCTGTGGTTTATGTCAGAGTGTTTTTCCTATGTTTTCCTCTGAGTTTTATAGTGTCTGGTCTTACATTTAGGCCTTTAATCCATTTGGAGTTTGTTTGTTTGTTGAGTTTATTTTTGTGTATGGTATTGGGGAGTGTTCTAATTTCACTCTTTTACATGTAGCTATCCAGTTTTCCCAGCACCACTTATTGAAGAGACTGTCTTTTCTCTGTTGTATGTTCTTGCCTCCTTTGTCAAAGATCAGGTGACCATATGTGCATGGGTTTATCTCTGGGCTTTCTATCCTGTACCATTGATCTATATTTCTGTTTTTATGCCAGTACCATACTGTCTTGATTACTGTACCTTTGTAGTTTAGTTTGAAGTTGGGGAGCCTGATTCCTCCAGCTCCGTTTTTCTTTCTCAAGATTGCTTTGGCTATTTGGGGTCTTTGTGTCTCCATACGAACTATAAAGTTTTTTGTTCTAATTTTGTGAAGAATGCCATTGGTAGTTTGACAGGGATTGCATTGAATCTGTAGATTGCTTTGGGTAGTATAGTCATTTTCACAATATTGATTCTTCCAATCCAAGAACATGGTATATTTCTCCATCTGTTTATGTCATCTTTGATTTCTTTTAACAGTGTTTTATAGTTTTCTGAGTACAAGTCTTTCACCTCCTTAGGTAGGTTTATTCCTAGGCATTTTATTCATTTTGTTGCGATGGTAAATGGGGTTGTTCCTTATTTTCTCTTTCTGACTTTTTCTTGTTAGTGTATAGGAATGCCAGACATTTCTGATTTTTTTTTTTACATCTTTATTGGAGTATAATTGCTTTACAATGGTGTGTTAGTTTCTGCTTTATAACAAAGTGAATCAGTTATACATATACATATGTTCCCATATCTCTTCCCTCTTGCATCTCCCTCCCTCCCACCCTCCCTACCCCCTGATTTTTTTTTTTTATGTTCCTGATCTTAGTAGAAATGCTTTCAGTTTTTCACCATTGACTATGATGTTTGCTGTGGGTTTGTCATATATGGCCTTTATTATGTTGAGGTAGTTTCCCTCTATGCCCATTTTCTGGAGAGTTTTTATCATAAATGGATGTTGAATTTTGTCAAAAGCTTTTTCTGCATCTATTGAGATGATCATATGGTTTTTATTCCTTAATTTGCTAATATGGTGTACCACATTGATTGATTTGCGGATATTGAAGAATTCTTGCATCCCTGGGATAAATCCCACTTGATGATGGTGTCTGATCCTTTCAATATGTTGCTGGATTCTGTCTGCTAGTATTTTGTTCAGGATTTTTGCATCTATGTTCATCAGTGATATTGGTCTGTAATTTTTTTGTGATATCTTTTTCTGGTTTTGGTTTCAGGGTGATGGTGGCGTCGTAGAATGAATTTGGGAGTGTTCCTCCCTCTGCAATATTTTTGGAGAGTTTGAGAAGGATGGGTGTTAGCTCTTCTCTAAATGTTTGATAGAATTCGGCTGTGAAGCCATCTGGTCCTGGACTTTCATTTGTTGGAGGATTTTTAATTACAGTTTCAATTTCATTACTTGTGATAGGTCTGTTTATATTTTCTAATTCTTCCTGATTCAGTCTTGGGAAATTGTACCTTTCTAAGAATTTGTCCATTTCTTTGTGGTTGTCAATTTTATTGGCATATAGTTGTTTGTAGTAGTCTCTTATAATCCTTTGTATTTCTGTGGTGTCAGCTATGATTTCTCCTTTTTCATTTCTTATTTTATTGATTTGCATCCTCTCCCTTTTTTTCTTGATGAGTCTGGCTAAGGGTTTACCTATTTTGTTTATCTTCTCAAAGAAACAGCTTTCAGTTTTATTGATCCTTGCTACTGTTTTCTTCATTTCTATTTCATTTACTTCTGCTCTGATCTTTATGATTTCTTTCCTTCTACTGACTTTGGGTTTTCTTTGTTCTTCTTTCTCTCATTGATTTAGGTGTAGGGTTAGGTTGTTTATTTGAGATTTTTCTATTTCTTGAGGTGAGACTGAATTGCTATAAACTTCCCTCTTAGAACTGCTTTTGCTGCATCTCATAGGTTTTGGGTCACTGTGTTTTCATTGTTTCTGTGTATTTTTTTATTTCTTCTTTGATTTCTTCAGTGATGTCTTGGTTATTTAGTAACACATTTTTTAGCCTCCAAGTATTTGTGGTTTTTACAGTATTTTTTTCCTGTAGTTGATTTCCAATTTCATAGCATTGTGGTCAAAAAAGATACTTGATATGATTTCAATTTTCTTAAATTTTCCAAGGCTTGATTTGTGACCCAATGTGATATATCCTGGAGAACGTTCCATGTGCACTTGAGAAGAAAGTGTACTCTTCCACTTCTGGGTGGAATGTTCTATAAATATCAATTAAATCTACCTGGTCTATTGTACCATTTAAAGCTTGTGTTTCCTTAGTTATTTTCTGTTTGGATGGTATGTCCATTGGTGTAAGTGTGGTGTTAAAGTCCCATACTATTTTTGTGTTACTGCCTATTTCCACTTTCCTGGTTGTTAGCATTTGCCTTACGTATTGAGGTGCTCCTATGTTGGGTGCATAAACATTTATAATTGTTATATCATCTTCTTGGATTGATCCCTTGATCATTATGCAGTGTCCTTCCTTATCTCTTGCAACAGTCTTTATTTTAAACTCTATTTTATCTGATACGAGTATTGATACTCTGGCTTTCTTTTGATTTCCATTTGCATGGAATATCTTTTTCCATCCCCTCATTTTCAGTCTGTACGTGTCCCTAGGTCTGAAGTGGGTCTCTTGTAGACAGCATATATATGGGTCTTGTTTCTGTATCCATTCAGCCAGTCTGTGTCTTTTGGGTGGGGCATTTAATCCATTTACATTTAAGGTTATTATTGATATGTATGTTCCTATTACCATTTTCTCTTTTTTTAAATTTATTTATTTTATATATTTATTTTTGGCTGCTTTGGGTCTTCGTTGCTGCACGCGGGTTTTCTCTAATTGTGTCAACAGGCTTCTCATTGTGGTGGCTTCTCTTGTTGCACAGCATGGGCCCTAGGTGTGCAGCTTTCAGTAGTTGTGGTGCGTGGGCTCAGTAGCTGTGGCTCGAAGGCCCTAGAACGCAGGCTCAGTAGTTGTGGCACATGGGCTTAGTTGCTCTGCGGCATGTGGGATCTTCCTGGACCAGGGCTTGAACCCGTGTTCCCTGCATTGGCAGGCGGATTCTTAACCACTGCACCACCAGGGAAGCCCCCTATTACCATTTTCTTAATTGTTTGGGGTTTGTTTTTGTGGGTCTTTTTCTTCTATTGTGTTTCCCGCCTAGAGAAGTTTCTTTAGCATTTGTTGTAAAGCTGGTTTGGTGGTACTGAATTCTCTTAGCTTTTGATTGTCTGAAAAGCTTTTGATTTTTCCCTCGAATCTGAATGAGATACTTGCTGGATAGAGTAATCTTGGTTGTAGGTTTTTCTCTTTCATCACTTTAAGTATGTCCTGCCACTCCCTTCTGGCCTGCAGAGTTTCTGCCGAAAAATCAGCTGATAACCTAATGGGGATTCCTTTGTGGGTTATTTTTGGTTTTTCCCTTGCTGCTTTTAATATTTTTTCTTTGAATTTAATTTTTGTTAGTTTGATTAATATGTGTCTTGGTGTGTTTCTCCTAGGGTTTATCCTGTATGGGACTCTCTGTGCTTCCTGGATTTGGGTGGCAATTTCCTTTCCTATGTTAGGTAAGTTTTCCACTATAATCTCTTGAAATATTTTCTCAGACCCTTTCTATTTCTCTTCTTCTTCTGGGACCCCTATAATTAGAATGTTGGTGCATTTAGTGTTGTCCCAGAGGTCTCTGAGACTGTCTTCAATTCTTTTCATTCTTTTTTCTTTATTCTGCTCCTCGGCAGTTATTTCCACCATTCTGTCTTCCAGCTCACTTATTCATTCTTCTGCCTCAGTTATTCTGTTATTGATTCCTTCTAGTGTACTTTTCATTTCAGTTATTGTGTTGTTCATCTCTGTTTGTTTGTTCTTTAGTTCTTCTAGATCTTTGTTAAACATTTCTTGTATTTTCTCAATCCGTGTCTCCATTCTATTTCCAACATTCTGGATCATCTTTACTATCATTACTCTGATTTCTTTTTCAGGTAGATTGCCTATTTTCTCTTCATTTATTTGGTCTTGTAGATTTTTACCTTGCTACTTCATCTGTGACATATTTTTTTGCTGTCTCTCTCTCTCTCTTTTTTTTTTAGTGGTGCGCGGGCCTCTCACTGTTGTGGCCTCTCCCGTTGCGGAGCACAAGCTCCAGACGCACAGGCTCAGCGGCCATGGCCCACGGGCCCAGCCACTCCACGGCATGCGGGATCCTCCCAGACTGGGGCACGAACCCACGTCCCCTGCATTGGCAGGTGGACTCTCAACCACTGCGCCATCAGGGAAGCGCTGCTGTCTTATTTTTTATTTTCTTTTTTTTATGAGTGGGATTGTGTTCCTGTCTTACTGGTTGTTTGGACTGAGGCTTCCAACACTGGAGTTTGTGGGCTGTTGGGAAGAGCTGGGTCTTGGTGCTGAGATGAAGACCTCAGGGAGACCTCATTCTGATGAATGTTCCCTGGGGTCTGAGGGTCTCTGTTAGTCCAGTAGTTTGGACTCAGAGCTCCCACCACAGGAACTTCAGGCCGACCCCTGGCTCGTGAACCAAGATCCCACAAGCCCATGCCAGGTGGCAAAAAAAAAAAAAAAAAAAAAAAAAAAAGGAGAACAATAACAAAGTAAAAAATAAAATTAGACGAGGTAACTAACAGATATGTCAGAAAAAATATAAAAATATAGATGAAACAACAACTGGAAGGTAAAACAGAACCACAATAGTAAAAAAGAGGAGAAAAAAAAGTGGAAAAAGGCCTTGGACGTGGAGGGCGGCCCTAAGCAGGGGTGAGGTTTGGGTGGTGGGCGGGGCCTATGCTTAGGACCCACAGGGCTGGAAAAGGCCCTGGGAATGAAGGAGGCGTGGTGGGGCCTAGGCTCAACAGAACAGAAGGGGCCCAGTGCCCCCTGCCTCCTGCCTCTGGTCTCAGAGGGCAGTGAACACCCTTGGCTTCCTGGGCTCGAGTGGGCGGGGCAAACACCCTTCGCTCCTTTCCTGCTCCTCCGGTCCTGGAGGGTCCCTCCCGCCTGCCTTTCCTGTTCTCTCCTGGCCTCCCTCCTACGACCCCAGGACCAACCCAGCCCAGAGGGGACCTCTGAGGGCGTAGGACCCGCCCGAGTGCCAGGCAGACTTCCCCGGCCCATTGGGCAGGGGAAACGCTGGGCATGCTCCCCCCTGACCCGAGCCCCCAAGGGTCCCTCCAGGCATCAGAACCCCTGCCCTCAGGGGCGCTGGTCCTGTCCAGCCTCCACTTCTCCTCCCCTCTCAGTCTCCCCACATCCTACCGGTTCGCTTGGGGGCTCTTCCCAACTCCTTGGGCATCAGGGTGCCACACCAGCATTCGGCAGGCACCCTAGTTGTGGGGAGATGCGAACTCTGCGTCTGACTTTTTAAACTGAATTTTTAGGCTGACCTCCACAGCCAGAAAGGGGACTCACTGACCAGGGAGACAGACGAATGTGTAAAGAGAACAACCACATGTGACTTTAATGAGACCATGAAGTAGACAGGGATGCTCAGGGTCTCCCTGGGTTTATTGCTAGGGAAAGCAACAGGGCCTTTCCACCCTGGACACTGGGAAAAATTTGGCTCAATAGGGAAGAAGCTGAAAACCCTTGCTTATGGACCAGGGTTCTTGCAGAGAGGCAGCAAGCTTGGCATGCCACTGGATTTCAGAAGGAATTTCTAGCTCTCTGTTACCTTGGTAATTTGAGTTGTGGTGGTGCTGCTGGTGGTCTCAGATGTGATGGTCTGAGCTGTCAGCAAGACTCCTGGGTCCAAGTCCCCGTTGCTGTCGTCAGTCTGCAGAAGGAGACACAACTCATCACCATGCCTCTTAGGAAACCTCAT
Organism: Phocoena phocoena; assembly: GCF_963924675.1. NCBI lineage: Eukaryota > Metazoa > Chordata > Mammalia > Artiodactyla > Phocoenidae > Phocoena > Phocoena phocoena. The sequence goes on along the minus strand of NC_089219.1, from coordinate 22,737,724 downwards.
GGGCAAATGTTGTAGATGCAGCTTTGCTCTGCAGCTGCACGTTCTAAAGCAAAAACCCAATTCCCTTACAGTGATCTCTTAATTAATAAAATTAATCCCCTGGGAACAAAGCTCCTTCTAAAATAGTTGGACAAGTCCAGTTTCCCCAGCATTGGGTCAGTGACAGGAGTGGATGAGAAAAAGGAGGCAGGAGTGTACCCACAGGTTCAACAAGAGTGACAATAACTATGCACATGTATACAGCATTTTATAGCTCATAAATGGCTTTCAAAACTTTCTTTTTTGATGCTTACACAGCCCTATGAATATAAATAGAAACGGCAGAAACTTATTAGCACTCCCAGGTAAGACTCAGGCTTCAGGGAAAGTGAGTGATTTGCCCAAGGACTCAAAACTACTGGTATTGTACACTGACTCAGAGGGGCATTTAGAGAATTGAGATTATTTTCATAAAGAATTCTGCAGCAAGCCATGTGCTAGGTGACCATCCTTCTCCACCTCTTTATATAAGTCATTTGCATTATAAGCAGAGGCCCCCAACTTTTTTATGAGCAGGGCCACATTTCATTGAGGCAAAACTTTGAGATACTGTGGGGAGGGCAGAAGGAGGAGAAGAGAATTAGGAAAGAGAAGAGTCCCTGGCTGGATTCACTTCCAGGTAGGAATATGGACAAAACAAAGAGAGGGAACATGATTGTGTCACCTAAGTCTTTCATACACGTCACCCTCATACCAGGCATATTATTGGCTAGTTTACTAACACTTTCTTCAGCCCAGACATATTTATCTACCTTAGATTCAGACTCAGCTAACGTTTATTGCACTTGTACTATATGCCAAGCACATAATGCAACTGTTACCTCAATCACACCTCTCAGTATCGGATGTAGGTACTATTATTATACTCACTGTATAGTTCAGAAAAGTGAGGTCCAGAGAGGTTAAATAATTTTCCAAAGGGATTTCCCTGGTGGCCCAGTGGTAAAGAATCCACCTTCTAATTCAGGGGATGCGGGTTCGATCCCTGGTCAGGGAACTAAGATCCCACATGCTACAGTGCAACTAAGCCCGTGCGCCACAACTACTGAGCTCATGCACCTCAACTAGAGAGCCTAGTGCAACAAACTACAGAGCCCATGTGCCCTGGAGCCTGCACACCACAACTAGAGAGAAGCCCATGTACTGCAACAAAAGATCCAGTGTGCCACAACTAAGACCCAATGCAGCCAAAAAAATAAAAGTAAATAAATTAATTAAATAAAAAGAAACCTTAAAAAAATAATAATTTGCCAAGGTTCTATGCTAATAAGTGCTTGAACTAGGACTGAGGGCAAAGACTTCCTGTCTGAAGATTGGGGTTCAGGTCCCAGCTCAGACAGTGGCTGGCTGTGGAACCTTGGGCAAGTCATTCTGACTTTTCTGAGCTTTAGTTTTCTCATTTTTATAACAGGCTACCCTGTAAGATGTGCTCTGCCTCCACTGTAGCACTGCTGTGAAGATCAAAAGAGATTTTAGAAATAAAAGTACATTATAAGTTGTTATTAAGAATTTGTGTGCCAATATATACACAATGGACTATTACTCAACCATTAAAAAGAATGAAATAATGCCATCTGTAGCAACATGTATGGACGTAGAGATTATCAAGTGAAGCAAGTCAGACAGAGAAAGACAAATACCATATGATATCGCTTATATGTGGAATCTAAAAAAATGATACAAATGAACTTATTTATAAAACAGAAATAGGCTCACAAACATAGAAAACAAACTTATGGTTACCAAAGGGGAAAGGGTTGGGGGGAGGGATAAATTAGGAGTTTGGGATTAAAATATACACACTATTATATATAAAATAACCAACAAGGACTTACTGTATAGCATAGGGAACTATACTCAATATCTTGTAATAACCTATAATGGAAAAGAATCTAAAGAACAGATATATACATGTATGTATAACTGAATCACTTTGCTGTACACCGAAACACAACATTGTAAATCAACTATACTTCAATAACAATTTTTTTAATCCAAAAAAAAAAGAATTTGCGTGCCAAGAGGGCTAAACCTTTTTGAAAAGCTCCTCCTCTACTAAACCTAAGAATCTATTTTTTTCTACCTCCCTCCCACCCCCTTCCTCCTCCTTTTCTGTCTCTGAAGAAGGTGGAAGAGGGAGGAGACATTGTTATGATTTCCAGCTTAACACTCTTTCCACATGGGGCCTCTTTTCTTACCAGTGTTTTCTCAAAATGGTACTGTAGCTTTCACAGTTGCTTATAAAGTTAACCATCCCTTTATCCTATGACACAGCAGTTCCACTCTTAGGTGTTTACCCAAGATAAGTGAAAACATACGTCCACAGAAAGACTCGCACATGAATGTTTAAAGCAGCTTTATCCATATTTGCCCCCAACTGGAATCAACTCAACTGTCCATCAACAAATGAAAGGATAAACTAATTGCGGTATATTCATACAATGGAATACTACTCAACAATAAAAAACAGTGAACTATGGATTCATATAACATGGATGAATCTGAAAAACATGTTCAGACACAAAAGGGTATGACTGTATACTTCCATTTATATGAAGTCCAAGAACAGGTAAAACTAAGCTATGATAACAGAAATCAGAGCAGTGGCTGCCTAGAGGGATAGGGATGGACTGGCAAAGGCTATGAAGAAAGTTTCAGGAGTGATGAAAATGTTCTGAACCCAAATGTGTCTTGGTTACACAGGTAGATACATTCGTCAAAACCAATAAAAAATTGAACTCTTGGGCTTCCCTGGTGGCGCAGTGGTTGAGAGTCCGCCTGCTGATGCAGGGTACACGGGTTCGTGCCCCGGTCTGGGAGGATCCCACATGCCGCGGAGCAGCTGGGCCCATGAGCCATGGCCGCTGAGCCTGCGCGTCCGGAGCCTGTGCTCCGCAACGGGAGAGGCCACAACAGTGAGAGGCCCGCGTACCGCAAAAAACAAACAAACAAACAAACAAAAAACTGAACTCTTTAACGTCTGTGCATATCACTGTATGTAAATGTTACCTCAGGTACACATACATGCACATATATGCAAACAGTAAAACCCTATTCTGGCTCCCCACCTCCTCTTGCCATGTCCCAAAATGTAGGAATTATGGATGGATTACAAAAAGGTTCTCAGTCCGCCTGCCGATGCAGGGGACACGGGTTCATTCCCCGGTCCGGGAAGATCCCACATGCCGCGGAGCGGCTGGGCCCGTGAGCCATGGCCGCTGAGCCTGCACGTCCGGAGCCTGTGCTCCGCAACGGGAGAGGCCACAACAGTGAGAGGCCTGCGTACCGCAAGAAAAAAAAAAAAAAAGTTCTCAGGTCTACTTGTCTGGAAAGATAATAAAAACACAAGCAGAAATAATTATAGTAAATAAACAATAACAATAGCAAATAATTATCTGGTGCTTATTATGTGCCAGGCACTTTTTTCTACAAATTATTTACAGCATACCGCACTGAGCTTTTTCATTTACCAGTTTATCACGTAGATATTCCCAGCAGAAGCTTTTAAAAATAACTGTAAAGCATTACCTTAATGGGATGTACTATAATTTATTTAACCTGCTCCCTATTGAAGGACATTTAGATTGTTTCCATGGTAGTGACAACTTAATTTGAAATGCACACTGTGAAACTCACATTTTATGTACATTAACTCATTTATTCCTCTCAACAACCCTATGAGGTACAACTATTATTAGCCTCATTTTACAAATGAGGAAACCGAGGCACACAGCGATTCAGTAACTTGACTGCACACTAGTAAGTGATGGAGCAGGTTCAAACCCAGGAACTCTAACTCCAAAGTCAATACTTCTCCTCACTATACTCCACTGTCTAGTCAATAAGAAGTAATTTGTATCTTGGCTGACTGTCTTAGATGTATAAAAATATAATATCTACCGTTTTGGAATAGCCACTATGTGCCAGGCAAATATTATCTTTATCTCAGTGACCTTAAAAAGGTATTTTTCAGAAGAGAAAGCTAAGGCTCAGAGGTTAAGTGACTTGCTGAAGGTCATGAAACTAGCAAGTGTTGGAATGAAGATCCAGGTCTCTCTAACTCCAGAGCCCACATGCTTTATCTTGTACTTCATAATACCTCTGTATTTCTCTTACATGCTAGGATATTTAAAAATGACTGCTTCCTTTCCGTTTTTTGTAGGGGCTGTACTCAAACCAAACATGGGCTTCTGTGGTCAGGATGGCCCTAACAACTTTTTAAATAATTTATTTTGAATGATTAAAAACATTTTTTTGATATGCACATGCTACAAAATTTTAAATCTTTAAAATGGAGATCAATGAATTGTTGGTCTCCCTCCCACTCCTAACCATAGCCTGCATCCCAGGCCTCTTCACCCCAGGCCACCACTGGTGGTTTTTTGTTTTTGTTTTTCTAAGTACCCATTCAGAGTTAGTATATTCACATATAAGCCTATTCCTACATAGCTGTACATACAACCCTTTTCCCTCCCATAAACAGTAGCATATTATTTATAACATATTGCACTGCATTTTTTCATTTACCGATTTATCATGTAGATTATTCCCATCAGAAGCTTTTTTTAATGGCTGCACAGAACTGCCTTAATTGGATGTACCATAATTTACAAACATGTTCCCTACTGATAGACAGTTAGGTTGTTTCCATGGTAGTGACCACTTAAAGGGTTCCCTCCCATCTGCAAATACTTCTTTTCTAAACATCCTTGGCTCATTGTGTGCACAATCTTAAAGGAAAGTCCCCAGACTTCCTTTGTAGTCCGCGTCACAGCCAAGTCCTGTTCATCCATCACTGTCTCTCCTGACACAGCTCTTTCTTCTTGTTTCCTCAGGCTACACCTCAGGTCTTCACAAGCAACCCCCCAGACTTCCCGTAGCTGTATTCCTGTCTCCAGGCAGCCTCTCCTTTAATAGGCGCAGCATACAGCTTTAGGAACCATCTTCCAAAACCACTGCTTTAATTAGGCCACTTTATCACCACTGCCAGAAAACTTGAAGCAACCTCTCATTATTTACCAAACTCAAATTCTACACTCTAGACCACAAGAGAGAGACACGGGAAGTATACTAACGTTAACTGAATGTCTATGAATGCACCAAGCGCTTTACTGACATCATTTCACTCCATCCTCCCTCAAATCTTGCAGTGGTATGTAGTATTATCCCCATTTTACACACAGGAAAAGAGGCTTACAGAGATGAGTGATTTGTTTAAAGTTATCCAGCTAGTACATGGTTGAGCTAGGATACAAATTCTACTTGTCTAATTGCAAAGCAAGTGCTTTTAATTGGCAAGTTACACTGCTTCCTAAAGGTGGATATCATCATCCACTTTATGGTGATGTGAGGATTAACTGAAAGGATTCATGTGAAAACACCCAGCCGGAGCTCCATGTAGCTGTCTCCTTCCCATCATGCAGGCTTCAGCTAAAATGTCACTTTCTCAGAGGGGATTTTCACGACTATTCTAGCCCCAAAATAGCAACTTTTCATGTTATTCCACATTGTCTAACTCTTGATCCTATTTAATTTCTTTATAGCACTTATCACTGTCTGAAATTCATACATTTATGTGTTTTATTGCCTGTCTCTCCTGACTAGAATGTCAGTTCCAGAGCATAGGGCCTGTGTCCACCCTGTACACTGCTTTGGCCTAACGTATAAATGCTCAACAAATACTGGTTGCAGTAATGAATTAACAGCTCAGTTTACAGAAGGAAAAGTTTCTTTCAATTTTGGCATCTGTGAATAAGAAAGACAAGAAAAACAACTCAGAGGGCAGGCAGCAGAAGCAAGAAGAACAACAATCCTGCAGCCTGTGGGAAAAAAGCCACATTCACAGAAAGATGGACAAGATGAAAAGGCAGAGGGCTATGTTCCAGATGAAGGAACAAGATAAAACCCCAGAAGAACAACTAAATGAAGTGGAGATAGGCAATCTTGCAGAAAAAGAATTCAGAATAATGATAGTGAAGATGATCCAGGACCTTGGAAAAAGAATGGAGGCAAAGATCGAGAAGATGCAAGAAATGTTTAACAAAGATCTAGAAGAATTAAAGAACAAACAAACAGAGATGAACAATACAATAATTGAAATGAACACTACACTAGAAGGAATCAATAGCAGAATAACTGAGGCAGAAGAATGGATAAGTGACCTGGAAGACAGAAGGGTAGAATTCACTGCTGCGGAACAGAATAAAGAAAAAAGAATGGAAAGAAATGAAGACAGCCTAAGAGATAAGAGACCTCTGGGACAACATTAAACGCAACAATATTTGCATTATAGGGGTCCCAGAAGGAGAAGAGACAGAGAAAGGACCCGAGAAAATGTTTCAAGAGATTATAGTTGCAAACTTCCCTAACACGGGAAAGGAAATAGCTACCCAAGTCCAGGAAGTGCAGAGAGTCCCACACAGGATAAACCCAAGGAGAAACACGCTGAGACACATAGTAATCAAATTGGCAAAAATTAAAGACAAGGAAAAATTATTAAAAGCGGCAGGGGAAAAACGACAAATAACATACAAGTGAACTCCCACAAGGTTAACAGCTGATTTCTCAGCAGAAACTCTACAAGCCAGAAGGGAGTGGCATGATATACTTAAAGTGATGAAAGGGAAGAACCTACAACCAAGATTACTTAGCAAGGATCTCATTCAGATTCTATGGAGAAATCAAAACCTTTACACACAAGCAAAAGCTAAGAGAATTCAGCACCACCAAACCAGCTCTACAACAAATGCTAAAGGAACTTCTCTAAGTGGGAAACACAAAAGAAGAAAAGGATCTACAAAAAAAGCCCCCAAACAATTAAGAAAATGGTAATAGTAACATACATATCGATAATTACCTTAAACATGAATGGATTAAATGCTCCAACCGAAAGACATAGGTTGCTGAATGGATACAAAAACAAGACCCATATATATGCTGTCTACAAGAGATACACTTCAGACCTAGGGACACATACAGACTGTAAGGGGATGGAAAAAGATATTCCATGCAAATGGAAATCAAAAGAAAGCTGGAGTAGCAATACTCATATCAGATAAAATAGACTTTAAAATAAAGAATGTTACAAGAGGCAAGGAAGGACACTACATAATGATCAAGGGATCAATCCAAGAAGAAGATATAACAATTATAAATATATATGCACCCAACATAAGAGCACCTCAATACATAAGGCAACCACATACAGCTATAAAAGATGAAATCGACAGTAACACAATAATACTGGGGGACTTACCTCACTTAAACCAATGGACGGATCATCCAAAATGAAAATTAATAAGGAAACACAAGCTTTATATGAAACAGTAGACAAGATAGATTTACTTGATATTTATAGGACATTCCATCCAAAAACAGCAGATTACACTTTCTTCTCAAGTGCACACAGAACATTCTCCAGGACAGATCATATCCTGGGTCACAAATCAAGCCTCAGTAAATTTAAGAAAACTGAAATCATATCAAGCATCTTTTCCGACCACAATGCTATAAGATTAGAAATCAATTACAGGGGAAAAAACATAAAATCACAAACACATGGAGGCTAAAAAATACGTTACTACATAACCAAGAGATCACTGAAGAAATCCAAGAGGAAATCCAAAAATTCCTAGAGACAAATGACAATGAAAACACGATGATCCAAAACCTATGGCATGCAGCAAAAGCAGTTCTAAGAAGGAAGTTTATAGCAATACAAGCCTACCTCAAGAAACAAGAAAAATCTCAAATAAACAATCTAACGTTGCACCTAAAGGAACTAGAGAAAGAAGAACAAACAAAACCCAAAGTTAGCAGAAGGAAAGAAATCATAAAGAACAGAGCAGAAAGAAATGAAATAGAAACAAAGAAAATAATAGCAAAGATCAATAAAACTAAAAGCTGCTTCTTTGAGAAGATAAACAAAATTGATAAACCATTAGCCAGACTCATCAAGAAAAAGAGGGAGAAGACTCAAATCAATAAAATTAGAAATGAAAAAGGAGAAGTTACAACAGACACCGCAGAAATACAAAGCATCCTAAGAGACTACTACAAGCAACTCCATGCCAATAAAATGGACAACCTGGAAGAAATAGACAAATTCTTAGAAAGGTATAACCTTCCCAGACTGAACCAGGAAGAAATAGAAAATATGAACAGACCAATCACAAGTAATGAAATTGAAACTGTGATTAAAAATCTTCCAACAAACAAAAGTCCAGGACCAGATGGCTTCACAGGTGAATTCTATCAAACATTTAGAGAAGAGCTAACACCCATCCTTCTCAAACTCTTCCAAAACATTGCACAGGAAGGAAAACTCAAAAAACTCATTCTATGAGGCCACCATCACCCTGATACCAAAACCAGACAAAGATACTACAAAAAAAGAAAATTACAGACCAATATCACTGATGAATATAGATGCAAAAATCCTCAACAAAATACTAGCAAACAGAATCCAACAACACATTAAAAGGATCATACACGATGATCAAGTGGGATTTATCCCAGGGATGCAAGGATTCTTCAATATACACAAATCAACAATGTAATACACCATAGTAACAAACTGAAGAATAAAAACCATAAGATCATATCAATAGATGCAGTAAAACCTTTTGACAAAATTCAACACCCATTTAAGCTCTCCAGAAAGTGGACATAGGGGGAACCTACTTCAACATAATAAAGGCCATATATGACAAACCCACAGCAAACAGCATTCTCAATGGTGAAAAACTGAAAGCATTTCCTTTAAGATCAGGAACAAGACAAGGATGTTCACTCTCACCACTATTATTCAACATAGTTTTGGAAGTCCTAGCCACGGCAATCAGAGAAGAAAAAGAAATAAAAGGAATACAAATTGGAAAAGAAGAAGTAAAACTGTCATTGTTTGCAGATAAAGAATCCTATAGATGCCACCAGAAAACTACTAGAGCTAATCAATGAATTTGGTAACGTTGCAGGATACAAAATTAATGCACAGAAATCTCTTGCATTCCTATACACTAATGTTGAAAAATCTGAAAGAGAAATTAAGGAAACACTCCCATTTACCACTGCAACAAAAAGAATAAAATACCTAGGAATAAACCTACCTAGGGAGACAAAAGACCTGTATGCAGAAAACTATAAGACACTGATGAAAGAAATTAAAGATGATATCAACAGATGGAGAGATATACCATGTTCTTGGATTGGAAGAGTCAATATTATAAAAATGACTATACTACCCAAAGCAACCTACAGATTCAATGCAATCCCTATCAAATTACCAATGGCATTTTTTACAGAGCTAGAACAAAAAATCTTAAAATTTGTATGGAGACACAAAAGACCCTGAATAGTCCAAGCAGTCTTGAGGGAAAAAAATGGAGCTAGAGGAATCAGACTCCCTGACTTCAGACTATACTACAAAGCTACAGTAATCAAGACAGTATGGTACTGGCACAAAAACAGAAATATAGATCAATGGAACAGGATAGAAAGCCCAGAGATAAACCCACGCATCTATGGACAACTAATCCATGACAAAGGAGGCAAGGATATACAGTGGAGAAAAGACAGTCTCTTCAATAAGTGGTGCTGGGAAAACTGGACAGCTACATGTAAAAGAATGAAATTAGAATGCTCCCTAACACCATACACAAAAATAAACTCAAAATGGATTAGAGACCTAAATGTAAGACCGGGCACTATAAAACTCTTAGAGGAAAACATAGGAAGAACACTCTTTGACATAAATCACAGCAAGGTCGTTTTTGATCCACCTCCTAGAGTAATGGAAATAAAAACAAAAATAAACAAATGGGAACTAATGAAACTTAAAAACTTTTGCACAGCAAAGGAAACCATAAACAAGACAAAAAGACAACCCTCAGAATGGGAGAAAATATTTGGAAATGAATCGAAGGACAAAGGATTAATCTCCAAGATATATAAACAGCTCATACAGCTCAAAATTAAAAAAAAAAAACAACCCATCCAAAAATGGGCAGAAGACCTCAACAGACATTTCTCCAAAGACATACAGATGTCCAAGAAGCACATGAAAAGCTGCTCAACATCACTAATTATTAGAGAAATGCAAATCAAAGCTACAATGAGGTATCACCTCACACCAGTTAGAATGGGCATCATCAGAAAATCTACAAACAACAAATGCTGGAGAGGGTGTGGAGAGAAGGGAACCCTCTTGCACTGTTGGTGGGAATGTAAATTAATACAGCCACTATGGAGAACGGTATGGAGGTTCCTTAAAGAACTAAAAATAGAATTATCATATGACTCAGCAATCCCACTACTGGGCATGTACCCAGAGAAGACCATAATTCAAAAAGACACGTGCACCCCAATATTCATTGCAGCACTATTTACAATAGGCAGGTCATGGAAGCAACCTAAATGCCCATTGACAGATGAATGGATAAAGATGGGGTACATATATACAATGGAATATTACTCAGCAATAAAAAGGAATGAAATTGGGTCATTTGTTGAGACGTGGATGCATCCAGAGACTGTCATACAGAGTGAAATAAGTCAGAAAGAGAAAAACAAATATCATATATTAATGCATATATGTGGAACCTAGAAAATGGTACAGATGAACTGGTTTGCAGAGCAGAAACTGAGACACAGAAGTAGAGAAAAAAACGTATGGATACCAAGGGGGGAAAGCGGCACGGGGTGGGAGTGGTGGTGTGATGAACTGGGAGATTAGGATTGACATGTATAGACTGATGTGTATAAAATGGATGACTAATAAGAAAAAATATATATATATATATTAAAAAAAAAAAGAAAACTCAACACCAGCAACCCGAGATCATTCAAATTACTAACAATGAAGGAGAAATATTACTAAAAGTAGTAAGTAAATGAAAATTTTAAGTACTAAATTCTTACATGATTTTAAATTTAATTGTAATAAATTGATTATAATTATCATAGCTGTTTCTTATTTACACTTTCAGGCATGGTGCTCAAGTTGATTCCATACAGTACTGTATTTTATATAAGCTTTACAACAGAATCATTAAGTAGATACTAACATCATGCGGGTGGAGGTGGGGTGGGGGCGGCATCAGGGCTGACAGACATTCAACCACTTGTTTAAGATAGCAAATGAAGAAGCTGGGACCTGGGGCTTCCCTGGTGGCACAGTGGTTAAGAATCCACCTGCCAATTCAGGGGACACGGGTTCGAGCCCTGCTCCGGGAAGATCCCACATGCCGCCCTGGTCCGGGAATATCCCACATGCCGCGGAGCAACTAAGCCTGTGCGCCACAACTACTGAGCCTGCACTCTAGAGCCCGCGAGCCACAACTACTGAGCCCATGTGCTACAACTACTGAAGCCCATATGCCTAGAGCCCGTGCTCCGCAACAAGAGAGGCCACCGCAATGAGAGACCCGCGCACCACGGCAAGGAGGGGCCCCTGTTCACCACAACTATAGAGGGCCCGCGCACAGCAATGAAGACCCAACACAGCCAAAAATTAATTAATTAAATAAATTTTAAAAACAGCTGGGACCTGAACTCAGGTTTGTTTGACCCAAAGCCCATGTTATCAACCATTACACTAGACTGCCTTCCCTAACTGAATTGGGTGGATATACGCAATCAGATCCAAGATAATGTTGCTTTTGAAAAAGTATTTTGGGACATCTTGAGGTCAGTAATCTCTTCTGAAAAGAACTGCCCCAGAAAAGCCTAGCATTATTTGCAGCAAGTGATTAGCAACCCTGTGAAGAAAGGTTATTTATCATGTTTACTGTAGTCTTTGGTTCTGAAACATCAAACTGTGTCCTACCTGGGCAGCCTCATAAGTGATGGTCTTGGTCTCAGTGTGGACTATAGGGACGTCTTTGGTTGGAATTTCACTTTTCACAGCATTGGCAGTGTCTGAGATGGTGACGGTCTGAGTCTTCACCAGGGGAGGCTGTGAAGCAGTAAAGAAACAGAGTTACTGGAGTCTTCTGAAGGTTGTGGAGAACTAACCTTCTGACATTGAGCTGATCAAAGTGATTGCTCTAATCAAGCAAAGGGCTAGCTCAATCTTTGCCCAAGACTTGGACACTATTCCAAAGTAGCCCTGACAAGGTGTCAAATCATGAAAGACATTAAACAACAGCATTACGATAATCACTTTCATATTCTTAATGGAAAGCTATGATATCAGACAGTTACAATTGGTGATACAAAACACTTCAGACTGACCTTCAGAATTTGAATATAAAACTACTTGCCAAATAGCACTCAGTTTTGTTTGTCCTTGTGACTGTACCATTAAAATTAAGAAAACCAGCCACATTTCCTCCCCTATGTATAAATGGTACATGAAATAGCAGTGGCATCGGAACACATTACCCTGGAATTCATTAACTTCTTTCAAATCAATGTCAGACATTCACTTTGGAGTTATTGAAAAGAAACAGTATTTGGAAAACTGGAGAGAAAATAATCAGTTCTACCACCACCTGGTGATTAATCTCAGAATTTCAGAAGAATGAACATGAGCGAAATACCAAAGGTTTCTTGTCCATCAGCTCACCTTCCCCAAGACTATAAATCACCCTAAAACTACCATTTGATTGTGGTAAAGTTAATTACGGCCATCCACCTTAGCATAGGAGATTAGTACCTACAATCATGGAAGCTCCCGTGAGCGGGGTCAGTGGGAGTGGTGGGCTGCGCTATGTGGCTGCAATACACAAAAAATTATATGGGGCCTGACTCCTTATTTAAAAAGTCAGTTACCCCTTGTAATTAAGAGTATTTGAATTTTTTGAGCAGGGTCTCAGAACACTGAGGGCTCCTTATCACAGAAGTCTCAGAAATTCACCTCTTTACACAGCCCATACTTGAGCAAGGAAAAGAGGAACATACTTACACCAGCTTCATAAAGATATACAGCTGGAGTTTACCCCCAAGAGTTTTGTTAAGTCAACAGGGGAGAGAGCATTTCTAGCCTTGGTGTTAGTGACTCTGAATAAATTTCTTTGTAGTAATCAAGGACTTCAATTTTATTCTGTGATTTTGAAAAAAAGCCAAGAGGCTACTACCCTCACCACTGCCACCACCACCACCTCCTCCACAGAATAGATTCTGGCCCTCTCCCAAAGTGAGTCATTAGATGTGCACGACTGAATCAGTTACTACCTGGAAACTTCGAATGAGGGTGGGGAACTGGTTACCCACACGAGAGTCAAGAAATGATCCATTTTGCTCTCCAACAGGCTCTCTTGGTATAACATGTTCTTCACTACTCTCTGCTTTTTTTTCAGTAAGTTGCAGCTGAGAGGAAGCTGGTGATATTGAGGACTTTAAGGCACTGGCTTGTTCCTCCACTCCTACACATTCCCCACTTGGACCTCTCGACATTTCCTTAATATCAAGATAGCCAGCTGCCCCCTGCTCCTTCTCTTCCGTCTCCTTGCTGCTTATGGAGAGGGAGCCAAAGTCAAAGTTTTGTGGAGACTCCGACGGGGTAGTCATTTGGCTCTTACTAGGAATTATTGAATGCTTGGGGCCCTCCCATTCAGAGTCAGGGTTGGTAGATGGCCCCTTGGTCATGGCAGCCACCTCCTCTGTGCGAATGCCATTTATATTCTACAAATGAATGAACACATACAAAAGCAAGAAGATTAGGAATTCGTGGGGAATACAGTGAACTCTGAGAATCAACAATGATTTCTAAGAGGTCTCAAAAATATTAATACTGGGCTTCCCTGGCGGTGCAGTGGTTGAGAGTCTGCCTGCCGATGCAGGGGACGCGGTTTAATGCCCCAGTCTGGGAAGATCCCGCATGCCGCGGAGCGGCTGGGCCCGTGAGCCATGGCCGCTGAGCCTGCGCGTCCGGAGCCTGTGCTCCGCAACGGGAGAGGCCACAACAGTGAGAGGCCCGCGTACGGCAAAAAAAAAAAAAAAAAAAAAAATTAATACTAATATAAACCAAGAATCTTAACTCCAGAGGTGGTCAAAAGGAAGAATTACTGTTCACTAAACATGTCAGCAGCTTAAGTGATTCCAACCTCATTTTGGTCATATTTCTACACCATGGTTAATCTGAGAAACGATTTCGATGTGCCTCACATAGTACCAAGCACTTCGTATTACTATGGTGTTCTCTGTATAACACATACTCTTCATACTTAGAGGAGTCACTATTCCTAAATACCTAACTCATTACTCTGCACAGGACACAATGCAATTTATGAGCCAATACAACATATTCCTGAGGAGTCTGATCAGATTGAAAACTATTCCACATATCTCCAAGCCATATGTATCACCATGCTGGCCCATGATGGAGAAGCTAAAATCTAGACTTTGGTTGGCAGAGATATGGAAATTGAGTACATCCAGCACAGACTTAATCCAATCATCGTCAAAGAATTAACTATAATATCAAAAATAGTGAAACATTTCTTTGTAAACAGAATAAACACAACTGAGCAGCTGAGAAGTATTTCTCCACAGATGAATGACATATCTCCAACCCCTAAGAGAGATAAATCCTGGAAACACAGAGTTCCCTCCTGGGCTAAATGCCTCACATCACAGGGAAAATAGATCTAAAATAAGAACTTTCAAGAGAATGTGGAGAGAAGATAACATCACACTAGACCTACTCCTAAAGTTTAAAGAAAGGTGCTGTGGGTGGAAGAAAAGTAGGAATTCACACTATTAGGAAAAGAATAGGAACCATTTGAGAAATGAACAACCTAATAGAAGCCAAATGTCAGGAAAATCTGCATGTGCTCACCAGAGAACTGTACATAAGCCACTTAGGTCTGAAATTTTGGTAAGATCAATTTACCATATTACATGCATGCCATAAAGGAACTTAACAGAAAAGGACTCTTTTAAAATGGTGTTCCTGGAGTAGATGACGTACACTTGGAGCAGCTTACACATTTTAGTGCTCATATCACACTACACATATTATACTTCTTAAAAAATCGCTGCTGCTCCTTAAGTTGTAAAACAGCCTACATTTTGATGAATATAAACCAGTGGCCAAGAAAGGTAAGAAAAGATGCACTGCACTCAAGAACTCCAGGCCAACCTTACTTCTAGAAACAGTCAACTCAAGAGCATCTCAAAGTGGCACAAGTTAAACTCACATTAGGCAGGTCTTTCACTGACTGATCATGAATATTACTTAGCACATGAAAAGGTGGAATTGAGAGATGACAAGAGAAACTGTCTCTGTCTGCAGATGTATCAGAGATACATAAACTACTCTTGCTAAGGGTATATGAATTTCCTCATGTTTAAAATGAGAGTAACACTTGGTTTGGCTCACAGGGTTCTGAAGATCAAATACAATAATATATATGAAAGCATGTAAATTCTGTAATTGTCAATTACCATTAGATTCACCTAATTCAATCAACATTACCTGAGCACCTATAATAGGCTAGGGCCTGGAGGACACTAGAATGAGTTTGTTGTTATGTTATTAACACACTGTACTATTTTCTAGGGCACTTATCTCACCATTTCTTTTGAGTCAGACAAGCTGCTATGGAGCTGCCCAAAAATAGACCAGCTGGTAATAAACAAACAGGCTTTCTCAAATTGCTATATGCTAGCTCTAGCGCTGTGAATAGCATATCCCCACCCACTCACATGGAGAGGCACTTCATGGCTTCTCCAAATAATTCTGTCACAACTGAGAAGGCTGATTAATAACCAGGAGAATACCTAAGATAATCAAGTAAGAGCCAATTTTATACCAGTCTGCTCAAGTGATAAGTAGTGGTCTGTCATCAAGAAGCCATTTGTGAATTAAACGTTGCTTAGGCCAGCACCACCTGGCCCAAAGTTGCCTACTGCTGAGTAAAATTAGATAGATCAATCATGTTTTTCAAAGCAGGACCAGACGAGACCAAGGGTAAAAGCTGTAGCCACAGTAATATCAATTCAGCAAATATTTACTGATCACCTAATATGTATTAGTCACTGGAAATGAAAGGAAAACTGATAACAGTTGGGTTGGATTACCACTTAGAGCACTCCCACATATGGTCAAATCAGCCGCTCCAGTTGGCTCTGTTGTCCAGATCTCTTGGACAACACAGCCAACTACTTACTGGACACTCTCCCAGGCATATGGAACACAATACGCCCCAAACTAAACTCATCTATTCCACTTTAATATCTCCCTGATCTGTCTACTCTTCTCTATTCTCACACTTACTATCTTCATTCAGGCTCTAATAGTGCCTCACCCCACTTACTACTAGTATGCCCTAAACAATTTTTCTTCTTTTCTTTCTTCCTTCCTTCTTTCTCACCTCAAACCTTCCCTGAACACATCCTATATTCTGTCATGAAAATATTTATTTCTAAAATGAAACATTGAAAATTCCATTTTTCAGGTTAAAATCCTTCAGTGGTTCTTCATTGCCTTCTGGATAAAGTTCAGGTCCTTTATTAAGACATAGAAAATATTTTAAAATATGACTCCTACCTCTCTCTCCAGCTTCACCTTGCTATAACTTCACATACATCCTTCTCTCCATTAATTCAAGACAATTTGCAGTTCCTAGAACAGAGCATGCTTTCTTTTGTCCCCGTGCCTTTGTCAATATCGTATTGTTCCTTCTGCCTGCAAGTCCATACTCAGCTCAAGTCAGTTCTTCTAGAAGTTTCCCCCAACTGCCTAAAGTATATTTAGATACCATGCCTCTTTTGTTCCTGTTGTACCCTGTCATTATTGGTTTACTCATCTGTCTTTTCCATTAGACTGATAAGAACTTGCTATGTTTCTTAGCTCTGTTAATCTCTCTTGCACAGTTTTTGGCACGTAATAGATGTTCAGTAAAAACTTGTTGAAATTATACCAAATAAATCCAGGAACCCTAAGAACTGCTTTGACTTGTGCTATTCAAAAATTTAAAAGGCTTGGGACTTCCCTGGTGGTGCAGTGGTTAAGAATCCGCCTGCCAATATAGGGGACAGGGGGTGTTGAGCCCTGGTACGGGAAGATCCCACATGCTGCAGAGCAACTAAGCCCGTTCACCACAACAACTGAGCCTGCGCTCTAGAGTCTGTGAGCCACAACTACTGAGCCCGTGTGCCACAACTACTGAAGCCTGCGTACCTAGAGCCCATGCTCCGCAACAAGAGAAGACATTGCAATGAGAAGCTCACACACTGCAATGAAGAGTTAGCCCCCGCTCGCTGCAACTAGAGAAAGCCCACACACATCAACGAAGACCCAAGGCAGCCAAAAATTCATTAATTAATTTAATTAATTAAAAAAAAAACAGAGATGCTCTTTCAAAAAAAAAAAAAAAATTGAAAAGGCTTGTTTACAAAGAACATAAGAAGTGGCCCACTTGACCAGACCAGCATTCTGGTCCAGCATTCTATCCCCTACATCAGTAAAATAAGAGGAAAACTAACATTATTGCAGGTTCACTGTGTGACAGTCACTCTAACATGTTTTCTCATTTAATTTTTCACAACCTCACTATGAGGTAGTCACTATCTCTATTTTATAGATGAAGAAACGGAGAGGGTAAGCAAGTCAGACCGAGGAAGTGATGGAACTAGGGTTTAAACTAGGGTCAGTGTTTGATTCAAAAGCCTGTTTCTTCCCACGGCAAAAGAAAGTATCTCAAGTAGGCCCAAAGGACATGTCCTATTATGTTCAAAAGAATATACACTAAACCTGACTATTCTTTTGGGAAGCACAAAGTTGTCCAAAGTCCTTAGCAGAGTCTGGTTTTAGTGGCCGACACCATACTTTGAAATATAAGGAGAAGGCTGTAAAGCCAGAAGAAAAGATTGGGTCAAAAAGAAGATCTAAAATCCCCATGACATAAGACACCCACAATTTGGCATCTAACGTGAGTGTGGAATTCTAACTGACAGTGCTGTGCCTTTGGCTATGACCATCAGCATGGACCACTGGATTATATAAGATTCTGCACAGCTGCATATACCAAACTGACCTGGAAAATTTAAAGGGATCTTCTCAAGGATATGAATAAATATATGACTGCGTCTGCACCACCCACAGTGACAGATAAAATTGAGATCTGATGTGTTGCTTGTCTGGCCTGATGCAGGATCTATAAGAAGGATGCTACAATACAAAGACCAGTTGCCTGTATAAAGTACCACAAGGCTGTCTAGTTGGTTTCAAGAATATGAGAGGGGGGACTTCCCTGGCGGCGTAGTGGTTAAGAATCTGCCTGCCAATTCAGCAGACACGGGTTCAATCCCTGGTCTGGGAAGATCCCACATGCCGCGGAGCAACTAAGCCCGTGCATCACAACTACTGAGCCTGTGCTCTAGAGCCCGTGAGCCACAACTACCGAGTCCGTGCACCGCAACAAAAGAGTAGCCCCCACTCACCACAACTAGAGAAAGCCTGTGCTCAGCAACGAAGACCCAAGGCAGCCAAAAATTAATTAATTAGTTAATTGTTTAATAAAAGAATATGAGAAGGAAGAATGTTAGACCAATATTTAAGTGAGCAGGAACATTATTTGATTGAAAATTCTCAATTTTACTTAAAACGTCAATGGTTCCTGCTAAGTATGATAATTCAGAAATCAAGAGATTTTTTTTTTTCCCCTAAAGGCTTTCTCCTGAAAATGACTTATTCAAATGGATTATGTCACAGGATCATCAAACCCTGAGTATGTATGTGACTTTGTGAGTTATAAATAACCTCTCCCTTGACTTAGGGATTACAGATATTAAAAGCAGGATATGGGTGTTTTATAGGTATTTTGCTGCTACTCCATTAAATGCAATCCAGAGTCTTTCGTTTTAGGTTATTTTTGAAGGAAGGGATTTATATATTTGAAGAGACTATTGAGAGAAGTAGTTATACTGACAAGACTCTCTTATCCTATAAGCAACACAGTGAAAATAAATCCTGAAAATCTTTCTAAAATTTTGCTACATAAGCAAGAGCCATATAAGTTTTTTTCTGGAGGGCCTATGTGGTAATTTTCCCCACACACATTTTGTCCTTGTTCCTTGCTTAATGAAGTCCAATTTTACCTTTAGATGGCAATAGGAAAACAATTCCTTTCTCTGTTAAAAAAAAAAAAAGAAAAGGAACCTGCTATTGTCTCATTTTATCTTCCTATACATTAAAATCCTGGGTAGGCAGTTAAGGACCAAATGAAGAACAGCAGCTCTTTCCCTGCCAACCTTGTCATATGATTTCAGGGTCATACTTTCATTTCAGGACCATGATTAGATTGTTGGAATAAGGGAAGAAGGCAAAAATGCTAACTTCAAAGACTAAATCCCCCTCTTAATAATATATGCTATGTTTTATTTCTTACCAATTTAAAAATTATATTTTCCAATGTGTGTAATTATATACATGAAAAAGATGTCAAGGTATACTAAAATATCAGTAGGGGTAGGATTGCAAATAATTTAATTTCTTTCTTTGTGTTTTTCTGTATTTCCCAACCTTTTTAAAATGAATATGTGTTACCTTTGTAATAAAAATGCTATTAAATAATTTTTCTTATGCAGGCTTTTACACTGGTTTCATAATGAAGTGGTCTGTAAAACACGAAGAGTCTGGTAAACAATTTATGAAGGAAGTGCTGATAAATCCTTAATATACTCCAAGCCTTTGAAAACAGTTAAAAATAAACCTTAATGGTTTCCTAAATGAAAGAGTAGTTAATGGAAAGAATGATAAGAAATGTCAGTAACTGGTAAGTAGTATAAAAATTCTCTTTTATATGGAGAATATAATATAAAACTGTAGTAATTTAGTGAGTGGATTTTGAAAGTCAAAGTCAAGGATGATGGACAATCTATCTGAGTGGAGAAGAAATAGCTCAAATTTAAGGTGTAGCTTCATTACATTTTGTTTAATGCTTTCTGATTTAGAAATGGCAGGGATATTCTCAGGAATATGACTAAAAATATGGTTGTATCTGTGAGTTGTCACAGAGTTTCTGTGAATTTCTTATTAGACATCTGCTTCTGAAACAGTAAAGACACTTAAGGAAAATTATCACTCTCTTGCCAAAGTCATGATAGCAACTGGGAATATAAAATATTGAAGTGTCCAAGACCTGATCTGAACATTAACTCTAGATTAGTGATATAGACTATAGATAAACACTATCATACTTCACATCGGAATGCTTTATATTCCTTGTGTGTGTGTGTGTGTGTGAGTGTGTGTGTGTGTGTGTGTGTGTGTGTGTGTGTGTGTGTGGTTTTTTTGTTTGTTTGGGCTGAGTGCCCTACACCTTAGGCTGAGACCTTCTTTTACTGAAATTAAGTATAAGACAGCAGAATGAAATGACCGAATTCAATAAATAGTTGTTTAATTGCCACCTCAGAAGAGAATCCTCTTTTAGGCGCTTTTGAGATAAATAAAAGAAGGCAGTGATCCATTTTCCAGGGTACTTAGATTTAGCTGAATGAAGGTATTAACAGTGATATGTACAGATAGCAGTTACATATATCTGCATAATAAACTCAGGGCTGTGTGGTGGTTGGGCAATGGTGGAACCCTGGGGAGAAAGCAAACTTTTATCAGAACTGGTCAGTAAGCTTAATTACAGTGTCTTGTTATTTTTTGTGCCTTCTCAGGTATTATAACATTACACTAAACACTGGAATAAGCCAGTCAACAGTGTTACTGAGTCCACCATTAGCAGAATTAGACAGCTGACAGGACAATTTTAAAAGAAGGAAGAAAATACAGTGATATCAGTTACAAAGCTAACCTCTAATGAGAGTCTTGGAATCAATATATGTTTAATATTAAGTGTTCAGGAAAACCCTTTTCCTTCATATTCTACTCAGTATTTTCAAAGATCTATTTTTAGAATACCTGTGAAAATTTTATCATCATATATATATGCATGTTTAAACAGACATTATAGACAAATTAATAAATATGGGTTTTCTTACTTGCTGAAATTATACAAGACAAATTTTGAGAGAAGGGCAATTAACATGCTAAGGTGACATTTTATTTTATCAAAATGACTAAATTGAGAAGCAGGAAACACAAATGATGACTGCAAAAGAATTTTCTTAGTTTGGCCAGACCAAAATACAAATTCTCTCACTAAATTACAGAAATATCCTGTCTTAACCCACTTTACCAGTGCCATCTTAAATAGTCTCAAACATTCCCTTCCAAATCAGCAAGAGTTTCACTTTTACATAAATATACTTAGAGGCTCGAGCACAGAAAACCAAAAATACTTTCTTTGATGAAGAACAAATAATTATTAGAATTATAAAATGTCATTTGGTTTGATGACAAGGTGTTTTTGGTTTGTTTGCTTTTGGACACCAATCTAATTTTCCTCAGACCTGGTACTTGAGGTTTGATTTAATTAATGGGAATTTGAACTATTGATCTATTTAAATATCCCCAATAAATACATAAAGGAAACAACTATTTTCTTCTAAAAAATTCAATTCTTTTTATTGAATGATTTTTAAACCAGGAACCAGATTATCCCCAAGGCCAAACAAAAGCCCTGAGACTCTCTGTCTCAACAATAGGAAAGACCTCATTTCTTATTCCCATCTTCTGGTTCCTACTGACTGAAAGATCCTATTTCAGGTTCTGGGACATTCTGTGAAACAACCTGAGGGATTTAAGGCAAGTTAAGGGCAGTCCAGTATTAATAAATCAACTCATTAGTGGTTTGGGGATCTTAGAGCACCATTGTCAATACCTAGTTTTATAAGTCATTAGAGCCTCACAAATTCCAACCCTCTCCTTAATTCACTTTCTGTAACTTTCATCACATTTTCACTTGGGAACTAAGTGACTTAGGAAATAGCTGTGTCATAACGGAATATCACTGGACTGAAACATGAAAGACCTGGATTTAGCTCCAGTTCTCTCACTTAAAAACTGCTCGTTCTTAAGTAGGTCCCTGAGCCGCTCTGAGACTCAATTTTATCACATAAAGCAAGAACGCCACTACTGGGGCTTCCCTGGTGGCGCAGTGGTTGAGAGTCTGCCTGCTGACGCAGAGGACACGGGTTCGTGCCCCGGTCTGGGAGGATCCCACATGCCGTGGAGTGGCTGGGCCCGTGGACCATGGCCGCTGAGCCTGTGCGTCCGGAGCCTGTGCTCCGCAACGGGAAAGGCCACAGCAGGGAGAGGCCCGCGTACCGCAAAAAAAAAAAAAAAAAAAGGAACACCACTACCTACCTGATATGGTTACTGTGAGGGTTAACTGTGCAGAGTGCTCAAACTGAGGTGCTAAGCAAATACTAGACATTACTATATTTCTTAAATTATTATTTTTTGCAAAGAAACATGAACCAGAACCGGTCCTTATGGAAGTGTTTCTTGAGTATCCAAATTAGCCAACCCTATGGATTTAACTACGGCTGGTCTTTCAGCCAAGCACGTTCTGAGCCAGGTTCTCACTATATTTTAGAGGACATCACCAGGTAGAACTTAGAAAAAAACTGTGATAGAAGATAAGAACTAAAATTGATACACTAGGAGGATATTTAATTATTTCTGAGCCAAGACTCTCCTGAAGAACACTGGATAGGCCATTTTTAATAGTTTTGAGAACATTTCTGATTAGTCACAAAATTTACAATCATTTTAAAGCTTAATAGATTTATTGCTGTTTCTAAGCCCAAAGCATATATTTTTATGATACGACCCACAGATTCTGCTTCCAGAAATTCCTAAATTTTCTGTAAAAAGGGACTCTGAGATTTAGCATACTATCTCTATAGTCACTTTACCCAATGGAACCCTAAATCCACCACATCTATTAAACTACCATTGGTTTTCACGTTCTCTTCATTCTATTTTGCCATTCAACCAAGTAAACTGAGAGTTAGGACTAACACTGGAAATACTGCTTAACGGTATGATCAACTCTGTAATGTCACCATCATCTTTGCAATGACTCTGTGGCCTACTGAAATGCAAATTCTTCAGGGAAGGTTAATACATTAAACTTTTATCAGCGTTCCTGTATGTCAGGAAAAATGGGGGTTTGGGGATTCGTTAGGCTTATATAATTAAAAAAAATAAGTTTTGATAAGAAAAAAGGAGTGAGCAGAAGGTGGCAGTGGGATTAAGGGGGAGGGGTGTGCACAGACACACATACACCCACAGAGCACATTACCCTTGCTTTGCAAACCCCGTAAGAAATGCTTTGTACTGCAAATGCCCACAGAACCAGCAGGAATCGAGGTTATCTTGCTAAGCACAGAAGGAAGATACCCAGCAGAAGAGTCCAGCTCCTGATTCTTAACTAAAGTAAACGATAAACATTACAGTCACTTAAATTATCAAGATGTATTTAAATAATACCCCCAAATGGTCTGCAACATGCAAACTAAAAAATGTAGTAGACTCCAATCCTGATAAGATCAGTTAATTGCGAGTGCTTTGTTTCCACATACTTCTAACAAAACAGGGCAAGTTTATGTCTCAGCAAAGAATGGCTTTAAGTGCCTTGGGAAAAAGCTCTAAAAAGCGAAACACATGTCTTTATACATTTACTATATTATCGATATTTGTAATCTTATTCCTATTTTGAAAAACTAATAATATCGGTGTTTCCCTTGGTTATAAAATAACGCTAACCTGGTGATTTTTTTTTTAATTTGTTAGGTTAAAACAAATGCTTTTAAAGGGGCACTTGCAATAAGAGATAAATCAGATGTGGTAATGGCTTCTTTTGTAAAAGCCATGTGTAAACAGCACATAAAGATGACAGGTCAAGCAGCAGCAGCAGCCCATTCTTCATCCAAAAAAGGAAACAAACAGAGAAAGGAGAACAAAAATTACCAAAAAGAAAAACATCCCCTGGCCCCTCCACCCCCAAAACCTTCATAAATAATAGTTTTGATACACTTTCGGTGGAAAACTCACGTCAACTGGCAGTTTAGAAAAGGACATTAGAATCACAAATGCTCAAGATGGGGATAAACTAACAACAGAGTAACCACGTGGCTAGCAAAAGACGATTTTAAAATTCTATCTTTCCTCTCTAGTGTGTCATTCTTAATCATGCAATACATTTCTCTTCAGTCTAAATTTTCTCTCTTGGCTATATCTTCCCCTACATTTTTTTTTTTTTTTAATAAAGTTGCTATGCTACTGGTCCCTCCCTGGCTAGAAGTACATCCTTACAGTGCTCACTAGCTTCTCCACAAAACTTGAGTCATTTTCATTGTCCATTGCTATTCTCTGGCATATAAAAATTACATCTGGATAAAGGAGCTTACTTAGGAAGACACTGGCCTTTATTAAATTACGGTTGGTAAAATTGCCTATCGTACGAAAATCAAAATCACTCTATAATGCAGCCTTTTACAAATGCCAGCAAATGGAATTTGCCAATGACAATTATCCTTCAAACATAGTTTTCATCATTTCCTAAATAGTGCTGTTATTAGATTATCCCCAGAATAGGTGAATGTAAAAGCAAACAGCTGTAAAATCGGTGCCTGATGCAAAATTTTAACTATTAAATAATAGAAAATTTTGCCTTAACACTGCACTCACCAGCAAGGACTCCACAGATCAAATGAGTGTTCTCAAACCTGAATAGAGCTATAGAAATCAAAGTGATTGAGCATATATGAAAGGTTATACTAAACACGTCTAGGAGACCAGACGTGACCAGTCAAGTTTATTTCATTATACTAAGAAGGGTTGAGTTGAAGAGTTGAAGAGATGGAGATGGAAAGGAAGGGGCTATAACCAGCACAAAAACTCTGATCATTTAGTATGGAACACAATTTAATACACTTGGCAAGATTTCTCAGAAGTCCCAATTCCAAAAATGATTAAAGCCATAAGCACTTAAGGAAAATATTATATCCCAATTTGATATCTAGAAAATAGCACCTTGATTCCACAGAACTATATACAACAGAAAACGATGACTAGATATTAATTAGCTGTGTCTTCTCTTCCCAAAAAATCCTATAATAATGAAATGGTTTTCCATGTTAACATTTTCAATAAATTCCTAAAAGGAATGTGGCTTTGGAGAAACACTATAAAATTTTGTGTTACTCAGACATGGCAACAAGGTACATACTTTGTGCTAGTAAATAGACCACTTCAAAACGTGGAGTGTTGGTTTTAAGTAATCACCTGGATGATACAACAGAATCTAGAACTGTGAGAGTAAGAGAAGAGATAAGGTTCACCAAGGTGAAGTAAGAGATTAAGCAGTGGACCTTCTGTTAATTCCACATTATAGGAGCAGCTCTCCTCATGCCCACACATCCACACCCACTCCATCCTCACTCTTCAATATGATCAGAGAGGCATTAATAACTACTAATTTGTAGAGTGCTTCCTTTTAAAACAAAACAAAACAAAAAAAGACAAATTCAGCATATTAAAAATGCTTCTAACAGATGTGACAATTACATGTGTAATTATTTTTAAAACTTTGTATAAATAAGTCAAATAGTTCCAAAGCTGGTTTAAAACATTAATATTCTCAGAAGTGAACGCATGTGAGTAAGTTATCTCTGTTTTAGGACTGAGCATAAGACAATTACTGGGCCACACAGAAGAGTGAAAATATGGGAAAAACAAGAGAATTTTTCCAGAAAGACTGGCTGACAATATCTCTTGCTGATCTGCTGAAGCAGAGGTTCCTTCCCCCCCGTTTTTGGTAGTGGGTCTGTCTACGTGCAGCATTACTGACTCATTTCCTTAATGATTAGTAGCAACCAGAATCAGATTTGCAATAAGATTTATTCGTAATAATTTTACATATTAACAAAGCAAATAACATGAGAAAAATATCAAAGAAAATGTTCCAAAAAGAGAAGTTCTTAGCAGATTTCTTTAGGCTTAAATATCTTGCTCAACTGCTAACGGATAAACAATTTATTCAACCGTGTATCATAGCTAAAGGATCCTAGACCAGGGGGAAAGGAACATAGATTTAGGAATGTGTTAGAAAGCACCTCCCAAAGCTAATTACAGACCAAGGAACCCTCCAGAACACAACCAGTCAACTAGGGAGCAAAGACACCTCTGAAAGCATAGACCTTTATTTTATTCTGACTTCTTGGTAAATACTGCCCAAATCAGCCCTGAAGTAGGGAACTCCTCTCAGAGAAATCTTTATTTTGAAAGAGGAACCCTTCTGAAATGTTTCCCTTAGATGCCCGACCTTAAATTTATACACTATAGTGTATCAAAAATTTAGAGTGAAAATCTTCTTTACCATGTTCATTAGATATCTCTAAAACCCAGCTAAAGAGAAGGTGAATTTGGGAATTGTTTCTTTATTCCTTAGGGGGAGATAGAGGCAGACCCTTAAAAACCGAAAAGAACAAAGGGGTTAGCTGGATTTGTCGCTGAACATGTTAAGAGCACAGTTAACACAGAACAATTTGGAAACTGACAGAGGCAGGCATGTTGTGGTGGTAAAGATATTTTAGATTATTGTTCAGGTGTACCCTGGCTGCCAGATAAATAGGAATGAGTGCCTTGTCTTTTGTTTTCCATTTCTAATCATAAACAAGACCAAAAACACTTCAACACTGAATGAAGATGTTAAGATTTTGACTACAACTCTTGGAAACAGTACAAAGGCAGAAAATCTAACTGATCAGTTCTGTCTCTCTAGACCTATGTTGGGGGTCAGCAGCCTACAGCCAGCAGCCAAATCCAGCCCTTTCTTTGCTTCTGTACGGCTATGAGCTAAGAATGGTTTTACATTTTTAAATGGTTGGGAAAGAAATAGAAAAATATTTAGTGACACATACAAATTATATGAAACTCAGATTTCAGCGTCCACAAATAAAGTTTGACTGGAACATATTCATGTTTCTTTATTTATCGTCAATGCTGCTTTCACTCTACAATGGCAACGTTGAGTACCTTTGACAGAGACTATATGGACTGCAAAGCCTAAAATATTTATTATCTGGTCCTTTACAGAAAAAGTTTGTCAACCCCTGGTCTGACATACAAAACTCTTGATACCACAAGAGTTCGATATATTTGGTGTTTTTACATCATATAAAACACAAGACAAATGTATCAAACTGCTCTATGAAATGTATTTTAGATAAACACAAAATGTCAAATAACAGGTTCTCTTCATGATCTCACACTCCCAAGATGTATTTACACATATGAACAAGTACCCTGGTCTCGATAATACATTCTATAGTGAAAATAGTTGATTATTACTGTGGTAAATGGATAAGAGCTTTTAACTGAATCAAATTACAAGACATTAACAAGAGAGACTGACACCTATCATAGAAGTATACGTAGATTCTTTGAATAAACCAGGGACCATACTACAGGATTAATAGGAGAGACAGTGGCTTCCGGGCCATACATGGGTTTTTTTGGCTACCTGCATGTACTGATTGGGCACAGGGTGATTACTTTGGCACAAACTTGTGTCCTAATACAAGAGATTCTAAGCGAAAAGTTAGACTTTATCTGTTACCATGTTACTAATTATTTAATTCAATTTAACAAATATTAATTATTCATTATATATCTGAGATGCAAAGGTGTCTCTGGCAAACAAAGATAGATAAAACAAGGCTTCACACCTCAGAATCTCACAGTTTTGAGGAGACAGGCAAAACTAAAAGAGATGGATTAACATTTCAAATTTTTAATATCACTTTTTCTAGTGGGGCTCTAAGTCAAAATCAGAATGTTAAACAGAAAGTAAGGTTCCATAACTGTATCATATCAAAGTGGTATAAATCAAATCATGTGAGGGCTATTATAGAGGATGTAAAGGTTAGCCAGGCTGTCAGAGAAGGCAAGCAAACTTAGAATGCAGGCTCTGGTGGTATGCTGCTTCAGGATATAATGGCAATACAATCTTGTCAACAGATTCTGGGCTACAAGAAGTTTCCAAAGCTACAAAACTATCCCACCCCCTCCCCCCCAACTCCTTTATCTGAAAAACAAACAAAAAACCCCAAGTGCCTGTGTGATCTATGAAGAAGCTAGGATTTCCAGGAATTCCAAAATGTTCTTTTAGAGAGGGCACGTCATTGGGAAGGGACATAAAACTGAATAAACCATAGGGAAGCAACCAATGGGCAACGGAGCCAGAAAGAAAAAGAGCTGATAAAACAAGAAAAGCTAGAAAAATAAAAGAAGAAAGCAGAAGGATAATATGCTAGGAGGAAGACTGGGACAGAACTGGATATCAGATGGTAAGTTATCTGAGGGCAAGAACTGTGACTAATTGCAACGTGAGAGTTACTTTTAACTATGGTGAAGACCTTATAATGTGGAAGATAGAAAATTCTTCAGAATGCCTCCATTTAGAACCAAGAAGTGAAAGCTACAGGGAAACAGACTTTGACTTAATACATGAATGATTAATATCTAAAAATTTGGGATGTCGAAAGACATAATGTGCTATATCTTGGGAGGTGTTTAATCACAGGCTGGGAGACCACTTGGTCTCTGAATCTCTAAATGATACTGTACAGAAGAATCAAGCATTGGAGGGGAGAGGAGTTGGGTTGGGGGCCTATCCAATCCTAAAATTCTGATAATGCTGCCTCTTTGAAACCCATCCCTGCAATACATTGATTGCCCTAAAGGGCAATGAATAAAGAATGGATAGAGTAACCATGTTTTTCCTTTAATTCTTATTCTCTGTGTTTTGTTGAGATAGGATTCTATACATATGGAGACTCTTCTTTAAAGAGACAGAATTAAACTGCATCCTTTATTGATTTGGGGGACATGAAAAGATAGTTGGGACTCTATGCCTTCCCACCTCCATTAATCTTTAAGATTAGATTTATTCTGTTATATACCCCAAACAGGATTTTGACTATGATAAAGGGGAGGGCTACCCTCTAGGATATCAATCACAAAAGATTAGAAAAGCATTCCTAACGTAGATGTTTCCTCAACAATCTGTCATCTGTACATTTGGTTAGGCTATTATTAAAGTTATTTAGCTTTCAGCCTTTATTTCTGATCTGTGGGAGTAATAAACTACTCTACTTTCTCTTCTCTTTATTTTTCAAATTCTAGTATGAAAGGAATTTCATTTACAACATGAAATACTCCACGAATTTGTAATCGCTGATCACAGCTACCCCTCTTCCTGTTCCAGCCTAACTTTATATGGCTTTCTTACTTTAACAACAACTTCTTAACCGTTTCAGGTGTCCATTCCTAAGGTCCACACCAACATGTTTCTTTTTGCATCATGTTCTGATGCAGTAAAAAGGAGATCCAAGGGCATGAGGGATAACAGCAGCAGAAGTGAGCCAAGCTTACTGACACTATTCCCAACAGTGTAGAGGAGGCAGATGGAGTTATCCCACAGATAAGAATAAGGAGTTGTCTCCATTTCTACTACCAAAATTACAAGCAACAGGGCTCGCTTGAGTGCAGTGAAAAAAAGGAAAACTTCTATGTATAATAGAAACAATATAATAGTCTTCCACAATGTGATAGAGAATGCTGTAAGAAAGTTTGGGATTTTTAATTTCTATGAAGATGAACAGAAGAGAAGGAAACTTGGTAGAAAAGTTCTATATATCTTTACTATGCTCAATACTCTTGGCAAGAAAAAAGCAACATTGAGAAAGTGTCTCATATTATCTTTGAATTTTCTGTCTTCCTTTTGTAAATACATGATCACTAGGTAAAGCCTAAATATAAATTTTGATTGGTAATGCCTTCAAAAAATAACCAAACCTCTAATGCGTAGGATGTCTTATATGCTTTTCTATAGGAAATATTACAGTAGTGACTTTGGAATGTAGGAAGAAATGAATTGGCTTCTATCCACAGAAATTTCAGAGTAAAACTTACAATAATATCTAATAGAAAGAAACGTACTAGGATCTAGGATGGCAACGAAATCTAGTCCACACATAATCACTAGTCTCATGTTAGTCAACAGAGTCAATATCTTCTCCCTTCAAAACTTTTACCAACGATATAAACAACTAGTAGAATTGACCCATGCAAACTGAATCTCCTTCATAATCCATGCATTAGCATAAGAATATGGCTAAAAGACAGGTCCAGAATATAGAGGCTGGATTTATCTTCAAGTATGGTCCACTCTAAAATACCATATGGGTAAGATGAATTGCTCAAGAGTACAAGGAACTTTAGTAGTTTTAAGTGTTTGGTCAAATATCAATACAGAGTAGATGGAAATCAACACAGCTATTTAATTGCTTACTTTTATTTTTAAAGATCCAGGAAGTTAATGTGTTTGTTTTTTTAATTTCCAGTCCCCAAAAGACCAAGAATTTAATAACAACCAGAGCTTCTGGTTACTGGAACATGTTACAGATTCATTCTCATGAGGTAGGTTTGTCTCTACGTTACTAGGTGGAAATCTGGGCACTAAGTAGTTAAGTGAACTTCTCAGAGTCACCCTAGAAATGACTAATAGCAAAACCAAGGCAAAACCCCCCAGACTTTTTACTGGTCTGTATTGATACCTTTAGTCCAAATTGTTTTTCACTCATCAACCTACTGTTAAGAAGCTGAACCAGGGTAAAACCAACACAGTTATTTGGATCTGTCTCTGGTACCAAGAATGAAATGAGATGTGAGAGGGAAACCAAGACTATTTACAGCTTTATGTTATACATATTGGCAGCAGTGAAAAATATTTTTCCTCTGATAACTGTGATGGGCATATCTTTTGAGCCTGCATTGGCCAGCTTATTAGTCCAATACGAAGTATCAGCCCTTCCCCTCTCAACCATTCTCACCCTATTAACAGAAGAAAGGGCCTCTCCTTTGATCATCAGTAAGGACCTCTGAGGGCTCCTGCTGCACTTCAGAAAACCGAAAAGTATTGTTGGATTACACTAGACTTTTAATGGACTTGAAATAACTCCAATACAAAGAGGAACAAAACTCAAGGGGACGTTTACAATAATAATTAATAAAATGCTATGTACATGGATGAAAACTGGAAATATAATCTGAAAGTTATAAAAGTATCAACAAAATCCTAAGATTATTTCCTTTTTAGTTTCTTGAAAAAAATTCAAAAGAATCTAACCAATGCCATAGTTCTGTTATTTCATAAGGAAAGCTCTCATATCTCTATTTCACAGATAAAGGGCAGTACTGATGTTGATCACTTTCTGTGTTAAAGAACGGTTCTGCAGGGCTTCCCTGATGGCGCAGTTGTTGGGAGTCCGCCTGCCGATGCAGGGGACACGGGTTCGTGTCCCGCTCCGGGAGAATCCCACGCGCAGCGGAGCGGCTGCGCCCGTAGGCCATGGCCGCTGAGCCTGCGCATCCGGAGCCTGGGCTCCGCGACGGGAGACGCCACAGCAGTGAGAAGCCCACGTACCGCAAAACAAACAAACAAACAAAAAACAAAAACAAAAAAAAGAATGGTTCTGCAATATTTCAGGTTAATTTGAGGTCTCTTTTTTCTTATTATGAATGAATCAATAAATATGCTTAATTACAAAATATTTCTTATAAACAGACATAGCCTGTGACATGAAAGATATACTCATACCAGATTTTAAATTTTAACCTGCTTCTCACTTCTTTCCCATCTTTTTGGATAACCTATAATAACAGAGTAGCAGTTTTCAGGAAATACCAGAGAATTATTTCTACATGTCTCCAGAGAAGATAGAATAATAATAGTGGGTGTTGAAGGACAAAAGATTCTTGGCTTTAGGGTTCTCTTTTTTTGCTCTAAGACACCGTCATCTTAAAAACAGAAAGTCTTGTTTAGAAGTTACATCAGCTGGAAGTGTTGAGAAGTAAAGTGCAATAATCTCAGTTTGATAACTCTATGAACTCAGATTTCAAAACAAATATTTGAGACAACATTAACCAAATCATCCATATTGGTACATTCAAGCCCCATAGAAAGCAAGCTACATGCAAGATTTCATTAATACTGAGGGGAAAAAAAAAAAACAGGTTAGGTATCCGAGTTGTGTTGTGAAGAGAGAGCACACGCATATTTACTTCAGGTAAGCCTTAAAAATCAACATGCAAACAGAAGACATATACTTGTCACGACAGAGCCTTAGCTCACAAGGCCATCAATGAAAAACAATTGATTTCAACACACATGTAAGAATAAACAAGTCCAAAGTCTATCAGAAAAACAAAATATATCGATATCTATTTTAAGCTTATCATAATGGCTAAATATTGCTTCTAGCAAAATAATTACTTAACTCATAAAGAAGTAACACAGTATTTTAATTCAGAGAAGGGTATGTTTATGTACAGACCTTAAAGAAATTTGTTATTCCAGGACTTTTAAAGATGGGCAGAGTAGTCTGGAAAATTCAGCCCTGGCTGGAAGCTAAAGGGCACCAGCACCATTTTCCTTAAACCATCAACATTATACTTGTGAAAAATGCATTTAACCTTTGCAGATCTCTTCTATACACCAGGCAGGATAAAGTTGTTTGTCCCTGTACGTCTCAGAAATACACATAAGAAGGCCACAGAAGTCAAAAGCCCTTTTCCACAAAAGGCCTTTGTATATATTGGTTTGATATATCAAGAAAAGGAGTGGTTATAGATTCACGGATTAAAATGTATCATTTTAAGGCTTTTGAAAGGTTAGCAACTTGAATTTTTTTCTTAAACTACAGAGCCCATGCCCCACAAATAGCTATCAAAGATTAGGAAAATATTCCATCAAATGTTTCTACAGGATATCCTGCTTTCTGTGAAACACTGGAGAGGAGTACATAGCAACAGTGAACAATAAGAACATGCAGGATAAAAGAGTTAAAGCTTTTGGGGAAAGTACCAACCTGCCATATGCTTAAATCAGATTTGCCTAAACTTGTTAAACTTTGGTGAGGAAAACTGGCTTGAGCAATGCATTGCTACTCCTTTGTACCCCATGGTATATATTCTACAAAGAGTAACATTTTATTGACAGAAAAATGATCACAGGCTCTCCCCTAGGACAGTGAACTATCAAGATCAGAGGGCATCACACAGGAGATAACACAGTAGAAGCGAACAACAAAGTTCAATGGTTTTAGTCTTGACATTTCAGATGAGCACCCTGTTTTCCGATCACAGAAAGACCAACCACCAGACAGCCAATGCAAGAACCACGAGAAAAGACATCACAAAAGGAATACGAGGAGATGAAAAAGTACTAGAGTAGAGGTGACACTTTTTGAGAAACTTGTGATCCTCAGGGATTGGAATAGAAACCTTGGGAAGAATTTCTTCATTTTCTTGCTGGGGCAAGGCGCTTTCAGTAGATCTCTCTTGCCTTTTAATTTTCTCTTCATCCTGCACTAACAGAGCACGTTCCTGTGTCTGCTTTCACGGTAGAAGATCAAGAAAGACAGAGAAAGATGAACAAAATGACAGATGGAAAATGCTCAAAAATGATACTTGGGGATGTGCAAAGGATTTGGGAAGATCTTTTGGACACTGTATTTTACTTTACTTTGGCAATTATACTGGCAAAGTTTCTATAACACAGCAGGGTACTCAATAGGTAATTGAATGAATGAATGAAGAGTAGAAGTCCTCAAAGTTCAAGGAATCACTGGACTTCCTTAGTTATAGTATTTATTCCTCCTTTAAGGATATTCACACAAATTTTCGGTCATTTTTCATTGCTTTGGTGCTGCCAATTTTCCTTAGATCAATTGGGCAAAGCCAATAATGAAGCATTCTTCTTGCCATCAGAAAAGTTACTTTTATTACAAATAGAATGGCAGAATATAAAATGTTATCCTCATATCTCTTCATATGGACTTAGAAAACTGCAAGAGTTCATTCAGTATGGCAATTAGCTTTTGCTCAAGGGAATAAAAATCCTAATCCTATACATTTCTAAGACTGCAAAAGAAAAACGAAAGTATAAAAGTTTATATGAGCCTCCAAGGTCTATCAGAAAAAAAACCCCCAAAACCATAAACCAAACTCCCACAAATCTCAACAATTACAAACTCCCTCCCCCCTTCAGAATCATGATTTAAAATAATAATAACGACCATCATGAAGGTTTATACAACACATTAAGCAAATGGTTTTGATACTTTTAAGGAAAATTATTTTTTTCCAATTGTCCAATTGAGAAATTTTTCTCCCCTGGCAATTTCTGTACTCTGCCATCCAGTCAAGACAGATGTTTTCTATGAAAGGAAAAACTTGGCTCTAAGTTCTCTTAGTTGAGCCAGCCTTCTCTGATCTGTTTGGAAGTTCAACACTGGTTCTTTGCACACCCCTAAGTGATACGTATCAGGGAGAAAGTAGCTGGGGGACTGGTCAGCAAAAAAAGGAAAAAAGGAAAAAAAAGGATGCAAAATTATAATGATTTTTAAAAGAAAATAAGGGGGAGAAGAAAGACAACATAAAAAGAATAGGGTACAATTAAATTCATTTTTCTCTCCGAATACATATTTATATCTTCATGCAGCTTTTCAACCAGCCATGCGCCGAAATAAGCAAATTGAAAGCTGCAAAATGCAGCAGCGAAAATGTTATGTGTTAGGTCAAAAGGCGGTGAGTGTGAATTTACCAGTATAGCCAAAAGAAAAAAAAAATCACTGAGCAGCTGCTGTTCAGTTCTGGGGGAATTATCTGCTTAGTGCCATGACAAGAGCAAATTCTGATTGAGAAGCACAAGTCATAACAGCAGCATTACCTCTGGCCCACCAACCTTTCTTTCCGAGGGAAGGACAGAGGTTTTCTTCACCTGGTCATACACAAATTATATAAAATTCAGTTGCCTTGCAATGTAACAACAATGCTGTCAAAGGTGGAAGAGGTATCCCCAGAGAACAAAAATATTGTCCTAATTATTAAAGAAAAAGTAAGATATGCCAGGAAGTAGAATTATCCTATATAAAAGGTTATCACAATATAGTTCTTACCTATTGCATTATTCATTTAGAGGGGTAGTATCATAACCCTAGAGCTAAAGTACTCCCTATTGATCTAATTTAATTTATAAAAGTCATTTCTTTAAAGTCCACAGAATGAAACAGCCATTCCCAAAACTAGCCCTAAGATGGTTTCTGAAGGGTTTCTGTTAAGACACAAAATATTTTCTGGAAATGGAGACTGGTTCAACTTTACCAAACCTCATCCAAGAGGGTACTAAGTTACTTCTCCAAAGTAGCTGAGTATCTTTTATTACTTGCACAGAATCAAAAAGAAAACTTCTAGAAAATATGCAGTTATGGTTTGTAGATAGGGTTAGCCAGGCGAGGTAGCAACAAGTGCTTTATCAGGGAGCCATAGACTTATAGAAAGCAGTCACTGACTCAGTTCAGGATATATGCTCCAGATTTGGGATACAGAACTAATGTCCACTTACACCAGAGAGTGGAGGCTGAGAGGACAGTGAATAAGAACAACTGCATCCTATCAACCCTGGTAACTCTCTCTCCCTGTCCATCATTCAGGAATTCTCCAGCCTTCTTGGTGAAGCTGGTTCAACTCTATTTGGAGAACTGTTAGCCAATTTTAATCACATTTTGAAAAATATAAAATGTATCCTTTGTGAACCAACTTTTATTATCTTCTCCAGTTCCAGAAACTAAACAGTAAGTTGGATAGTTTACCATGAACTCTGAATATAAAAACAAATTTTAAAAAAATTATTAAGACATCACTTTACCTTTCTTAACTAGAATTGCTATTGTGTTGGGAGGAAACAAGCATATAATTTTAAAATCATGACACTCACTCACTGAGTCACTGGGACTATTTATATACATACTTAACCTGTATAGGGTAAAGGTTAAGTAAAGAATTTTTGAATATGTGCTCAAGGTAACTTTTAAGATATTCTCATTACACAGATTCAGGTGTAGGATCTCTAAAATGGGTAATGACAACAATTATGGAAAAAGAACAGCCTTTAAAAGGTATCTCTTCCTCTAATTGTGACTATCTTATAAAACAGTGTATTAAAAGCTTGATGTTACTCATAAAGATAAAATAAATCATCCATAGTTCTTCTAAAACTGAAATACAATCATTAATACTTGGTATTCTGCATTCTCTGGCTGAGGTCTCCTTGGTTTATTATATAATTGTGGTCAACCATTCCAGACATTTCTAAGTTGTGCAAACGTTCAAAGTTTTTTAAAAATGCCTATCCCTTTCCAAATTTTGACCTTACTAAATTTAGTAAACTCTCTGGTCCCTGAAGTCACAGTTTGAACATAAAGTTCCACTGGCTTATGGTCAATTTGTAAACAGACACCAGGCAGAAGCATGCAGCTGCAGAGACAGTTCTCAGGGCCCAGTCATCAACTGGTAGCCCCGAATGGCCCCCATAATTGGACTGAGTAGTCTATATGACTTAAAACAAGTGTTTGATGATGAATGCTTTAAAGCTGGAATGAATCGGTAAGACACCAAAGCTAAATTTCAGCTCTAAACTTTCAGATACAGATTATCAATATACAAAAGCATTTATCTCACTCATTCTCACAACTGGTCACATGGACAAAGTACTCACTCCTTCTCCTGTAGGGATTTGCCCATTGATGTTAAGTGTTCGAAAGGGAGAGTGAGTGGATAAGCGTTTATCCCATTCACTAGGCTGTGGTTCTGGTACAGATTCCATGAAGTTCTTTTTCAGCTCACTGATGCTGGCATGATGTTTTTTGATCTCTTCTTGACTTTTGTCTAAATCCTATAGTTGAAAGGACAAGATGCAAAACAATAAATATTCAGGGGAAAAAAAAAACACCAAGGGGAGCCCATCATAGACTATGGGCACTGGTAGAAAATACACCACATCCAGGATAGATGTTGTTAATCCATAAATTACATTCAAATTGTAAATATACAATATGGTATATTTGCTTTTTTTTTTTTTTAACACAGTGCTTTTCTTGGAAGCAGTGAAGCATCGTAACCCTATAGCTCTTAGCAGTTATATAAACCTATAGGTTTTATAACTCTTTATAAAGAGCTCACTCCTTAATTTTACAACTCTTCTTCCCATTACAACACAGCACTAGATCTCCAACTCCTCATCCCAAGCAGATAATCCCACAACTCAATTAGCCTCAGCTTGATAGGAACTGATTTAGGCTCAGCTCAGGCAGGATGGAGATAGCAATAGAGAAGGAGAAACTGTTAAACGAAGGACATGGTGAAAGATTCAACTCCCATCATGGGTTGCCTTGCCTTGGTGAGTTGCAACTGTACAGTATCCCTCTATTTCTACCTGGAGATAGTTTTGCTTTCTTACCACTAGGTGACTGTTGCTGGGTTTTGGTAAACAGGAATAGCCCTTTCTCGATACAAAAATTTATTACTGGAATTCCTGGCTCAAGCCTCCAGAGCAAGTGGTTACTATCTCTGAATAATTACTCAGGGGTATAAAATATAATGGATTTTTTTTTCTTTGTCAATACTATCCACACACACTAAAAGCCTTATGTTTTGCAGCTTCTGACAGCTTCACTTCATCCCTCAGTACCATTCAAACTAGGGACCATCTTCCAGTAACCGTCAATGGATGGGGAGTGATTTAATAAGAACTTGTCAAATACCTTATATGTCTCCCTGACGACTTAAAATAACTAAACTGTTCCAGCAGATGTGACTACTGGACAACTAGGGGGAAACTCTCACAGGCGATATTCCAGGGAGAAATGATCAAAACTAGGCTAATAAAGCTGTAAATAATATGAGAAATAACATTCAAGTTTATGTAACAGGAGGTATAAACCAACTTTCAAGAGACTTGGCCAGAAATAATCTGGGAAATACAACGTGAAGACAAAAACTCAAATGTTCTTGGTCCAACATATTTCTTCAAAAAAACCCTCAAAAGGTCTATGCTTGAAATCAAAACATGTGGGAAGCCTGTCACTTGATGACTGCTAAAAATTCTGTGTTTATTATATATCAAGGCAGCTCTGTATCCAAGAAAAGCATAATACTAAATATATCTCCTAATATGCTGTGTGAATTTGGGGATTAGACTTTTTTTTTTTGGCTCCGTGGGAAACAGCCTCATTTGGTGTTGAGGGTTGGGGGGAGGAATTCATTTAAATAAAAATTTGTTTTAAAAGTTTTTCCTGGGGCAATATAGGCTGCAATTAGGTAAATTTTTTTCAAAAGCAATGTCAAAGAGAAAACAGTATAGGAAAAAGAATCAATGAGGCATATGAAACAATTTTGATTCTGGAGATATTCATTCAGAAAATTCATTTAATAGTCTATTCTTTTTATTTTTGCAAAACTGAATGATGTTTATGTGCTTTTAGATCAGTCAAAGAGAAAACTAACCCAAAAAGGGCAATCCTGTAGCTCCCCCATAAGAGTACCTCTTGCCTGCTGAGATGAAATGTGAGTATAGCTCAAGAATATGGGCTTCACCATGGGGAAACCACAGTTTGCACTTTTGTTCTAGCTGAAAGCAAGAAAAGGCATGTTTACTAGCTAAAGAAAAGCAGGAACAAGGTCAGTCAAAGACTCAGTAGTAGGCTGAACAACTGAGACCCATCAGGCATGGAAGGCTTTGTGACCTAGCTCCTGACAAAATCAAATCTGCTTGGGCCAAGAACTAAACGTATTTGGGAGGATTAAAGGTGAGAATGGAGTAAAAAAAAAAAAAAAGAAAAAAATGATTGGGCTTCCCTGGTGGTGCAGTGGTTGGGAGTCCGCCCGCCGATGCAGGGGACACGGGTTCGTGCCCCAGTCCGGGAAGATCCCACGTGCCGCGGAGCGGCTGGTCTCGTGAGCGGTGGCCGCTGAGCCTGCGCGTCCGGAGCCTGTGCTCCGCAACGGGAGAGGCCACAACAGTGAGAGGCCCGCGTAACAAAAAAAAAAAAGAAAAAAAAATGATCAAGAGAGGCTATGATAAAACTATAACTCTCTGGGTTATTAGCCTCTTACTATAAAAGAGTGGTGATTTGTTACTTGTCCTGCCTAGCTTTTGATTGGCTTGGAACCTGAGAAAATAAATGTTCCAATAAAATCAGCAGCTTCTGAGGGAGCTTTCTCCATCCTTCTTAGCTGGCTCTGTTGGAAACCTGTGGGGGCACAGAGTTAAATTAAGATCTCAAAGGGACCTGTTCCAAATAGAATTTGTCACAGAAACTTGCAACAGGTTCTCATTGGGAGATGGAGGAGGAAACAGTAGATCTAAAAATGAACTCGACCTTATTTGTGCCAGAACAAAGCATTAGTGGGGGTGGGGTAGGAGTAGGGGGAGGAGGGAATGCTTAAAAAAAAATCTGCTAGAGTGACAGATAACTTGAGAGAACTTCCCTAAGTGGGGGAAAAAAACTTTTACAATACTAGAGAATGATGGTTAGCCAAACTACTTGGGCTGTTTTCAGATTAGACACTTCCTGATGCCTATCATCCTATAAT
The DNA here is from genome assembly GCF_963924675.1 of Phocoena phocoena. NCBI lineage: Eukaryota > Metazoa > Chordata > Mammalia > Artiodactyla > Phocoenidae > Phocoena > Phocoena phocoena. The sequence goes on along the minus strand of NC_089219.1, from coordinate 22,698,339 downwards.
TTTAGCAGCAATCAAACCAAACATTTAATTAAGTAGAAAATATTCTCAAAAGATAGTTAGTAGTTTTAATTTTCAAACACACACTTATTTAGAAATCCCCTCTCATGGCTGTCAGTGAAATACGGGAAAAACATATCACACACAAGGACTTTGTGAGTCTCAGAAGCCATAACACACCTCATTGAACAAAGGACAAATATATGATTGGTACTGCAGGTTCCAGTTAAGAGGCAGAATTACAGATGGACAAGTCAAGAAATAGGCATGTTTGGAATTGGGAGATGTTACATTGTTGAGTATAAGGAGATCAACTGATATCTGTTATTCTCCCTAATCTCAGAAGCGGAACCATTCAGGTCTAGTTTCAGCTATGCACTAAAGCAAAGAGATCTAGTTACCAAGTTTGAAATATCCTAGGGTCCAGCCTAAGAAAACTTCATGTTACATGAGGTAAACATATATAAAACACTTGGTATTGTGCCCACCACACAGTACATGATTAATGAAAACTGGCCATAATTTTTATTTTTATCAAAGTACTTATACCTAGCAGGCACTCAAAATATATGTATTGACAAAGAATAGATGATGTTAAGTAATTACTGGATGCTATTAGAGTTCTATCTAAAAAAGTTGCTTCAAACATCCACTTTAATAATATTTACCATTACATATGCTCATCTTTCAGGTCTCAGCTTAAGTGTTACCTCTTCATAGACAACTTCCCTGTCCATCTTATTTAGAGCAGGTCCTTTTTATTAGCACAGCATACTATTTCCCCTTCATAGCTTTTATAATAACTTGTAATCATTTTATCAGTATTTGTTTACGTATTTATTGTTTCTCTCTTCCATTTGTCCCTACATTGGATGCTTCCTGAAGGCAAGAACGATTTATCATCTTCCTATATAGTTACATTTCCTTTATACTTGAGTTAAATCCCTGATGTCAGAATTTATACCCATTTCTTTTGGTTCTGTCTTGAGTGGAGTTGTAAGATAATTAGATCATTAGCTTCCAGGTAAGAGTTTCTGAAGTGTAAACATGGCCTGTTTCTGTACAGAATAACTCCAATTTCCGGATTTTTCCTCATAGAGTTCCTCTAATCTTCTAGTTAGTTTTTTCCTTATCCCGTGTGGAGCCTGACACTAGATAAAGTATACTAATATAGGCTTGGTGAAAATCTGACCGATATTAAATACAATGGGAAAATGACCTTACAATTCCTACAGCACATAGTATGTTGCTATTTCCGAATGGGAAAAAAAAAAAGTGTAGTTTAATAGAGTTAGATGGACCCTAACACAAATCCTAGCTTTACTGATTTACCAGCTCTATAACCACAAGGGAATTACTTAATTTCTCTTAGCCTCAATTTTCTCTTTAAAATAAAAATCCCATACCCATAGGCTTGTTTTATAATTAAACTATCTAATATCATACTAACTACTCATCAAATGCTAGCCTCCCTTCTTTCCTTCCTGTATCTTACTTTTTTCCCCCCTGATTATTCTTCTGTCATTTTTTTGGTATCCTCAAAAAGTTAAGTCCATTTTGAATTGTGATCACTTCTCCTATTTTTCCACATTCTCCTGATTCAGAAGATGAAAAAATTGTATAAATTTGATGCTTGAAACATACAGGAGTTTATACTCTTGGGCAATTCAAGGAACTTTTAAACAGTGATGTAGTTCTTTCTAAAAGTGGGTAAAACAATGGAACCATGGGATGCTGAGGTAGTCCCAATCATATATTTTTTAGATAAGTATGAGAGATGGAAACTAAAGAGTCAGAAGTGGAGATGGTTGCATATCTTCATGTTTACCAACATGCAAAAGCATTTTAAACCTAAAATTCTCTCATGCAATGGCATGCAAAACCAAACGCAGCATAGAAAGAAGAAAGGGGATCAGCAAAGAATGCAGAAGGTTACAGGCAACCAACTGAAATAAGCTTCAAGTTCATACAAACCTCCAACATTAAATTGCTATGTCTGATATAAATGTTTTCACCATCTAGTCTCTCTCTCTTTTTCTGTGAAAATGAAAGAGGGAAAAACAGAAAAGCATAAAAAATTAAAATGTTGTTCTTGCGCGAAAAAACTGCAAATTGGCAAACCAAAAAAATATTTAAAATTAACTGTCCATAGCGCAGCATATGCCAACATGAAATGGTCACAGAACCACAAGGACACACAGAGGACATGATTACCACTAGAAAATGGATGACATTGTTCATGAATGATGGAAGAATGCGACGATGTTATTTAAATAGACAGTGCTCCTGGCTTCATTGGCGTCTTACATAACAAGCTGCTTTATGTTCCTCTGTGAGCTGTTTGAGGGTTACCTTAAAATGCATGACTTTAAGAAGCCTTGACTCTCCGTGTTCCATGGAGTAGGGAAATGCTTTAAGACATTATTTAGCGTTTTGGACATTATTTCAAACTTAGTAATACTGCAGGTATGTATGGCTCTAATATCTTCCATAAGAAAGATCTAAGGGCATTTTATACATGGTCAATCAATATTCTATTCAGTAAGAATTGATTCATCCTACTCTATGGTTGGGAAGAATGAGACACAGAACAGCCAAACCCATAATTATTAGCAATACTGGGAGTTGCTGCTATGATGGTTTCCATAATAAACATGCATAAAATACTGTCAACGATTCCAAGCATATGGTACCACTGTGAAATATTTCTTATAAAGTTTAAATATAAAGGATAGATTTGGCCTTCACTAATTATTTCATTCTGTTTAAAAAGATATTTTCCTACTGGAAAGTTTATTTTAATGAAATTTTTCAATATATAGTATAGGATTATAATTTCTTTGGTATACATATGTGTGTATGTATATGCATATATATACATAACATGTGTATATGTATACCTGTTATTAGAAAGTAATTTTAGATTAAGAGAAATCAATGAAAAGAATGGACCACTGTCTTTTTAATGCACTTTGAAAATCAGCATGGGTGATGGTAAAGTGATTTTGTGAAAGTGAAAAATGGCTAACCTTCCTCATTCTTATCAGATCTTCACTTTTTTCTGCAAGCTTCTGTTTTGCCATTATTAAAAAAAGAAAGAAAAATGATAAAATATTGGCTCATTGAAGTTTTTTTGAACCTTCAACTTATAATTTTTTTTTAAGGAGCAGGGAGTGGGAGGGAAGAAAAAATTGGGGAGGGAGGGGAAAAGGAATAAGTGGCCTATTGGCACAAACCTGTATTTGGTCACCATTTGAGGTGGGTACTGTGACCTCGATGTGGGTTTTTTCCACCTACATTTAAGAAATAAAGTGGTAAAAACATTTCAGGTTAGTAGGTTTCTACGAATAGCGTCATTTCCAAATCAGCTGCATCTTTAGGCTGCTTGTAAAATCAGCTGATATGTAATCATGATGCAGTCTTACGGGGGTATTACAGGCAAGGACACTGCTCTCAAGAACAACCTGTTAGTTCACCATCACATTCTCAAAGCTGAAGAGGTAATATGGACAACCAAAGGATCAAAAAAGAAAATTAAGGTAATTATTCTATTCATGAAGAAAACATTTATACTTATTGATTAAAAAGTACTTATTAAAAATAATAATTTAGACTTTAAAAAGTCATATGTTTTTGTTTTGCTTTTTAAAAAGGATGTAGAAGTATCTTAAATAACATAAAAACAAATTTACAAATGAAGATACCAATGTATGACATACATGACAGAAACAAAAAGAACATCTTTACAGTTTAGAGCACACATAAAATAAACCACATATGACACCAAGCAGGTAAATACAAAAAATTTTGTTAGTTGATCAATATATTTAAGGAGGCAAGTTTAACCCTTGAGTTTATTAGACAACAACACATCAAAATAAACTCAATCCAAATTGTTACTGATGCATGCAATTACTTCCAAGGCTGATTTATAAATAAGCACACACAGGGCTCAGCTGCAACATTCAACACACTGTAATCTCCTCTCCAGGGAGTTGGAGCCCATGTGTTCGGTGGATGGAAAAGATTCATCCTTAAGAACAGGAAGAGAATAACTAAGGCCTCCTGCCTGGCTTTGAAATACCTTTAGCAGCAGTCATTTTATATACCCAAAATGGAGTAAGCATAAATTTAAAAACCAGGGCTTCCCTGGTGGCGCAGTGGTTGAGAGTCCGCCTGCCGATGCAGGGGACGCGGGTTCGTGCCCCGGTCCGGGAAGATCCCACATGACGCAGAGCGGCTGAGCCCGTGAGCCATGGCCGCTGAGCCTGCGCATCTGGAGCCTGTGCTCCGCAATGGGAGAGGCCACAGCAGTGAGAGGCCCGCGTACCGCAAAAAAAAAAAAAAAAAAAAATTTAAAAACCAAGCGTGATCAATGCCTAAAGCACCGGATATATCAAAATGAGAAAAATTTTTTTATTAAGCGTCAAATCAATCACCCTGTATCATTACGTTCTTTACAGAACCTCATTAATCTGTGGTTTTGATGTACTCTTTCTTTCTTTTTTTCTTTTTCTGGCCGCTGTGCAGCTTGCGGGATCCTAGGTCCCCAACCGGGGATCAAACCTGGGCCCTCAGCAATGAAAGCACATAGTCATAACCACTGGACCTCCAGGGAATTCCCTTGACACATTCTTTTTAATCACACTTGGGAGCATTACCTCAGAATATAATGTCATTGTGCTGTTTCCTCTAGGACTGAATGTAAAGAACATAAGATGATACCAACCTTTGTGACACTGTCAAATCATAAGCACATCTGGCTACAGTCCTTTTAACTACTGGGGTAATTAACAATTTGGGTTATTTCTACTCTGAATCTCAGTAGAAATAACTGGGATTATTCTGGGGTTATTGCTGTGTTGCCATTAACAAGTTATTTCACCTGAGTTTTAAGTCTTTTATTGATAAAATGGAGATAATAACTTCATAGAGTTGTGAATGCTTAGCAAATGGAAGTTTTCAATTATTTTGTAAAGCTTAAATTACTTGTTTCAATGAATGATGACTTCTTGCTTTGGGTCCTTAGCAATCCAACAGCAAGAAATTGAGAGCCTCTACTTCAATCTAAGAATGGAGACCAAGTAGCAACAGTAGTTCTATTTATGCTCCTACAGAGAATATCAATGGAGATAAAGATGCACATGAGGAAAGGTACTATCTCCACACCTGCAAAGTAGGTCTTGTCAAATGACTCAAGATGCCAAAAAGCTATCTCTATCTGGCACCAACTTAGTGTTAGGCAATGAGATTTCCACAATTACAAGGCTACTTTATTACTACTGCTGCTTTATATAGTAAATACAGCTTCAGGCAAATTCCATAATTATTTTCTAACTGCTACAAATAAAATCAACTCAGAGTCACCCTTAACTCCGTCACTACTATTACAGTAACAGAAGGTTATCAGAGGTGGCTTTCAGTCTGATCTCAAAACAAGTATCTCAAAATTTATTTATATAGAATTAACTGGCAAGAAGACCCCCAACTGGCACTTAAATGGTGAGCATATAACAGGAAGTGATCTCTCCACTCTGCTGAGGTCCCAAGAGCAAAGGGAACCTATTCTTGAAGATACTTATGTCTGTCAGACAGGCAAAAGAACAAATAAGTTAGCAGAAAGCCAAAAGAATCTTAGCCACCAAAAAGATTCCCTTGCCAATTCCAGTAATCTAACACTTTTCAGTTAGTATCACAAATGGAAGGACAGTCAAAGGTGCCCGGTGAGCTACCCTAACATTAAAAACTGAAGTAGTCTAACATTAAAAAGGCATTGTTGATACTGAACCTGGTGGTCAATGTCATGCACATTTGGCTAGATACAAAAATGCAAACACCTACCATTCACTCTGGATTCAAGTTGGTCTCAAAGGACCATAAAAACTATATGTCATATTGAATAGTTTTTTTTTTAATACAATCAAAACAGAGCCAGATTGGCCACTGCTCTATAGGTAAACTAGATATTGCACTGGCTCCAAAAGAACAGGATTAATCCATCTGCCAAGGGGAGAGCACTTACCAAGGTCTTATATGGTTTTAAATTCCTTAACAGACATATAAAAATGTAATTTTTCTTATAAAGACTGCTTCTATTAATTCCTGTTGTCAACAGTGAGACTCGTATTTACTTTAATAAATCTGAACTGACAGCTCAACTCCATCACTGTTTAAATGTATGTTAAAAAACTTATCAACATATAAAAGATCAGTCCAGATACTGTTACTCCTGGGAAATCTACTAATTAAATTGGTGATTTTTCAACAAAGTTCCGTGACTGTGGGTACAATCAACTCAGAACTGTAAACAACCCAGTAGCATAACCTCCCCTACATAATGGATCTTGCCCTTTTTGTAAAGTTTCTTAAGATTTGAACAACCATATAGATGTGCTTTATATAATATCTGGATATTCTTTGGGTATGTTACACATATATCCATTTTAGGAAATCAAATTATATTTTACTCATACTAGCAGAGCTTACTCTTAAAAAGGAATGTGGAAATTCCTTCTGGATGAGTAAAAATTATTTTTAAAAACAGATGATCACAGTTCTGGTGTGTTTTACAGACTCATTTTTTAAGATTTAAGTTGGGTAAAGCTGTGGGTCACCAGAAAACTGGGATAGCTTACAAGTACTTCATGACATAATTCTATGAAAATATTTTACAGGTTAATGGGAGATATCTTCTTTCCGAAAGAGTGAGGAAGAAATAACTTTGTTAGGATCCAACAAAAAACAGTGCTTTGAGAAGCTTCCTGGTCAAGGAGTCAACACCTCTGAACCAAAAAGTGAATTAGCTAGACATTTGGGCTTATGACATACCTTCCACACTTCTGTGAGCTCTGGCTCAGGTTGCTCAGGTGGGACTTCTTCCTTTTTCACTTCAACCTGCACTGTTTCCTTTGGTGTTTTAGAAACCACTGCTTTTTTAACAGGTGCACCTGGGACGCTGCCTTCTGCGGCCTGACTCTGAGCAATGGCCGGTGCAGAGGTGGGCCGAGGACTTCGGTCTGCTGAATCAACGGCTGCTGCTATGTGAAAAAGGCACAAGTGAAGGATAAGTGAAGGCAAGAGTCGCTGTACTACTTCACAGCCACCAGGTGAAATAATTGTGACTCCAGGACACATATGAGTGGTACGGTGTCCAGTGGGTTATCATACAGAAGGCAAAAAATAAATTAGTGCTCTGGCAGGTAACTGATGGCAATAATGGCAATAAGAAAGCTAAAATTACCCTAACAGAAAAGCTAAAATGTCCTGACGATAATGTTCCATAAAGGGTGGGACAGGAGGCGGGAGGGGGGTGGACGTGGACACAGAAATATATGAAAAAAAAAATGGAAAACTCATTTTATTAAAAAGTTGGCAAGATTGTTTAACCTTGTAATCTATTAGTTTCAAGAACCTGCAAGGTAGTCTATGAAGGAAAAAATGGGTTAATTAAGTCTGATTTCTTCTATGAAGGCCTTTTGAAATAACGATCCATTTATTTATAGGTGATTTCAGGAACCTAAAAATATATTCTAGGAAAAAGGATTAAGACTGATTTCTTCTGCTAAGCCTCCTCAGAATGATTACAAAATAGCTTGATAAAGGAATCTTCTTATAAGACATGTACATATTTTGATGCTTCTTTACGCTTAAGGGCAAATCTTTGAATCAGACACTTTCCTTTTTAATTGTTTGATTAAAAAATAAAATTCAGCCACTCTATGTCCTTTGGTTGGGGCATTTAATCCATTTGCAGAACGCTCTCTGACATTAATTGCAACAAGATCTTTTTTGATCCACCTCCTAGAGTAATGAAAATAAAAACAAAAATAAACAAATGGGACGTAATGAAACTTAAAAGCTTTTGCACAGCAAAGGAAACTATAAACAAAATGAAGACAACCCACAGAATGCGAGAAAATATTTGCAAACAAAGTGACTGACAAGGGATTAATCTCTAAAATATATAAAAGTTCATGCAGCTCAATATCAAAAAAACCCCAAACAACCCGGGCTTCCCTGGTGGCGCAGTGGTTGAGAGTCCGCCTTCCGATGCAGGGGACGTGGGTTCATGCCCCGGTCCGGGAAGATCCCACATGCCGCGGAGCGGCTGGGCCCGGGAGCCATGGCCGCTGAGCCTGCGCGTCCGGAGCCTGTGCTCCACAACAGGAGAGGCCACAACAGTGAGAGGCCCGTGTACCACAAAACAAACAAACAAAAAAAAACTACAATGAGGTATTACCTCACACTGGTCAGAACGGCCATCATCAAAAAAATCTACAGGGCTTTCCTGGTGGCGCAGTGGTTGAGAGTCCGCCTGCTGATGCAGGGGACGTGGGTTCGTGCCCCGGTCCGGGAAGATCACACATACCGCGGAGCAGCTGGGCCTGTGAGCCATGGCCGCTGAGCCCGCGCATCTGGAGCCTGTGCTCCGCAAGGGGAGAAGTCACAACAGTGAGAGGCCCGCGTAGCGCAAAAAAAAAAAACAAAAAAAAAAACAAAAACTACAAACAATAAATGCTGGAGAGGGTGTAGAGAAAAGGGAACCCTCCTACACTGTTGGTGGCAATGTAAATTGGTACAGCCACTAACACACAGAACAGTATGGAGGTTCCTTAAAAAACTAAAAATAGAGCTACCATATGATCCAACAATCCCACCCCTGGGCATATATCTGGAGAAAAACATAATTTGAAAAGACACATGCACCCCAATGTTCACTGCAGCACTATTTACAATAGCCAGGACATGGAGGCAACCTAAGTGTCCATTGACCGATGAACAGATAAAGAAGATGTGGTACATATATACAGTGGAATATTACTCAGCCATACTGTTCTCCATAGTGGCTTATCAACTTACATTCCCACCAACAGTGCAAGAGGGTTCCCGTTTCTCCACACCCTCTCCAGCATTTATTGTTTCTAGATTTTTTGATGATGCCCATTCTGGCTGGTATGAGATGATATCTCATTGTAGTTTTGATTTGCATTTCTCTTATGATTAATGATGTTGAGCATTCTTTCCTGTGTTTGTTGGCAATCTGTATAACTTCTTTGGAGAAATGTCTATTTAGGTCTTCTGCACATTTTTGGATTGGGTTGTTTGTTTTTTTGATACTGAGCTGCATGAGCTGCTTGTAAATTTTGGAGATTAATCCTTTGTCAGTTGCTTCATTTGTAAATATTTTCTCCCATTCTGAGGGTTGTCTTTTCATCTTGTTTATGGTTTCCTTTGCTGTGCAAAAGCTTTTAAGTTTCATTACGTCCCATTTGTTTATTTTTGTTTTTATTTCCATTTCTCTAGCAGGTGGGTCAAAAAGGATCTTGCTGTGATTTATGTCATAGAGGGTTCTGCCTATGTTTTCCTCTAAGAGTTTTATAGTGTCTGCCCTTACATTTAGGTCTTTAATCCGTCTTGAGTTTATTTCTGTGTATGGTGTTAGGGAGCATTCTAATTTCATTCTTTTACATGTAGCTGTCCGGTTTTTCCAGCACCACTTATTGAAGAGACTCTTTTCTCCACTGTATATTCTTGCCTCCTTAATCAAAGATAAGGTGACCATATGTGCGTGGCTTTATCTCTGGGGTTTCTATCCTGTTCCATTGATCTATATTTCTGTTTTTGTGCCTGTACCATACTGTCTTGATTACTGTAGCTTTGTACTATAGTCAGAAGTCAGGGAGCCTGATTCCTCCAGCTCCATTTTTCTTTCTCAAGATTGCTTTGGCTATTCTGGGTCTTTTGTCTTTCCATACAAATTGTGAAATTTTTTGTTCTAGTTCTGTGAAAAATGCCAGTGGTAGTTTGATAAGGATTGCACTGAATCTGTAGATTGCTTTGGGTAGTATAGTCATTTTCACAATGTTGATTCTTTTCCTGCCTTCTTAAACTGAGTATTATGAACTTAACTTTTCCTGATAAATTTAGATGTATAAGCAGTAAAAATGAGGTCATATGAAGGAATTCCATGAATCAGAACAGATTAAAAATTGAAATTCACAACTACTTCATATACACAACACCAAGAAAAAAATGCTTGACGTTCTGTAATGATGTCCAATGAAAGAAATAACTCCTCAGAGGATACACAGGAAAAGCAACAGAAAACACAAGGATCTACTTTATCTTTCCTTTTTTTTTCTTTTTTAAAATATTTTATTGAAGTATAGTTGATTTACAATGTTGTGTTAATTTCTGCTGTATAACAAAGTGATTCAGCCATATATATATTCTTTTTCATATTACTTTCCATTATGGTTTATCACAGGATATTGAATATAGTTCCCTATCCTGTACAGTAGGACTTTGTTGTTTATCCATCCTATATATACTAGACTGTATCTGTTAATCCCAAACTCCCAATCCTTCTGCCCCCCCATCCCCCTAGAGGATCTACCTTATCTTTCAATGAACACTCTGTAGCCTCTTGCAAGTCCCTGCTACTCATGAGTGCTCTAAGCCAGTCAGTGCAAGAATGGCAGATGGCAGACCAAATCTAACAACACAGGGGAATGTGACAAAATATTTTGCTCACAGTTGTGTTAAAGTATCATTATACATGTGTATTCACACCTCCTCTCAAAGAATTAATTCGCTTCTGCCTGGCATCAGAGAAACATAGCCCATGCTTTCACCATGTGTTATTTTGCCACTTGCATTTGGTTTTAATCCAGTACTAATACTGCAGAGCCAAATAATTTAAGTCTTCAGCATTTCTAGCCCTGGAAATCTGTACTATATGTGGGAAAGTAGGTATAGGTGTAGAAACTGGCAGTTAGAAACAGAGGCAGAAAGTTGCATCATTTATAAAATGTGGAAGATATGAACTCTACAGGATGGTTGGTATACTCAGTGGATATAAAATCACTTTATAAATCCTACATATAATAACTTTTAATGTCATACCTAAGTCTTTGTATTTTTTTATGGGTTAATATTATTTCAAGAGTATGTTGGGCAAAAACTAATAATGCACACATTGAAATGCAGTTCAAGTGAAACATATCACCTAGGAGCTCTGGAGAGAGGCAAATTTCTTTCCTTTTCTCCATATGAAGGCTATAAAAACTATGGATCACCCCAGAGAATCATGGTAGTTGACTGGTTCTTGTCTTTTTAAACAGCTCTATTGAGCCATAAAACTCACCCATTTAGACTGTATAATTCAATGCTTTTTAGTATATTCAGTGTTGGAGGTAATGGTTACTTTTTAAGATGTTTTGGTTTTTCAGTTTTATGAATTCATTTGTTAACTATTAAAAGATTTTGATACATAGATAGAGAACACTTAACTTTAAAAATTCAATTATTTCCCATTATTGAAGGTCTAGGCAAGGAAGAATGCTGGTTGTGATCATCTTGTGGACCAATTAACTCCAGTATTATGTTGCTCTCATCTGACAACAACAGAAACTTAGTTATTTATTAGAGCAGAGAAGTGTAAAACTCAAAACCATCACATTGTGTAAAAGGAGTCTTAAATTCTAGTTCTAGCTCTGTTACTTACTAGCACAATTTCTGCTAGTACGGTATAGGTACAATGGGTATGCAGTGGAGCAGTGATCCCATTATCAGAGGGCCCACATGAATCATCCACGGATCTTGAAAAACAAACAAAAAACCCAGCTGATGCTCAGTTCCACCACAGACAGATGTGGTATCTAAGAGTGAGGCCTAGGTATTTGTTTTGTTTTAAAGCTCCAAAGATGATATGGGTGTATTCCCCTGGCAAGAATCACTGCAACCACTACTCACTGGACGGATGAACAGCTTGGTTGTGTGATCCTAGGAAGTTATATAACTTTTCTTGTGCCCTAGTTTCCTCATGAGTAAAACAAGAATTCCTAAATGTTTCTTGTCTGCTAGGTTGTTGGTACCAAAGAGGAATATATGGAAATGGTTTGAAAAGCAAAAAGTGCAACAAAAATATAAACTGAAAAATCCTTGCCATCATTATTAGCTTATCCTTGTGACTTCCCCCTCTTATCGTATGAACTAGGATCGGAACCAGTTTTAGTTCTTCAGCTGGTGAAGCAGATGCTTTGAGCACCAGACAGAAAAGAGAAAGGGAATGTTCATTAAAATGAGGCCCCTTATATAGCATTTCTTATTAAAGTTTCCCTAATACACCATCTCTAGCTTAGAGGACTATATTCATTAAAAAAAATAAATAAAAGAGGGAGAACTAATAGGGGAAAGTCTCTCTTTTAAGAAGAATGGAAAAGGATCTAGGAAAAGGAGGGAAAAACAGCTTCCATAGAAATGTTCCCAGTTCTTATACTGAGAAGAGAGCACACAGAGAAAAAAAAAAAAGACACTTAAAAACAGAACTACAAAAGATTTGTCCTACTCAGTTTATATGCAACTCAGATGATTAAAAGATAACATATGTAAAATGTTTAGAACAGTGTCTGGAACATACTAAGTGCTCAATGAATACTGACTACTGACATCTTTCATTCTCCTTCTTCTACAAAAAAAGAAGTCATCATGGTGAAGAATAAAAAAACACAGCACTGGGAGAACAGTTCTAGATTCTACTTCTAGCTCTGTCACTGACTAACTGTGTGACCTTAGGCAAATCACTTGAATTCTAAGGTCAGGTTGTTAAGAAATAAGAAACATCAATGGGGGGCTTCCCTGGTGGTGCAGTGGTTGAGAGTCTGCCTGCCAATGCAGGGGACACGGGTTCATGCCCCAGTCTGGGAAGATCCCACATGCCGTGGAGCGGTGGGGCCCGGGAACCATGGCCGCTGAGCCTGTGCGTCCAGAGCCTGTGCTCCACAACGGGAGAGGCCACAACAGTGAGAGGCCCATGTACCACAAAAAAAAAAAAAAGAAAGAAAGAAACATCAATGGGTATCCTTTCAAGAAATTAGAAAAAGAACAGTTCAATAAAAGTAAAAGGAAAATAATAAAGATACTAGCTGGCATAAATTAAATTAAAAATATATAAGAAGAGGGCTCCCCTGGTGGCACAGTGGTTGAGAGTCCGCCTGCTGATGCAGGGGACATGGGTTCATGCCCCAGTCAGGGAGGATCCCACGTGCCGCAGAGCGGCTGGGCCCGTGAGCCATGGTCGCTGAGCCTGCGCGTCCAGAGCCTGTGCTCTGCAATGGGAGAGGCCGCAACAGTGAGAGGTCCGTGTACCGCAAAAAAAAAAAAAAAAAAAAAAAAATATATATATATATATATATATACGAAGAAAACAAAACTAAAAGTTGGTTCTTTGGAAAGAGTAATAAAATGAATAGATCTGTAGCAAGACTCTTAAAAAGAAAAGGGGGGGCAGTGGGTTCACAAATTACCAATATCAGGAACATAAAAGTACTAGAGATCTTATGGATATTAAAAAGATACACAACTTTATGGCAATAAATTTGAAACTTTAGATGGAATGGACATTTCCTAGACAAACGCAATTACCAAGAACTAGAACATCTTAATAGTCCCTTCTAATAAAGGCGTTGACTCTGTAAGTAAAGAACCCTCTCACAAAGGGATCTTTAGAATCAGCTGGCTTTATAGGGGAATTCTTCCAAACATTAAGGAAGAAATAATACCAATCTTACATAAAACTCTTCCAGAGAACAGAAAAAGAGGGAATCCTTCTCAAATTTATTTAATGAGGCCAGCATGAACTTGATATTAAAACCTGACAACATTACAAGAAAGGAAAATTACAGGCCTTTCTCTCTCATGAAAATCATTGCAAAAAGCCTAAAATGACATAAGAAAAGTATATTATGATCAAATTGAGTCTACTTCATGAATGCCAAGAAGGCTTAACAACAGAAAGTTAATCAATGTAATCCACCACGTAACATAAGAAAAGAGAAAAATAGGACTTCCCTGGTGGCACAGTGGTTAAGAATCCGCCTGCCAATGCAGAGGCCACAGGTTCGAGCCGTGGTCTGGGAAGATCCCACATGCCACAGAGCAACTAAGCCCACGCGCCACAACTACTGAGCCTGCACTCTAGAGCCTGCGAACCACAACTACTGAGCCCACGTGTCAAAACTACTGAAGCCCACATGCCTAGAGCCCATGCTCTGCAACAAGAGAAGCAACCACAATGAGAAGCCCACGCACCACAACGAAGAGTAGCTCCCGCTTGCAGCAACTAGAGAAAGCCTGCGCGAAGCAACGAAGACCCAACACAGCCAAAAATAGTTAAATTTTTTTTCAAAAAAGGAAAAAATCATATTATATCCACCAATGAAGTGAAAAGCATTTGGTAAAAGTCACCATTCGTTCATGACAAAAACTCTTAGATATTTCCTTATCTGATAAGAGGTAGCTACATAAAACCCAAAGCAAACATCACATTTAGTGATGAAATACTGATGCTTTCTCCCTAAGACTGGGAGTGAGACAAGAATATATAAAGAACCCCTACACATTAATAAGACAGACAACTCAATAAAAATATGAGCAAAAGATCCGAATAGGCACTTCAGAAATAATTATATGCAAATAGCCTATAAACTATGGAAAGGTACTCCGCTTCATTAGTCATCAGGATTTGAGTGAAGTTTTTTTTTTTAAGTACTTTTATTCCGAGCAGAGAAATTAAACAGAGGAACAAGAGTTGTAACAGGAAATTCTAATGCACTTAAAATATCACATAGAAAGTGTGGAACATAAAAATTGTGCTCACATTCAACTAAATAAGAAAAATAATCATCTTATTTTCAAAATTTATTTGTTAAGCACTCACGATGCAGCAAGTACTGTGGTAATTATCAAGACCAGCACCACTTAAGATCATGCATCTTTAAAAAGTTTTCAAGCTGTAGAGATATAAAGAAGGCATCATGGAATAAATCAAGGGAAAAGGGATTGATCTGGATATCAGAAAATGTGAATTCTGTCTTAAATTTGCAGTACCGAACTAGGTTAACTTTGGACAAATTACTTTTTTAAGCTTCACACTCTACTTTTAAAAAATAAGATGGCTGGAATAAATTATTTCAAAATTCTTTTTCTGAGAGGGCAGACAGCAGAAGCAAGAAGAACTACAATCCTGCAGGCTGTGGAACAAAAACCACATTCACAGAAAGCTAGACAAGATGAAAAGGCAGAGGGCTATGTACCAGATGAAGGAACAAGATAAAACCCCAGAGAAACAACTAAATGAAGTGGAGATAGGCAACCTTCCAGAAAAAGAATTCAGAAGAATGATAGTGAACATGATCCAGGACCTTGGAAAAAGAATGGAGGCAAAGATCGAGAAGATGCAAGAAATGTTTAACAAAGACCTAGAAGAATTAAAGAACAAACAAACAGAGATGAACAATACAATAACTGAAAAGGACACTACACTAGAAGGAATCAATAGCAGAATAACTGAGGCAGAAGAACATATAAATGACCTGGAGAAAGAATGGTGGAATTCACTGCTGCGGAACAGAATAAACAAAAAAGAATGAAAAGAAATGAAGACAGCCTAAGAGACCTCTGGGACAACATTAAATGCAACAATATTCGCATTATAGGGGTCCCAGAAGGAGAAGAGAGCTAAAGTACAAGAAAATATTTCAAGAGATTATAGTTGAAAACGTCCCTAACTTGGGAAAGGAAATAGCCACCCAAGTCCAGGAAGTGCAGGGAGTCCCATACAGGATAAACCCAAGGAGAAACACGCCGAGACACACAGTAATCAAATTGGCAAATATTAAAGACAAAGAAAAATTATTAGAACCGGCAGGGGAAAAAACGACAAATAGCATACACAGGAACTCCCATACGGTTAACAGCTGATTTCTCAACAGAAACTCTACAAGCCAGAAGGGAGTGGCATGATATACTTAAAGTGATGAAAGGGAAGAACCTACAACCAAGATTACTCTACCTGGCAAGGATCTCATTCAGATTCGATGGAGAAATCAAAAGTTTTACAGATAAGCAAAAGCTAAGAGAATTCAGCACCACCAAACCAGCTCTACAACAAATGCTAAAGGAACTTCTCTAAGTGGGAAACACAAGAGAAGAAAAGGACCTACAAAAACAAACCCAAAACAATTAAGAAAATGGTCATAGGAACATACATATCAATAATTACCTTAAACGTGAATGGATTAAATGCTCCAACCAAAAGACACAGGCTTGCTGAATGGACACAGAAACAAGACCCATATATATGCTGTCTACAAGAGACACACTTCAGACCTAGGGACACATTCAGACTGAAAGTGAGGGGATGGATGAAGATATTCCATGCAAATGGAAATCAAAAGAAAGCTGGAGTAGCAATACTCATATCACATAAAATAGACTTTAAAATAAAGAATGTTACAAGAGACAAGGAAGGACACTACATAATGATCAGGGGATCAATCCAAGAAGAAGATAAAACAATTATAAATATATATGCACCCAACATAGGAGCACCTCAATACAAAAGGCAACTGCTAACAGCTATAAAAGAGGAAATCGACAGTAACACAATAATAGTGGGGGACTTAAACACCTCACTTACACCAATAGACAGATCATCCAAAATGAAAATAAATAGGGCAACAGAAGCTTTAAATGATACAATAGACCAGAAAGATTTAATTGATATTTACAAGACATTCCATCCAAAAACAGATTACACTTTCTTCTCAGGTGTGCACGGAACATTCTCCAGGATAGACCACATCTTGGGTCACAAATCAAGCCTCAGTAAATTTAAGAAAATTGAAATCATATCCAGCATCTTTTCTGACCACAATGCTGTGAGATCAGAAATCAATTACTGGGAAAAAAAAACGTAAAAAACACAAACACATTGAGGCTAAACAATACTTTGCTAAATAACCAAGAGATCACTGAAGAAATCAAAGAGGAAATCAAAAAATTCCTAGAGACAAATGACAATGAAAACACGACGATCCAAAACCTATGGCATGCAGCAAAAGCAGTTCTAAGAAAGAAGTTTATAGCTATACAAGCCTACCTCAAGAAACAAGAAAAATCTCAAATAAATAATCTAACCTTACACCTGAAGGAACTAGAGAAAGAAGGACAAGCAAAACCCAAAGATAGCAGAAGGAAAGCAATCATAAAGAACAGAGCAGAAACAAATGAAATAGAAACAAAGAAAACAATAGCAAAGATCAATAAAACTAAAAGCTGCTTCTTTGAGAAGACAAACAAAATTGATAAACCATTAGCCAGACTCATCAAGAAAAAGAGGGAGAGGACTCAAATCAATAAAATCAGAAGTGAAAAAGGAGAAGTTACAACAGACACTGCAGAAATACAAAGCATCCTAATAGACTACTACAAGTAACTCTATGCCAATAAAATGGACAACCTGGAAGAAATGGACAAATTCTTAGAAAGGCATAACCTTCCCAGACTGAACCAGGAAGAAATAGAAAATATGAACAGACCAATCACAAGTAATGAAATTGAAACTGTGATTAAAAATCTTCCAACAAACAGAAGTCCAGGACCAGATGGCTTCACAGGTGAATTCTATCAAACATTTAGAGAAGAGCTAACACCCATCCTTCTCAGACTCTTCCAAAAAATTGTGGAGGAACACTCCAAAACTCATTCTATGAGGCCACCATCAGCCTAATACCAAAACCAAAGATACTACAAAAAAAGAAAATTACAGACCAATATCACTGATGAATATAAATGCAAAAATCCTCAACAAAATACTAGCAAACAGAATCCAACAACACATTAAAAGGATCATACACCATGATTAAGTGGGTTTATCTCAGGGATGCAAGGATTCTATATGCAAATCAATCAATGTGATACAGCATAGTAACAAATTGAAAAATAAAAACCATATGGTCATCTCAGTAGATGCAGAAAAAGCTTTGGACAAAATTCCACACCCATTTATGATAAAAAAAACTCTCCAGAAAGTGGGCATAAAGGGAACCTACCTCAACATAATAAAGGCCATATACGACAAACCCAAAGCAAATATCATTCTCAATGGTGAAAAACTGGAAGCATTTCCTTTAAGATCAGGAACAAGACAAGCATGTCCACTCTCGCCACTATTATTCAACATAGTTTTGGAGGTCCTAGCCACGGCAATCAGAGAAGAAAGAGAAATAAAAGGAATACAAATTGGAAGAGAAGAAGTCAAACTGTCACTTCTTGCAGATGACATGATACTATACATAGAGAATCCTAAAGATGCCACCAGAAAACTACTAGAGCTAATCAATGAATTTGGTAAAGTTGCAGG
Source organism: Phocoena phocoena (assembly GCF_963924675.1). NCBI lineage: Eukaryota > Metazoa > Chordata > Mammalia > Artiodactyla > Phocoenidae > Phocoena > Phocoena phocoena. The sequence continues at coordinate 22,680,137 of NC_089219.1, read as the reverse complement.
ATACAAAATTAATGCACAGAAATTTCTTGCATTCCTATACACTAATGTTGAAAAATCTGAAAGAGAAATTAAGGAAATACTCCCATTTACCATTGCAACAAAATGAATAAAATACCTAGGAATAAACCTACCTAGGGAGACAAAAGACCTGTATGCAGAAAACTATAAGACACTGATGAAACAAATTAAAGATGATACCAACAGATGGAGAGATATACCACGTTCTTGGATTGGAAGAATCAATATTGTGACAATGACTATACTACCCAAAGCACTCTACAGATTCAATGCAATCCCTATCAAATTACCAATGGCATTTTTTATGGAGCTAGAACAAAAAATCTTAAAATTTGTATGGAGACACAAAAGACCTCGAATAGCCCAAGCAGTCTTGGGAAAAAACGGAGCTGCAGGAATCAGACTCCCTGACTTCAGACTATACTATAAAGCTACAGTAATCAAGACAATACGGTATTGGCATAAAAGCAGAAACATAGATCAATGGAATAGGATAGAAAGCCCAGAGATAAACCCATGCACCTATGGTCAACTAATCTATGACAAAGGAGGCAAGGATATACAGTGGAGAAAAGACAGGCTCTTCAATAAGTGGTGCTGGGAAAACTGGACAGCTACATGTAAAAGAATGAAATTAGAACACTCCCTAACACCATACACAAAGAGAAACTCAAAATGGATTAATTAGAGACCTAAATGTAAGACCGGGCACTATAAAACTCTTAGAGGAAAACATAGGAAGAACACTCTTTGACATAAATCACAGCAAGGTCGTTTTTGATCCACCTCCTAGAGTAATGGAAATAAAAATAGAAATAAACAAATGGGACATAATGAAACTTAAAAGTTTTTGCACAGCAAAGGATACCATAAACAAGACAAAAAGACAACCCTCAGAATGGGAGAAAATATTTGCAAACGAATCAACGGACAAAGGATTAATCTCCAAAATATATAAACAGCTCATGCAGCTCAATATTAAAAAAACAAACAACCCAATCCAAAAATGGGCAGAAGACCTAAGTAGACATTTCTCCAAAGAAGACATACAGATGGCCAAGAAGCACATGAAAAGCTGCTCAACATCTCTAATTATTAGAGAAATACAAATCAAAACTACAATGAGGTATCACCTCACACCAGTTAGAATGGGCATCATCAGAAAATCTACAAACAACAAATGCTGGAGAGGGTGTGGAGAAAAGGCAACCCTCTTGCACAGTTGGTGGGAATGTAAATTGATACAGCTACTACGGAGAACGGTATGGAGGTTCCTTAACGAACTAAAAATAGAATTACCATATGATCCAGAAATCCCACTACTGGGCATATACCCAGAGAAAACCATAATTGAAAAAGACACATGCACCCCAATGTTCATTGCAGCACTATTTACAATCACCAGCTCATGGAAGCAACCTAAATTCCCATTGACAGACGAATGGATAAAGAAGATGTGGTAGGGGCTTCCCTGGTGGTGCAGTGGTTGAGAGTCCACCTGCCGATGCAAGGGACATGGGTTTGTGCTCCAGTCTGGGAGGATCCCACATGCCGCGGAGCGGCTGGGCCTGTGAGCCATGGCCGCTGGGCCTGCACGTCCTGAGCCTGTGCTCTGCAACGGGAGAGGCCACAACAGTGAGAGGCCCGCGTACCACCAAAAAAAAGAAGATGTGGTACATATATACAATGGAATATTACTCAGCCACAATAAGGAATGAAATTGGGTCATTTGTAGAGACATGGATGGATCTAGAGACTGTCATACAGAGTGAAGTAAGTCAGAAGGAGAAAAACAAATATCGTATATTAATGCATATATGTAGAACCTAGAAAAATGGTACAGATGAACCGGTTTGCAGGGTAGAAATAGAGACACAGATGTAGAGAACAAATGTATGGACACCAAGGGGGGAAAGCTGCGGGGGGGTGGGGGTCGTGGTGGGATGAATTCGGCAATTGGGATTGACATGTGTACACCGATGTGTATAAACTGATGACTACTAAGGACCTACTGTATAAAAAAATAAATTAAATTTTTTAAAAAATGTGACACAGACACTAAGTAAGCAAATACTGTTGGGAAAATGGCGCCAATAGACTAGCTCCACGAAGGGTTGCCACAAACCTTAAAAAAAGAAAAAAATAAAAACTGTTTCTAAGCTCCCTAAACTCTGTGATACTAACGGTAAAGCCACCAAAGCTCTGACTGTCTTCCTTTAGAATTGTTTTACATGCTTTAGTTTTGGAAACTCAAACATTGCTACAACATTTGAAGACAAATTTTTGGAGATTTCTCGCCAGGAACACAGTGTATAATTTAATATAACTGGCCAATATTAGTCAATTAGACAGAGACATCAAGGTTTTTAAAAATCTTGAATTGAGGGCTTCCCTGGTGGCGCAGTGGTTGAGAGTCTGCCTGCCGATGCAGGGGACACGGGTTCGTGCCCCGGTCCGGGAAGATCCCACATGCCGCGGAGCGGCTGGGCCCGTGAGCCATGGCCGCTGAGCCTGCGCGTCCGGAGCCACAACAGTGAGAGGCCCGCGTACCGCAAAAAAAAAAAAAAATCTTGAATTGAACTGTGAGGTTTCTACAGCTAGAAAAATAGAGACAGTCAACATGTTATTTCTACAAGTAACAGAAGCATCTTTATAAGTAAAGCTTTCCTCAGCCATAAAAAGAAATGAAATTGAGTTATTTGTAGTGAGGTGGATGGACCTAGAGTCTGTCATACGGAGTGAAGTAAGTCAGAAAGAGAAAAACAAATTCCGTATGCTAACACATATATACGGTATCTAAAAAAAAAAAAAAGTTCTGAAGAACATAGGGGTAGGACAGGAATAAAGACAGAGACCTAAAGAATGGACTTGAGGACACGGGGAGGGGGAAGGGTAAGCTGGGAGGAAGTGAGAGAGTAGCATGGACATATATACACTACCAAATGTAAAATAGGTAGCTAGTGGGAAGCAGCCACATAGCACAGGTAGATCAGCTCTGTGCTGTGTGACCACCTAGAGGTGTGCATTAGGGAGGGTGGGAGGGAGACGCAAGAGGGAGGAGATATGGGGATATATGTATATGTATAGCTGATTCACTTTGTTATACAGCAGAAACTAACATACCATTGTGAAGCAGTTATACTCCAATAAAGATGTTAGAAAATAAATAAATAATTTCTAATTTGTTCAAAGTACCAAAGCTCACTAGCCCTTGAATTGCTGGTTCTTTTTGCTATTAGAAAGAAAAGATACATCAGGCATAGTATCTATATAACAATGAAATTTCATTTAGTGGAAGAAGCCATATGGTATCAGACAGACGTGAGTTTTTGTTCAAGCTTTGGAACTTACTAGCTGTGAGATCTTGAACAGATTACTTAAACTTTCCAGCCTTAGTTTTCTCACTGAAAAATGGGGGTAAAATAATAACTCCCCAAAACAAAGATAAACTGGAGGTAGGGTGATTTACCGGACAAGAAAGCGATGCCTGAGGTTGTTATATGAATATGGCAGATATGAGGACTGAGTGATCATACCTCAAACTTAACATGTCCAAAAGAGAAGTCTTGATTTCCTACATCCCCAAACTCTGCTCCTCTCAGACTTTCCCATTGTAGTAAATGATCAAGCCTAGGAATAAACCTTGATTTTCCTTTCCTTACCATCTCCAACACTTAATTTACCAGTAATTCTGTCAGCGCTACTTCTGAATTGTATCCCTGACCAGTTTTCACTGTCTTTAACGCCAATACTCAAGTCCAAGCTGTTGTCATCTCTCACCCAGATCCTGCAACAGACTTCACCAAGATTCTGCTTTACTACCCCTGTAGTGGAGTAGATCTTTGTACTAGCCATGTGTGACTATTTAGGTTTAGTTAAAATTGAGTTCCTCAGTTTCACAGTCACATTTCAAGTTCATATGGCCACATGTGGCTACTGGCTACCAAACTGGACATCACAAAATAGAAGATTTTCATCAGCATTGCAAGTTCTATGGGACAGCACTGATCTAGACACATGCCAAGCTCATATCTACCTACAGGTCTTTGTACTTGCTACTCCCTTTTCAAGAATGTTTATCCCCCCAGACTTGGGGATGGCTGGCTCCTTCTCATAATTCAGGTTTCAGTTCAAATGAAGCTCCTCAGAGGAACCTTCTAAATTTAGAGTGGACCACTCAATTTGAAACAGCTCCCCAATCTCCCCATCCACAGACACTCTCCATCCCATTACTGTTTTATTTTCTTTATAGCACTTACCACTATCTGAACTTGTTTCATTTTGTTTCTGTTTCTACCCATAGAATGTAAGCCCCATGAGGGCAGAACCATGTCTGTATGTTCACAGCTGTATCCCCAATAACTAGAACAATACCTGACACACATCAGTTTAAAATAGTTGAACAAATCAGTAAGTAAGTATGCATCTGGTAGAACATGGATTTTGGAGTTAAACCAACCTATACTCCAATCCACCAGCTATCATATCTTAAGAAAAGTTATTTAATCTCTGAGCTTAATTCCTAGTGTTGTGATGAAGAGTAAATAAACAAAGCCTACAATCTGCCTTGTAGAGAAACATCAGAAAGAAAGAAGCATGACTCGTGGTACGGAAGCACAAAAGTTCTCCTGCTTAGGTGATTTCTTTTCCAAGTGTGGCTGACCCATTCCTGATCCCTTTAAAGTGAGCTAGGTATTTCTGATATATGCTCCCATAATGCAACAAACCAGAATACGGCAGCATAGTTCTGGATGATACAAAACAAAATAATAATGCTGTGGCCAGAATATTAACAATATTTTAACGACAGCTAATATTTTGGGGTCACATTAAGTGCCAGCCATTGTGCCAAGCATATCATCTCATTTATTTTCTCATGAAAATTCTTTGAGATAATATTATATTATCATCATACCCATTTTACGAATGAGAAAACTGAGACACTGAGTAAGTAACTCACCCAAGAAGATAGATCATAAATGCAGTGGTTGAGATTGGAACCAGGTCCGACTCCAGAACCGAAGCCTGTAACTACTGTAACATGCACCTTGCTTTTACAATAGATAGTATAGAGCTGCAATCAGCAATACTCTATTTTGGTTACTGCCTTCTGAACTTTTATTTAGTTGCCACCTCTTTCTAGCTGCATAAAGAACTGAATATGGCTTGGGAATCCCCTGGTGATGCAGTGGTTAGGACTCGGTGCTTTCACTGCTGGCGCCCAGGTTCAATCCCCGGTAGGGGAACTAAGATCCTGCAAGCCACGTGGCAGGGCCAAAAAAAAAAAAAAAGAACTGATTGTGGCTTTTTACTTCATTTCAGTAATGCTAATGCTCTCAAATCCTTGAGACTAAACTTAGAAAAACTGAAACAGATCTTCTGTCAGTATATACAATTATGAAACTTGTTTACTTCCTCCCTCTTTTATTTAAACAAAATTTGGACACTCCAGTAAGAGGATTGTTTTTTTGGTCTATAATTGACACATGACAAATGATCTAAACTTTTTCAGTGATTGCGCTAGTGAGGCAGACCCCTTCCCTCTTTTCTACTTGAAAAACAACTATTTAAAAATGTTCAAGAGGGGTTTAGTTCAGTATACTACATTAGGCGTCACCCTGTGGTAGAGATTCTGAATTCTAATTCCAATTCTAGTGGTGTTCAACCCACCACTTCCCAGCAGTGGGACCTTGATCTAGTTACTACTCTCTCTGAACCTCTGTTCTCCTTTTCTTAAGATGATTCCACTAAATTCGACAATTAGTGAGATCCATTTCGTTTTATCACTGAGACTCTTTAATTTGATTCTCTTATAGATAACTGTACTTAGTTTGAATGTACCCGATCACATCTGATAACCATTCTTCCTTTATCTCTCTCTAAAGAGTTAGGATAACAAGAAATCATTAATATTCAATACAAACCTCCATCAAGGCTTCGGGATGCCCGTTTGCTTGCTGTACGCTCAAAGTGTGGGGCAGGCCTGTCAATCAGAGCACTAGCTTGCCTGGTCTGAGCCTGAGTTCGGCCACTGTATCGAAATTTGGATCCCAGGGCAAGAAATTTGCTTTTAGGAATGGTGTCTGTAGATGTCAGTCTGGGGGGAAAAACATGATAATCATATATTATATACATCATCTCACTCTAATGAGGTTGTGAGATTAAAGACAAAATCAAGTGTTAAAGTTTCACAATTCTCACAGCTTCCTTATAGTTACTAAGACAAATTTCCAATCAAGCAATCATTATTTTAATTCTGTCATTTCTCAAAACAATATGTATAATTTATTTGTAGCTTATATTAATGATATAATCTTGTATCTCTATAGGTAGGGTCTTATGGTTTTCAAAATGCTTTTATAGCACTGTACTATTTTCACTGTACCCCTGTAATATTTTCATCATTTTATAGATAAAAGAAACTGAACCTCAAAGAAGGTTACTTGCTTAAGGTCATAGCTGTTAAGAAGTTGGGCAGTCATAGAATTCAAGCCCAGAGCTCTTTTTCCCCTCTCCTAGAATAATAATTTTGTCAATGCACTCCAAACTCAATGCCTGGTATTCAATGCCTATTAAATCCTATTTAATAGGATATTTGGTGTATTTTCAACTCAGTTAGGAACCCCGTCTTCTTTCTAAGCAGTACCCTGTGCTCTCTTTTGTCATGGCATTTACTACACTGAATTGAAACAATCTGTTTATGTGCTGGTCTCCACTATGAGACTGTGAGCTCTCTTTGGGTAAAGAATAAAGACTATGACTTATTCATTTTGTGTTTTCACTTCGGGCATAGTGCCTGGCATGAATCTGGCATTCAATAAATATTTGCTGAATAAATGCATAAATTGTTACATCAAATACTACCAAAAAGAGAGTATTTTTTTCTCTTTGGGGTAGTTTAATTCAGCAAATGCTTTCTTTTATGTAATGAAGAATTACATGTTAATATATCCTCTTATTTTGATGCAATGGATTTAAATATGCTATCCTACAAGTAAATGCATTGGCTGCAGCTGAAACCTATACCATAGATACTAAACATTCAAAATAACTCTTTTTTGGGGGGGAGGGGAAAATTAGGAGTTTGAGATTAACATATACACACTGCTGTATATAAAACAGATAACCAGGGCTTCCCTGGTGGCACAGTGGTTGAGAGTCCGCCTGCCGATGCAGGGGACATGGGTTCATGCCCCAGTCCGGGAACATCCCACATGCCACGGAGCAGCTAGGCCCGTGAGCCATGGCCGTTGAGCCTGTGCGTCCAGAGCCTGTGCTCCACAACAGGAGAGGCCACAACGAGAGGCCCACATACCGAAAAAAAAAAAAAAAAAACAGATAACCAACAAGGACCTATTATATAGTACAGGGAACTATACTCAATATTTTGTAATCACTTATAAGGGAAAAGAATCTGATAATATATATATATGTATAACTGAATCACTTTGGTGTACACCTGAAACAAACACAACATTGTAAATCAACTATACTTCAATTAAAAGAAAAGGGGAAAAAACCTCTTTTTACTCTTCCTCACCCTCTTTTAAAACTCTATTTTCTTGGTTTTAAAGAAAATGATGAAAACATAAAGAAATATCTTAATGCCAATAATTAAGATTCTTTAATCGAATATAAGGTGTAGCCTCATGTTTTATTTGAAATGAGAATTGAAATGTTATTTTCCCTGACTTGTCTTTCTGTCCAGTGTTCTTTAGTGCTAAGTATGATATGAAATTACAAATAGAAGAAAAAGTTATCGTGGTTCTCTCTCTTGAGAGCCATTCATAAAGAGTCAAGTTTATTTATGAACGACATGGCATGAAGTCTGGGATTTGCTTTAAAATAATCTGAGAAGTAGTAGGAAGGAGTGAGTGGGGATATAGATGAAGCAAGATTGACCTTGGGGTGATAATTGTTGAAGATGGAGTTTGGGACCAGAGGAGTTCATTATACCATTCTCTTCATTGTGCTATACATGCAATTTTCTATAATAAAGATATTTTCTTAAAAAGGCAAACTGACAACTAGCTGGCTCTCCTTTCAACAGAAGTAATTATTTGTCTGCTAGATTTTATGTTCCACCAGGACAGGGGCTAGAACTATCTAGTGATATATTCCCAATGCCTAGTACAGTGCCTATACAAAGGGTAAGCACACAGAAAATGCTTGGTAAATGAACACAAGGGGTTAATTATATGTTCTCTTGAAAAGCAAAGGAGATGAAACTTTCTTCTGTCTTCTGTTTATCTGATACAACTGTGCTTTGAAGATGGTTCTCTGTGCTCCCTTTCTGGGGTTGATTAGAACCAAGATAACGATCAGCTTCACATCTTTAAGTATAAGAGTTCCACAGAGTAGTTAAGCACTCCTTAGAGAAATTCCATGTGGAGCTAAGTCAGGGTACCTCTTCCTGACAGGACTGGTTTTAGCTCCAGTTAGGGCAATCACAGAGCCTCTAGTAAATACAGGTTCCTATTCCTCATTGCCCTCATCCTTCTACCATACACAGAAAGGTGCTCTGGGAATGTTAAGACAGTGTTTTTCAACCCAAAGAAGGAGAACTAGACTCATTTTATCTTGCTTAAGATGATCTCACCTGAGCTAAATAAAAGACAGCCAGCCATGCAAAGAAGGAAATTTCAATAGCAGGTTTAAAATAGAAGCATGCATAAATAATTTATCCTTGAAAAATACTTAAGTGAGAACAATACCTGAAAAACGTGTGATGCTCTACACAGACCTTCCATAATTTCTTAGCTGCTCGGTAACTGGGAAGTTTGAATCCGATGGTACTTTCATACTGTTCTTGCTATAAATACACAAGCAAACATGGAACATAAAGTATTATTCAACTACAGTGATACAGGACCAGAGAAATATGGTGCTGCAGAAGAGATCATTGTGAATAAAAAGAAAGTTACTAGTCTAAGGACATAAAATATCATTTGAAATTTTTTCCTACTTACCAAAAGAAATTTACTCACTGAGAGTGGTTTTTTCCACAGCAAGGAAGCCAGGGAATGCATCTTATATCATTTACACATGTTATTTTGTTCAGAAACACACACACACACACACACACATATACACTGTATATTATTCTGAGACACAATTAAGTCACATTTTGATTGTCCAGACACTGCTCTTCCTTAGTTACTGTCTGCATTTAGGATACTAGACTACTCAATAATCAGGGAATAGGATAGCAGATGATTCCTCCAATCAACTAATATTATTATGCAATCGTTTTTAGTAATAGGAACTAAAGATTGTGGCTCAAACCAGATTATTGAATTATTAAATGCCTTTTTTTTTCTTTGATTGATCATTAGTTTATCTAGATACTTCTTTGACTGAAGTAAACCACATCCTGCCAGGGCTACTGGAAACACTGTCCTGCTAGTCTCTTGCCTCTTTTTTTCTGCCTTAAGCATACTTTATAAGATGGAAAGGACACTGACATTTACTTCTAGTGCCTATTATTGCCAATAACACTATGATCAGACAGTATCATCTGTATTTTTATACATGAAGAAACTGAGGTCAGAGAAGTCACCTGCTTAGTCTCACAGCTATTAAGTGTCAGAACCAGAATTTCATGGCTGCCACTACACCACGCTACTTCTGAATCATCTGTTGTAGTCACAATACTATACTACACTTTTCAAAATCCTACTGTTGTTCTTTATTGCTTTCTTAAGTAAGAATTTTGCATTTTTAGTATATATTATATAGTTAACATTTAAAGAAACCAAAGACTTCCCATTATCATATATATATATATATTTTTTTTTTTTTTTTCTGCCTTCCCACATTAAATTGTAAGACTGTTGAGGAATGGACTTGAGGACACAGGGAAGGGTAAGGGTAAGCTGGGACGAGGTGAGAAAGTGGCATGGACTTATATATACTACCAAATGTAAAATAGCTAGTGGGAAGCAGCCGCATAGCACAGGGAGATAGGCTCGGTGCTTTGTGACCATGTAGAGGGGTGGGATAGGGAGGGTGGGAGGGAGGGAGACACAAGAGGGAGGAGATATGGGGATATATCTATATGTGTATAGCTGATTCACTTTGTTATAAAGCAGAAACTAACACACCATTGTAAAGCAATTATACTCCAATAAAGATGTTAAAAAAAAAAAAAGATTGTTGAGGGATGGACTCTTCTATTGATATTTACTGTTCCTAGCCCCTAGAATAGTGTCTCACACAAAGAAAGCCATCAATAAATATTTATTGACTGAATGACTCTTGGATTTGAAATTCTTTGACTTTTGCTAGGCACAGGTAAATAACTATGGTATAAATAAATGCTTCAATGATAATCCTTATCCTAAATTTTAAGGCTGCACATTCAGTATTTCCATGTTCAAATAATGAGCCATTTTTCACCAGCAGATGGTGATATATACACAAAAAAGCCTCTTTACATTAGTACGATGCTTTCCGGTTCAGAGCTTTTACCTCTGTCATCTCATTTGATCTTCAAATCAACCTTGACAGAGCAGGTATTATCCCCCTTGAATGGTAAGGAACACTTTAGATTTATCCAGGGTCTTTTACTTAGTAGGTGGCAGAGTAGGCACTACAACTTTTTTTAAAATTTAATTCCTACTTGAACAATTTTCTGCTATACCATGATGGCTCTTTAATATAAAAGTTAAATTTGGCCAGCATTAATATATTCTGAAAACTGATCACCAACTAGTAACTGAGTTATCTGGTATAAAGTTGAACATCCAACTCTACTAAAAATCTAGAACTTGACCCTAGGACACATTCCCAGTAACTACTAGAACCTACATATACAAATAATTATATAAGGTAAGGGACTGGTGGTATAAAACATAAGTAATTTAACCCCACAATTTAAAAGTCTCATGCTACTTAATTTAAAAATATTTTCCATCAAGCTTTTACCTGGAGTAAACAAGGAACAAGTTTATTATCCAAATTTCACTTTTGGCCATAGTACATTTACCTACATGAAGAGAACTGTCCAGAAAACAAATAGGAAGGAAGAGAAGAAGCATCACGGGACTGATTAGGAAACAAAATATCAGCACCTAAATAGTTAGCTATAGAGAGACCACATAGATGACATAACAAGGAAAACAGGAATGAAGAGATGTTTTAGACATGGTCTGTGTTTGATTCAGGAGGAAAGGGAAACACGAATTCTGTACCTCTCCAGGCCGAATCTTAATGAAAAAGCTGCTACGTTTGTAAGAAATCTTCAGCACTTTGGGCCAAGGAAAGCGGTTAATTCTCAGCTTATCTTTGTAAACCAGAAGGCCACTAGAGCAGACACCTAGGATGATATCCACTCCCTCCAAGTCCTGAGGAAAAAAAGCGTTAGCGTTTCAGTCTTGAGCAAAGTGCTCAACATAGTCAACTATTATTAGACAATCTGAAGATATTAACAACCAAATACAGTTACAAAGAATACAATGAAAAATAAAGTTTAACCTAACTACCATAACCCATGGGACTATTTGGTCTATGCAAAAATGTTGTAACTATACTACACTTAAAAATCAATGTTATTACCTACCACAAATATCTTTAAAATGTCCAAATCAGACTCAGTAATTCTATTTCTATAATCTGTTCTAAGGAAATAATTCAAATCACAGAAAAAGCTTTACACATGATAAAATTCAGAATGTTACAAGAGTGAAAAACTGGATATAACCTAAGTATCCAAGCATTAGGGTTAAATTATTGTTCATCCATATAGTGAAATACAATGTGGCCATTAAAACAGTTAAATAGAATTTGGGAGATAAATGGGAAAATAATTATGTTGTAACATTAAGCAAAATAAAGCAGGATAAAATTACATACATAATTTGATTCCAACAATATAAAAAATATACATAGAAGAAAGATGAATACACCAAAATGTTAATAATGGCATTCTTTAGGTGGTACAATTATGAGCAATTTTTCATTTCAGTTTTCTATACATTCCAATTACAATAAACGTGTATTATCTTTTAAAAAGCATTCAAATATGAAAAAACTAACACATGTATGTAAGAAATTCAAACAATACAGAAATGTGTAAAATTTTAAAAAAATCTACCCTCCTCCTCCCACACTCTTTAACAGTAACCAGTACTGATTTGATAATTTCCAGGATTATCCTATTTTCTAGGCACATACAATTATGTATGGATAATATATATATATATATAATTAATATATCACCTTTATAATGAGGAAAACAACTAGAAAAAAATTAAAATTCAGTCCTTGAGGGTGGAAACTGTATCTAAATCATTGCCATATCACTCCAAATACTGTTATTGACAACATGCTCAGTGTTTACACTGAGTTTGTTACCTGCCCACATTATTAATCATAACTTATTATGGCAAATATTAGTAAATTCTTTGCTTCAGATTTATAAAAATCTTGATTCATGTAGGTTGATAAATTAGGAAATTTCAAGGTATTTTAGTAACAACATACACTAAGCTTAAACCTTCAACCATTACTATCAATTATTTCATTCATTATTAGTGACTGAAGGAACATCTGCTTTTCTTTTGTCCAAGAAACATGGACATACACACATCTTACCCACTGAAGGAATCGACTGCTATGAGGAGTAATACAGCCACCATCACCACCCCTCAAAGCCACTGTGAAATGTCACTCAGCTTGCACCTCATCTACCTTCACAACACTCCTCTCATAAAACTGAGCCTCTGCAGCCTCCAAAAAGGCTTCCCTGGGACTTCCTGGTGGCGCAGTGGTTAAAAATCTGCCTGCCAATGCAGGGGACACGGGTTCGAGCCCTGGTCGGGGAAGATCCCACATGCCACGGAGCAACTAAGCCCGTGTGCCACAACTACTGAGCCTGAGCTCTAGAGCCCGCGAGCCACAACTACTGAGCCTGAGCTCTAGAGCCCGCGAGCCACAACTACTGAGCCTGGGTACCACAACTACTGAAGCCTGCATGCCTAGAGGCCGTGCTCCACAGCAAGAGAAGCCACTGCAATGAGAAGCCCACGCACCACAACGAAGAATAGCCCCTGCTCGCCGCAACTAGAGAAAGCCTGCGTGTAGCAACGAAGACCCAACACAGCCAATAAATAAATAAATGAATTTAAAAAAAAAGGCTTCCCTTAATAATTCAAAAAGAGACACTAATTTATTTTCACCATGCCTGTCTATATATGAAAATCCTAGGGCAGGCATTTTGGTCTCCCAGTTCTGAAGTACTCAAACCTATCATTATCATAGTCAGCAAATAATTACTATGGTAGCTATGGTAGCTGCATGTCGTATACATGTATGTTTAAGTCAGCAGATCACCAGGACTTCCTGGAGGCCAGGGCATAGGGTTATGTATACTACCAAATATACATGCACAACTATAATTCTTATTTTTCTATGATAAAGTGGTCATCCCTCCAAAGACCATGATAAGTATAGGAGTTGACTCTATTCCTTATAAACTCAGTATGAGAGAACTCAGATTTTTATAATTACTGATGTTAAGTATAGTAAGTTTTTTTTTAAGTATAGTAAGTTATAAATATTATCCTCAGGTCAAAAAGGAACAGTAAGTTACCAATAAAGCCATATTTGCATGCCTCTTTATTAAAGAAAAAATTTTAATTAAATATATAATATTAATCATCTATGTCTATAATTCAAGGAAAATAAATTTCACCTGAGTTAATCTCTACAGCTAACCATTTATTTAGATAAGTAATAAAAGACTGGAGTTATATGCTTCTAGACTGCTCCTTTTCCCAAAATGAGTATAAAGAAACATATTAGTGCCTACGTGTGTTATGTACAAGCACAATAGAGAGAAGAAGAAATTATATTCAGCTTCAATTCGATGACTATGTAACAGAATTTCCCAGAAGATGTCCCCTTAAGTTTTTAAAGGCTGTGGATACAACTACATCTCTCTCTTTTTTTTTTTTTTTGCGGTACGCGGGCCTCTCACTGTTGTGGCCTCTCCCGTTTCGGAGCACAGGCTCCGGACGCACAGGCTCAGCCGCCATGGCTCATGGGCCCAGCCGCTCCGCGGCATGTGGGATCTTCCCAGACCGGGGCACGAACCGGCGTCCCCTGCATCGGCAGGCGGACACTCAACCACTGCGCCACCAGGGAAGCCCTACATCTCTCTTTTAACTATATGTTTTGGAGAAACAACTTGCTTTACAACATTTGCTGTAGAAATATGCTGCCTGACTCCTCATGTAATCCTGATAATTACTGAATTGACACCAGCCTCCAGCAGAAATTGAGAAGCAAAACCTAACAATTTCAGTTCTGGACCTTATCTGATCTTCCTACCATCTACTTTTGAGATTCACAGAAGTTACAGTACCCAGCCCAAAACAATCCAGAGCAACATCTTAAGAAAACTCACTAACATGTAATGAAATTTTATTAGTTACTAGAATGTAAATAAGGAAGAAACCTCAGATACAGATATTCAGGTTGGGAGAAACCTGAAAGGTCATTTTAGTCCAATCACCCACCAAATGTTTGAATGTCCTTTTCTAAATTCCTACCAAGTGATTATTCTGCCTAACCTGGAATATCTCTGGTGATAGACGACTCAATCCCTTCTGAGGTAGCCCATCCCATCTTTGAAATAGCTCTGTGAGACAATTTGTCCAACTGGACTGAAAAGTATTTCCCTGCAGTTTTCATTTTACCGGCTCTAGTGTTATATCTTGGAGCCATAGTAAAATCTTTACTCCACAAGTTAATCCTTGAAATCCATGAAGACTGACATTATATCTTTCCTAAACTTTCCCTTCTGTGGGTTAAGTAGCCCTATTCCTTTGCCTGTTTCTCACTGGACATGGTTTTGATTCCCCATCACGCATCCTAGTTAAATTTCTCTAAATGAACCTCAGGTCATCCCTTGAGCCCTTTCTTTCTCTCACAAACTCCTCAACCTCCCCAGACATTTCAGTAGCTGAGGATGAGAGAAGTCAAGTGACATCCCTTAAGTATTCATTGTGTTAGGTTGTATTAGGTAGAACTAGGATGAAAGCTCAAGTTTCCAAATCCCTAACCCAGTGGTTCTCAAATGAGCCACTGTGGTTCCTCCCCTGTACATTAGAATCACCTGGAGAGCTTGTTAAAACAGACTGCTGGGCTCCACCCACATAGTTTCTGATTCAGTGAGACTGGGATGGGACCTGACATGAGCTGACATGAGCATTTCTAACAAGTTCCTAGACGATGCTAAACGCTGGTTCAGAGACCACACTTTGAGAACCACTACCTTACGCCAGTGATTCTCAGATTCAAACATGAAGGAGGATCATTTGGGATATTCATTAAATCTGGAGACTTAGCCTCTCCTCCAAAGTAATTCAGTAAATCTGGGAGAAGCTCAGGAATCTGCATATTTAATAAACACCCCAGGTGATTCTGATATAGGTGATGTTGTCTGTGAAACATGCCTCACTGTCACTATATTTACAAGGTATCTGCATTTTAGGAAATTATCATTTCTTTTGCTCTCGGTGCTATATCTTTTGATCCTTATGGTTGCTTAGGTGTGAAACTTCGTTCTGATGGTGGAATTGTAAAAGGGCAATTCAACTGATACACTTAATACACTTGACTGTTTCAACTTAAAATTCCAACAAGAATTACTAACTACTCTGAACGTTTTGTAATGCCCCAGATAAAAGTTGGTAAGAAATATTATATGACACAGGTCTGATACATGCATATTAATAAAGGCCAAAGTTACCATTACCTTTGCTTTATGAAGGTCAACACCATACATAGACAACTTTTTGGCATTCTCAAGAAATTCCAGGTCAGCCTGAGCTGGAGTCATGGACCTTTGATAGAAGAAAAACAAAAAGACTTTCAGTGTCACAGTGTCAACATTTACAATAATAACATTTGTATATTACTTGTACTTTATATAAACATATACATAGATATATTTCATAGTCCTAAAAGTAGACTATTATGTATGGAAAAGGACTTTTATCACTACCTGTGTCTAAATAATTGAAATATGCCTTGGAAAAAGAGACCTTGGAGAAACCAAAAGTCACCAAAAGCTATCAGAAAAAAAAAGTTAAAAAATATAACCTTCTAAATTTCTTTAAAGCTACCTCATCCACCATCAGTTCTGCCCCTCCCTCTCCTTAGGCCTTTTCTCCAACACATGTAAACTCCTCCCACTAATTTATCTTGCCAAGGAGGTGACCAAATTAAATCCTCTGAGGGCATGGTACAACTTACAATATCCTCTTAGCTGCCTTTTTCTCTCCCTATCCCTGAATTGAGTTAATATGGAAATTAAACAGGAGGGCAGCTGAAGTTGCTTAACTGGGGATTCTTAATGGGGGCAGGCTTGATGAAAAGAAAATTTCTGGTAACAGATGGTGTCCTGCCCACTGACCTAAACAAAACAAATTGGTTAATAGAGGCATGTAGATAATGGGGCTGTTTTCTCTGTTATTAAGATGTCTTCATTACTAGGCATATAATGAATTAAGTTTGTTTGAAAACAATCAGCCTCACTGCCTAAACACTCACTGTGACAGTCTTTCCTTCTCCTTTATAACTTTCTTCTCTTTTGAAAAGTGCTCATGAGCTGTTATGTTCAGCTTTGAAATAAAAATATTACTCCTAGTGCTGTGCAATTCAAACCAATCAAACAGAAATTCATGGTAACAATAAAGCAGCCATACCCCCAAAGAAAAACCATGTAAATGCCTATTTCCCATAAGACTGCCAGCCTCCAGCTATAAAAAGCAGCAGTGACCTATTCATTTAACAAGAGAAAGTCTCTTCCAAACCCATCTGTCTTTATTCTCATTAAAAAGAACAAAGGGTTCCCTGGAATAACACCCCCCCCATAAAAAAAAAATCTCAGGAAAGAAACTGCAGATTTGTTAATGACTCAGCATCTCAGAATAAAAACTTCCTTCCACAAGCGCTAAACCATCATACCTGAATGCTCTTTATTAATGACTCTGAAATTGAACACAAAAAAGGAGAATGGGAAAATAAACACATAAGCAAGTCTGTATATTCAAGTCATTAAAAACATCTCAGGAAATTTTTGTAGTTTTTTTTTCCTCATATACATTATATACTTTTCTAGTTAAGGTTACTCCCATTTTATGGGTTTTTGATTTTTTTGTCTTTGTTGTTGTTAGTGTTAGTATTATTGATGGCTTGAATTTTAGGATTCAAAGCTGGAGTGGAGCTTGAAGATTATAGAGTCCAACACTTTCACTTTGCTGACGAAGAAACAAGCGTGGAGGGATTACACGGTCATAGGCAAGTTATGACTCAGTTTAAGGTAGCAGGCTTTAGCCAGGACCCAAGTCACATCACTGCAGCTGGAATCCTAGCTCCTGCACTTAAGAGTGGTGACCTCAATCTCCTAACCATAAAGTAAGAAGCATAATAATACCTACTTCTTGAGACTAGTATAGGCAATGATTCTTTTAATCTTTGATGAATGAATGAATGAATGTGACTAGTAGGATAAAATGAGAATGCTTGTGAAACTGCTTTGTAAAGTATAAGTGTTTACTATTATTGCACCCTTAGGTTTCTGGTACAGTGGTACATCATAAGTAACTCATAAAAGAGAAATAATTTTTTTTTTTTTTTTTGCGGTACGCGGGCCTCTCACTGTTGCGGCCTCTCCCGTTGCGGAGCACAGGCTCTGGGACACGCAGGCCCAGCGGCCATGGCTCACGGGCCCAGCCGCTCCGCGGCATGTGGGATCTTCCCGGACCGGGGCACGAACCCGTGTCCCCTGCATCGGCAGGCGGACTCTCAACCACTGCGCCACCAGGGAAGCCCGAGAAATAATTTTAATCACTTTAATTTGAAGACAAGTTTTAAGACATTAAATGAAGCAATCATGATGAAATCTTCCCCATACTTCTCCAACTCTAAGGGACATTAACGGGGTCAATCAATTTTAATACAGATTTAAATTTCAAACTATGTAGTTAAATGATTTTCTAATAAGTAAGCATGCTTTAAAATTGTATTAAGGGCAGGTGGTAAGAAGAGATCTTTAAAACTATGACTTTCCTTGTTAGTTGAAAATAATATTTATATTTGAGGTTTGGCTGATGCTTTGCATTTAACATTTTTTTATATAACTAAAAAAATTTTGAAACATGCTTAAAAGTTACCTACAATACAAACAATTTTTCCTGAACCATTTGAGAGCAAATTGTCAACCTGATGACCAATCACTCTCAAGTACTCTGGTGTGTAATTCCTACAAACAAGGACATTCTCCTACATAACCTCCACAGGGCTCTGAAAACAAGGAAATAAACAGTAATACATTACTGCCATCTAATCCTCAGACCCCATTCAAGTTTACCCAGTTATTTCCAAAATGTTCTGTATGGCAGAAGAATCCAGTTTAGCCTCATGGAGTTTCATTTAGTTCATCTCTCTTGTGTCCTCTTAGTCTGGAAAAGTTTCTTAGTCTTTCTTTGACTTTCCTAATCTTGAACTTCTAAAGATTATAGGCCAGTTATTCTATAGAATGCCCCTCAATTTGGGCCTGTCTGATGTTTCTCCACAAATTGACCCCATAAGTTATACATCTTTCACAGGAATATCACAGAAGTGACCCTGTGTTCTCACTGCATCCTATCAGGGGGAACATGATTTCAATTTGTCTCTTCCAGATGTTCGTTTTGATCAGTGATGTCTGCCGGGCTTCTCTTCTATGAAATTCCTCTTTACCTCTTTGTAATTAATAAATATTCTGTGGGAATGTATTTGGAAATAGTCTATTCCTTGTCAAACTTTTAATCTATTCACTCATTTATATCAGTATGGACTCAGGGATTCTCAGCTTATTCAATGTAATATAATCAATTATTTTCCTTATTTATTTTAGTGCTTAAATCGTCCCAGATTTGGTTAGTGGGAGCCTTTCTAAGCTGGATTCTGTGTCCCTCTGACCATTTCCCATCATTTTTTTTTTCTTTTTTTTTTTTTTTTTGCGGTATGCAGGCCTCTCACTGTTGTGGCCTCTCCCGTTGCGGAGCACAGGCTCCAGACGCGCAGGCTCAGCGGCCATGGCTCACGGTCCCAGCCGCTCCGCGGCATGTGGGATCTTCCCGGACCGGGGCACGAACCCGTGTCCCCTGCATAGGCAGGCGGACTCTCAACCATTGCGCCACCAGGGAAGCCCTTCCCATCATTTTTTGAGAACCTCCTTCGGGCACAACCTAGAGTCAGAGTATGTGAGTGTGTGTGTGTGTGTGTGTGTGTGTGTGTGTGTGTGTGTGTGTGTATGTATGTATACCTACTTACATCTCTATCTATCTAACAACTATCTATCCATCCATCTATCTATTGGAAACAATGAGTTTACACTGAAACCTCGAGTTTTAATGCAACACCACAGGGTTCATTTTAATTTCTCTCTCACTCTAATTTGTATCTCCCTTTACTGACAGTCAGAAACCTGGCTCCCATTATCCTTAATACAATACATTGACTCATTTGATCAACCCCCTGTACATAACCAACCTCTCTTTGCTGCCACTGACCCCTCCTCCACATGGGTGCCCTCTTCACTGGCTTAGACTCTGAATTCCCCATGCTAGGCTGCTCCCCACACATGTCCTCCTTACCTCACTCAGGTTCTGACTCCTGGTGTTAGGCTACCCCTTCCATAGACATCTTCTTCACCCGGCTTAGGCTTCAACACCTGTATCAGGTACCATCCCATAGGGATGCCCTCTGCAGGCCTTCACGACTCCCTTTTCATCCTATTTGAGCTCTGACTTCTCCTGCCAGGCTGGCCCCCCACAATGAACATTCTCCTCACCCTGCTTAGGCCCCAATATCCCCAGCCAGA
Organism: Phocoena phocoena; assembly: GCF_963924675.1. Lineage (NCBI taxonomy): Eukaryota > Metazoa > Chordata > Mammalia > Artiodactyla > Phocoenidae > Phocoena > Phocoena phocoena. The sequence continues at coordinate 22,660,243 of NC_089219.1, read as the reverse complement.
CTGCCTCTCAGCATGGATGACTATCTTGCTCTATCCCACCTAACGGCTTTAGGACACAATTGTTTCAGGAAGCTTTTTCTGATTATAAAAATCATTAATTCATTGTATAAAATTTGGAAAATATCTTTAAGAGCATAGAAAAAAAAAAGAAGAAAATCTCCCATAATCCCACCAACCACAGATACCTGTGCATAAATACAAACATATATTTTACAAATTTAAATCACAAATTAAACTTAAATTATTTTCAGCTTAACATTTTAAAGACTATGGTTTTTTCCTAAATGTTTGAAAACTCTTGAAAGTAGTAACAAACTATCTGGGAAGAGATTAGACAGCTCTAAACCATTAGGAGTACTGTCCTGAATTTATTCAGTACCATCTAATAATTTACTACTTGAAATTACTGCAACTTACAGAAGTACCTAACCAGGGAGTTTTGGCACTGGTTAACTTTTGCTCATTAAAAAGAGAAGTTATAACAAAATTTCCCTGTATTTATTTTGAGCAAGTGGAGTCAGGATATAGAGCCATTCAGTGAGTTCCAGTGTTATGTGACAGCCTTTTATTTTTTTGTTTTTTAATGGGAAAAGTTGCTTTATTCATGAGGCCAGCAACCGGGAAGATGGTGGATTAATGTCCTAAAATGAACTCCACGTTGCTGGTTAGGAGACAAAGGTTTTAAAGGCAGTGTGAGGGAGGAGGCTGCAGGGTGCATAATCAGCTCATGGACAATTCTCTGATTGGTTGGCAACAAGGTGAAGTTTCAAGCATCACCCATCTTCTGGTTTCAGCCAATTTGGGGGTCTACATGCTTGTGGTCAGCAGTTTTCATCTGGCGGGATTGTGACAGCCTTTTAATAATGTTGTTGCATCTTCTAATTAAGGACTGTGGTTTCAAATAATTAAGTGGGGGACAACTGACAACTTTACATACCATCTTAGTCCCCATAAATGGAGGACAATTCATTTTAAAGCTTGATTTGCTATTGTAAATTTAGTGTTAATTATAGCTTCACGGTCTCTTGTCTAGGCAAAGGGCCACTACTAAGAATTCCATGTACGTAGGCTATCTTCTATTTATCTGAGGAGCAGAGTAGTATTTACTTGTATTTTCCAATGCATAGTAAATGCTTCTGCCTAAGCAGAAGTCTCTTTGGACTGGTTAAAATGTCACGTTGTTGGACATAATTAAAATTTCCATTTTGCTTTCTGTTTGTGAGGATTGCCAATCTTTCCAAAAAGGAGCAAGTAAATTCCAAGATGACAGACCTCTAAATTTTCTAATCATGGAGATCGATTATTGTTCAATTTCTATCTGTATACCTCACAGAACATCAAGTGGACCATATCCACCTGTCCTCTGAGATCGTTTCACCTATTTGGGTTTAAACTCAGTTAGTTCCAAAGAGCATTTCTCTAAACCCAGACTCACATTCATTACTTGTAAAATGGAATAAGAATCATTGTGCAAAGCACTTTACATGAATTTCTAATTTAACAATCACAAAATTCACATCATCAGGGGCTTCCCTGGTGGCGCAGTGGCTGAGAGTCCGCCTGCCGAAGCAGGGGACACGGGTTCGTGCCCCGCTCCTGGAAGATCCCACATGCCACGGAGTGGCTGGGTGCGTGAGCCATGGCCGCTGAGCCTGCACGTCCGGAGCCTGTGCTCCGCAACAGGAGAGGCCACAACAGTGAGAGGCCCACGTACCGCAAAAAAAAAAAAAAAAAAACTTCACATCATCAGCCTTATTTTTCCGATGAAGAAACTGACACTTAGAGAGTTTAAATAACTTACTGAGTCATAAAGCTAATAAGGAATGGAGCCTGAATTCAAAGCAAGACAGGCGGACTCCACAGCCCAGGTTTTAGTCTTACTGCCTAACTCAGGGGTTCTCAAATTTTTGACCTCAGGAACCCTTCACTCTCAATAACTACTGAGGACTCTAAAGAGTTTTTTTTAATGTGAGTTATTTCTATCAATATTTACTATATTAGAAATTAAAACTAATAAAATTGAAAACTATTGATTAAATCTTTAAAGAACAGTAAGTCCCCTACTTATGAACCTTCAAGTTGCGAACTTTCAAAGATGTGAATGTGTGTTTGCATGTCCAATCACGTAAGTTAGTTCACGTGTCTGGCATACATTGTCACGTGCTTGCATTCTCTACAAGTGGTTGTGCTTTTGTGTACTTTGTACAGTACTGTAGAGTAGCAATAGAGTGTCTTTATTTCAAGCCCAGGATGTCCAGAAGCAAGCGTAAAAGCAACAGTATATAGCCGATTGTGTTAGTTGGGTACCTAGGCTAACTTTGTTGGACTTACCAACAAATTGGACTTACGAATACTCTCTCCAAACGGAACTCGTTTGTATGTAGGGGACTTAATGAATAACAATAAACGACTCATGTTTTAACATGAAAAATTTTTTGTGTGAAAAATAACAGTATTTTCCCCAAATGTAGTTAAGGAGTGACACTGCTTTACATATTTACAATTTTTTTTTTTTTTCTGTGGTACGCGGGCCTCTCCCTGCTGTGGCCTCTCCGGCCACGGAGCACAGGCTCCGGACGCGCAGGCCCAGTGGCCATGGCCCACGGGCCCAGCCGCTCCGCGGCATGTGGGATCCTCCCGGACCAGGGCACGAACCCGCGTCCCCTGCATCGGCAGGCGGACTCTCAAGCACTGAGCCACCAGGGAAGCCCTACAAATTTTTTTTAATGTGCGGCTTAGAAGACAGCTAGATTTTCCTACCTGCTTCTGTATTCAATCTGTTGCAATATTTTGTATGGTTGTAATATATGAAGAAACCTGATCTCACACAGATATGTAGTTGGAAAAGGAAGAATTGATGATTAAAAATATTCTTCTTTGATACTACACCAAAACTTAACAATGGCTGTTTCCTAAAGGTTAGTTGCAGTGTGAAATCTGAAAACATATCAGTGAACTTTTTGTACCATATTACATTAAAATCTATTGGTCTATCTTGCATTTTGAATGGGTCTTTTATACAGATGCATGATTTTGTAACATCATGCATTTCATATCTGAAAAATACTGGTTGGCTGAGTAATGCAAGTTTTCCAAATGTTGACACATTTCATTGTACGATATTAAAAGAAAAGAATCACATTCATTAAAATAATCACCAACTTCATCAGAAAAGTCATTTAAGTATTTGGAACCTGTCAAGATCATGATGGCAAATACAAATTTTCCAAAATTCTAATTTTCATTTGAAAGCTTGAATTTTGTCATGAGCAACAAATACTATCAGTCATTTACCAATCCTTAAAGGACTGGCTCATTTCATTTTTGAGGAAATGTATGCCAAATAACCAAGTCTGAATAATCAGTCACTTTTTCAAGTAAAAAAGGAGTTGCATTAAAAAACTGCCTAATGCAGCTGAGAACTCAAAACAATTACACACGTGCTTTTCTTCAAGACGAGTACCTCAGTATGCAGCAGAAGTGATTTCTATGTACTTCCCATTAAATCACACAGAATATTAAACAGGATGTATTTCAGATTTAATAAAATCAATACTCTTTACTGCTTCATCATGAAAATTTTTAAGTGAATTGGCAGGTTTAAAAATATTTTATTTTACTTTTTAATTTTTAACTGCAAGTTAAAAAGTAAAAGTGTGGAACTTCCCTGGTGGCACAGTGGTTAAGAATCTGCCTGACAATGCAGGGGACATGCATTCGCGGCCTGGTCCGGGAAGATCCCACATGCCGCGAAGCAACTAATCCCGTGCGCCACAACTACTGAGTCTGTGCTCTAGAGCTCGCGAGCCACAACTACTGAGCCCGTATGCTGCAACTACTGAAGCCCTCATGCCTAGAAGCCCGTGCTGTGCAACAAGAGAAGCCACTGCAATGAGAAGCCCGCACACAGTAACGAAGAGTAACCCCCACTCACCACAACTAGAGAAACCCGTGTGCAGCAATGAAGACCCAATGCAGCCAAAAATAAGAAAAATAAATAAAGCCAATTTTAAAAAAGGGCCACAATGGAAAATTTAAATAAATAAATAAATAAAAATAAAAGTGAATGTTGGTGAAGCATATAATGACTAGTAGTACAGTCTGGTGCCATTGCTTTGATTTGTGCTCCACCATTTCAACACAGTGAAATGGGCAAATAATATCTTAGTATTATTATGAAAACAATTTTGACCTCATGGACCCCTTAACAGAATCTTGGAGACTGGGCTTCCCTGGTGGCGCAGTGGTTAAGAATCCGCCTGTCAATGCAGGGGACGCAGGTTCGAGCCCTGGTCCGGGCAGATCCCACATGCCGCAGAGCAACTAAGCCCATGTGCCACAACTACTGAGCCTGCACTCTAGAGCCCGCGAGCCACAAATACTGAGCCCACGCGCCACAACTACTGAAGCCCGCATGCCTAGAGCCCATGCTCCACAACAAGAGAAGCCAACACACTAAAAAGCCCACGCACCTCAACGAAGAGTAGCTCCCGCTCGCTACAACTAGAGAAAGCCCGTGCACAGCAACGAAGACCCAATGCAGCCAAAAATAAATAAATTCACGGAAAAAAAAAAGAATCTTGGAGACTGCCAGCAGTCTGTAAAACAACACCATATGAAAAGAGCTGGCATGAGACTTCCCTGGTGGTACAGTGGCTAAGAATCTGCCTGCCAATGCAGGGAACACGGGTTCGAGCCCTGGTCCAGGAAGATCCCACATGCCACGGAGCAACTAAGCCCGTGCACCACAACCACTGAGCCTGAGCTCTAGAGCCCGGGAGCCACAGCTACTGAAGCCCATGTGCCTAGAGCCCGAGCTCCGCAAAAAGAGAAGCCACTGCAATGAGAAGCCCGTGCAGCAACGAAGAGTAGCCCCCGCTCGCAGCAACTAGAGAAAGCCGGCGTGCAGCATCGAAGACCCAACACAGCCAAAAATAAATAAATTTATAAAAAAAAAAAAGAAAGAAAAGAGCTGGCCTAATTCAAAGGGTGATTATAAAGGTTAACTATGATATTATACATAAAGTGCCTAGCATAGTATCTGGCACATAATAACAGACACACAATAATTAGCTGCTTATAATGTTATGATGATTATGTAACAATGCTATAAAGGAGAATCAAGCATTGCATGAGATTAAGACTATAAAGTCCTCCCAAACCTGAAATTCTATTATGATCAAATAACCATTAAAAGAATCATCAGATATTAAAGAATTAGTGTTAATTTTATTAGGTGTGATAGTTGTATTGTGTTCTTAAAGTCTGTATCCTGGTAGATACTTAAGTTTTTACGGGTGAAATGATATGACTTGCTTTAAAATACTGTCGGGGAAAAATATGGAGGGGAATAAATGACTGAAGTAAGCTACAGGGGTAATAACTGTGGAAGCTGAGTGATAGATAAACTGGGGCTCCTTAAAAAAAAAAAAAGGGCTTCCCTGGTGGCGCAGTGGTTGAGAGTCTGCCTGCCGATGCAGGAGACACGGGTTCGTGCCCTGGTCCAGGAAGATCCCACATGCTGCAGAGCGGCTGGGCCCATGAGCCATGACCGCTGAGCCTGTGCTCTGCAACAGGAGAGGCCACAATAGTGAGAGGCCCGTGTACCGCAAAAAAAAAAAAAAGAAAAAGTCAGAGACAGAAGTTAGGTATCAATCATAATCTGATACCACTATTTTCTGCTGTTTTGCTCCACAGCAGCAGTAGAATATTTTCTTTCACCATTTTATTGATTGCTCAAAGATTACACTACCAATAAAAATTATTTTTAAATTATTAGAAAAAAAACCATGTCCCTACAATCCTGACATTTTAACAAATCAAATTATTTTAATTGATTGCTTCTTTCCACTACTTGCTTTTGTATATATATGTATGTAATTATATATTTTATGTATATATATATATATATATAAATTTCTAGAATCGTAATCAGAATATAAATAAGTATATTAAAAACATATTTAAGGACAATACAACATGCTTAAGTTACAATCATCAACTAGTTGAAAGTGATATATTAGTGGTCTTAGATATCAGAGCATTGTAATGTATATGCTCATACTTGAAAAGCAAACCTCGGCAGTTCTCTGCAGAAACAGTGTGACCTCAGGAGAGTAAGGTGATAGTTATAAGACTATTGCTATGTAGGTTGTAGACTTTAAAGTCCTCATTATGGTTCTTATGACTGTGGGACCGGAACCTACAGGGGGAATAAGGCAACCAGAATTGGGGCACCTTGAGTTCAAACTCTCTCATTTAAGGCATCTCAATCCATGCAATCCTATTGGAACCACTCTAAGGAAAATAAGATGGCTCAACGGCCAAACAGAATACTTGTTCCTACCATGAAAAGCCTACTAAGACCACTCTGGACTTCTCAGCAATATGACCCTTTGGGGCATCCTAGCCTAACTCATGCTAACATAATTCAGGGTACCAACTCAAGGCCAGGATCAGTCTCCTTAATATGCTAAGGCAGCTTGTAAAATTTAGCTGTAACAAGTCACTCAAATAACAATGGGATGTTTGGTAGCAAGAAACACAAATTTTTCTGGGACTTAAATATTAGCTAACATTTATTGAATTTTTACTATGTAAGACATTGTATTAACTTTTTACACATATTACCTTTTTTAATCCTATGGCTCACCCTATTTCCTCTGAGGTAATGATCTCTATCAGACATATAAGGAAACTGAGGCTCAGAGAGATTAAGTGAATTACCCAAGGTCACAGGCCAGGACCAAGCAGAGCCAAGAATTCAACCCAGCTCAGTCTGAACTTGTTCTTGATCATTGTGTTATACCTCCCAACATTAACAAATTATTTCCATGAAAAAAAAATTAGTGAATTCAATAAAGACTTTTAAAAATACCTTCAGGGGTTTCATGGGCCCTCTGAAGTCTATCCATGTACATAGACCCCAAGTTAAGAACCTCTGCTCTAAAGATCTCAAGGCATCTAATACAGCATAATACATTTAAAATCTGGGAAAAAAAAAAGGTAAGGCAATAATAATAATAGCTACCATTTATTGAGCACCTACTATGTGCCAGATACTGTGCTTAGTGCTTTACATATATTACCTCATGTAGTTTTCATCCAACAATGCAACACCTATTACTCTGATGAGAAAACTGAGGTTCAAAGGGTTTAAATGACTTGCCCAAAGAATTGGGAGGGAACTGAGCTCAAGTTGACTCTTTCTATGGCACCAGTTCCCACTAAGGCAAACACTAAATCAATTCCAGGTCAAGGGTTTAAACTTACTGTCAAAGTAAACACAGAACAAATCCTGGAGACATATTTACCTGTATGACTTATGCAGTTCCATGACCTTCTCTTCAAGTTCCTTGGTCTGATTTGGGGCCAGTTTAAAATCACTAACATAATCTGCACCATGGAGTTCTGGGTCATAGTCTCCCAGCTCAGACTGGATGGTATAAGAACCTAATAATGCTAAGGTTGCAAATGAACAGGGCAGACGTCCTGCAACTATGTCCTGCCGAAGTTGAAGACACAAATAATACCTACAGCCAAAGAGAAAAGATGTTACCATGTCAGCAACAAAAACAATAACAAAATACAGAGAGAGAAAAAGGAAGAAAACGGGAGAGAGAGGTAGGGAGGGAGAAAGAAAAAGAATGATTAAGTAAATATGAGATAATATTAATAATTGTTCAGTTAGGTAGAGGGTATATGGTTGTTCATTGTACTATTTCAATGTCAGATAGTAATAAAGGCTGCTTGGCCCCCAAATTGGGTCCTTTCTTTTCTATCACGTTGCTTTGCCAAATGTGTAGATACTGCCCTTCATATACAAAGATGACATTACTGATACATTTTCACTAGGATATGAACGTTCTTTGGTATGTTTTTCCTCCAAGATGGGCTTAAATTGCATGCAGCCTTCCACACACTATCATCTTGTAAGACCGATTCCACCTGTATGCTAAACTATAGGGAATTCAGATGAGGGTTGAAACAGTTAAGTCCAACAAACTGAGTGACCCAACATATGTCAGACACACCATATGGTATTCACACCCATGGCCATGACCTCCTTAGCCCTTGTTCTGACTGGGTTAACCAGTTCAGACTCTTTTACCAAACAGAAAAGCTGGGAGGTATGACTAAATTGAAAACTCCTATATTGATTAAAATCATATCTTTGACTTGACCATAATTAGATGCTGAACAACATATGCACCAGCAATCATTTTTGCTATCTATGATTAGTCACTATATACATATTTTTTTAAAAGTCAGAGCAATGCCAATCAAATCATAAGAATCGTAAACTCTTCTAAAATGTAGGTAATTAGTACAGATTTTTAGGGATTTGTTTTGTTGTATATATAATAAACCTTAATGAAGAAAGATGAATAATTAGCAACTCTAAGAGACAAATATTACCTGTGAAAAAGCAATAACCAAGACAATTTTTTCAGGCAGCGATATTGCATCTCAACTTCAAGAATGTACAAAGGATAACTGGACAAAGAATAATTTTTTCAAATGGCACAGACATTTCACAGTACTTAACAAGCAGACCTTTTAATAGTCTTATGCTATTCTTGTTTGAGATGAAAACTGAAGCCTAGAGAGTGTATATTTGTCTGAAATCAGATAGTTGACAGCAAAGTCAGAATTAGAAAGCAGTTTCTCAACAACCAACAATTCAATTGAACAAACATTTGCCAAATACCTACTACGTATAAGGCTCTATGCAAGATGCTATGGATATACATATGTAGAGTAGTATTCTTTACTATATACTGTTTTTCCTTTTTGCTTTTTTGCTAATATTCAGTATTTATATAGAATCCAATAAAGGCCACTTTCTTAAAAAGGAATCAGTAAGCTATTTTTAAACAGTACAAGATTTATTTCATAAATTAAGTGGGCTCAAAAATTACTGAGGGGGCTTCCCTGGTGGTGCAGTGGTTGAGAGTCCACCTGCCAGTGCAGGGGACACGGGTTCGTGCCCCGGTCCGGGAGGATCCTGCATGCCGCGGAAAGGCTAGGCCCGTGAGCCATGGCCGCTGAGCCTGCGCGTCTGGAGCCTGTGCTCCACAACGGGAGAGGCCACAACAGTGAGAGGCCCGCGTACCGCAAAAAAAAAAAAAAAAAAAAAATGACTGAGGAATGTTCAGTTCACATACCTAATCATACAATTTAAAAGGGGAATAGGAAGAAAAAAATAGTAACACTGAGACTTTAGTTTTTTTGATCCCTTAAGAAACAGCATGGTGTGAGAAGAGTATTTAAAACAAACAAAAAAACGGCAGAGCTGTTTTGCCACTATATTTGTCTCTTGTCCTTTGGAGGATAGTATGGTTTATAGGTTCCCTGTCCACAGCATGGCACAATACCCATGATAAGCAAGGTTAATTCCCTACCAATTTTCTCCAGGCGAGTCACAGATATTTGAGGCTTTTAGGATCACTTATTTGCAAGCCTGCCTTGAAGTGACCAGAAACTTTTTATCTTAGGTTTAATAGCTCATGATTTTTCTTCAATTCTGAATGGAGAAATTCCCAGAGCTTATGATAATGAGATTACTTATTACATATTTAACTATTAATAAATTATTTACCTTGTTATATCTTCTGTTAACTGTGCTGGGTCAGGTGGATAAAACTTTACATTAAATGTGAAATTCCAAGGGACACCTGTAAAAATAAACACAAAAGAATTTTATGCTTATGCCTAAGTTTCTGGTTGTTAGAAATACCTAAAAATATTCCAAAAAATCTTTTTTTTCTTGAAGTGTCCTAATACTTTCATGCTTTGTGGGTGAAATATTATTTTTATTTAAAAAAGAAAAAGAAGAAAGTTGTTTAGACACCATCTAAGAGTATCTCATTTTTTTTACCCGACTTAATAGTTTTGTTTATAAAACATTATAAGCAAAATAACATAAAGGAAACCATCCTATAGGTGAACATGTTTGTAGCAATGGTTTTCAAAATGTGATCTATATACCACTCTGGGTCCTCAGAGGTCATTCAAAGTGATCCATGGATGTTTTCTTTTGGTGTTGGCATTATTTATTTGTGACATCTCTCAACATTATCTCAAATAAACAAAAGCATTCTTCCCATTAATATGGAAGACAATATGGGTGAGATTAGGAGATTATTTTAGAAATAAGAAGGAAGAGGCAATATAGGTGGCTCTTAGAAACTATAGCTCTAATGAAAATATTTTAGGTATGAAAACTACAAGAATTTAATCCTAAGACTCATACAAGTGTTTCATATTTTTTATCTACAATGAAAATCAGAGATTGTGAGTAAAAGTTAAGTGGAGAATGCATTTCAATTTTTCCAGCTAAGTGCTACCCCTTCAAGGTTTTTCTAACATGACTGTTAGTTTCCCAAAGAAACTAACAGTCTGGTCTCAGTTATAAACAAGTTATGATTGGGCTTCCCTGGTGGCGCAGTGGTTGAGAGTCCGCCTGCTGATACAGGGGACACAGGTTTGTGCCCCGGTCAGGGAAGATCGCACATGCCGCGGAGCAGCTAGGCGCGTGAGCCGTGGCCACTGAGCCTGCGCGTCCGGAGCCTGTGCTCCGCAACGGGAGAGGCCGCAACAGTGAGAGGCCCGCATACCGCAAAAAAAAAAAGAAAAGAAATAAGTATGATTGGTTATGATGCTAAGAGATACATTTTGTTCAGTACTTACTGCATGCCAGGTACTAAGCTAGCCCTCTTACATACAGGTAGATGCTACTATTAGTTCATTTTATTTATGAAGAAACAGAGGCTTAAGAAAATACATAGCTAGTGAATCCAGGGTTCTCTTACCCCAAATCCCATGCTTTTAACCATTGGACTCTACTACCCTATAACAAACATCTGTGTTTCAAACATTGTTCTGTTTTGCATTCACAGCATTTCATCTCCAAATATCATTTTTATTGCTATTGGCTGCCAATGCAAATTAAAATTTGAAATAGTTTAAATGTCTTAATGAATATGCAGTTTTAAGCATGCTAAAATATTTAATACAGGAGTCCCTTGGTAATGGTTGATATTTTCCTTCAAAATTTGAACTAAAAGGCAAATTCCGGACAATAAAACAAACTTGTCTCAAATCTACTCAATCCTAATATTTACCATTAACTCACTTCTAATGTTTCATATCCCAGAAACTTTAAATGGAACTTAGGAAACCAACCCCATAATTGTTTCTCATAAAAAGGGTAAGGGGATGGGGAGGCAATATTTACAGTTCAAATACTGTAAAATACCATCTATTGTTATGATTATGATATGTTAATAATCTAATCATTGTTAACTTATAATTCCCATATAGACATTAAAAAAAGATGACTTCTATGCTACCTATAAAAAATGTATTGGCTAGAGGGCTTCCCTGGTGGCACAGTGGTTAAGAATCCACCTGCCAGTGCAGGGGACACAGGTTCGAGCCCTGGTCCAGTAAGATCCCACATGCCGCGGAGCAACAAAGCCCGTGTGCGCCACAACTACTGAGCCTGTGCTCTAGAGCCCATGAGCCACAACTACTGAAGCCCATGCGCCTAGAGCCCATGCTCCGCAACAAGAGAAGCCACCGCATTGAGAAGCCCGCACACCACAATGAAGAGTAGCCCCCGCTCGCTGCAACTAGAGAAAGCCCACGTGCAGCATGAAGACCCAACATAGCGATAAGTAAATAAATTTATTTTTAAAAATGTACTGGCTAGAGCAAATCAATATGGGAAACAAGACAGCTAAAAGAATGTTCAATAAATGTGAATTCAGCATTTAAGAACTTTAAACACAAATTCAGTTATTTCATAACATATATAAATGGCAATTTTTTAATAGTATAGAAAGACTAGCATTAAAGAAAGCAAATCAACAACAGTTTACGAAGTGTGATTTTTTTTTTCTCTTTGAGCTAACTGATATAAAAAGTTTGATAACACCCACGATTGGTGAGCTAACTGATATAAAAAGTTTGATAACACCCACGATTGGTGGGGAAAATAAGCACTTTCTTCTACTGCTGATGTGAGTGTAAACTGGTACAACACTATGGAGAACAATTGAGAATATCTATCAACACATAAAATGTACATACTCTTTCACCTAGCAATTCCACTTTCATAAATGTATCTAAACATACACTTAAACATGGTCAAATGATACAGGTATAAGATATTGTTTGTAATAGCAAATGTCTGGAAACAACCTAAATGTATTTATTTAGCAAGAAAAGATACACTGCCACTATATACTGTTAAGTGAACAAAAAAAATCAAGGCAAAGAACAGCACATATGGAAAGCAACTGTGAAAGTTGGGGGTAGAAAAAAGTGGCTATTGTGAATGGCACTGCTACGATGCAACTTACTATTAAATGGTTCAGAAAAAAGGTTTTGTGTGTGTGTGTGTGTGTGTGTGTGTGTGTGTGTGTGTAGATAAAGAGAAAAGATAAAATAGTAAAATATTAACATCTGAGGAATCTGGGTGAAGGGTACCCAGGAATTCTTTGTACCATTATTTCAACTTTTAAGTCTGAAATTGTGTCAAACATTTTTAAAATTAATAATTGAAAAAAAATTCCTGCCTCCTGGGTACACAGGAAAACAGGAACTATCTCATACACTATTGGTGGGGATGTAAACTATTACAATCAATTTAAAGGAGAGCAATTTGGCTATATCTGGTAAAACTAAAAATAAACATACTCTATAATCTAGCAATTCCACTTTAAGCCTAAATCAGTGGGGTGTTTTTTTTAAATTAATTTATTTATTTTTGGCTGCGTTGGGTCTTTGTTGCTGTACGCGGGCTTTCTCTAGTTGCAGCAAGCGGGGGCTTCTCTTGTTGCAGAGCACAGGCTCTAGGCGCCCGGGCTTCGGTAGTTGTGGCACTCGGACTCAGTAGTTGTGGCTCACAGGCTGTAGAGCTGTGGCACACAGGCTTAGTTGCTCCACGGCATGTGGAATATTCCTGGACCAGGGCTCGAACCTGTGTCCCCTGCATTGGCAGGCGGATTCTTAACCACTGCACCATCAGGGAAGTCCTGGTGGGGTTTTTTAAACTGTGGATCATGATCCATTGTGAAATCAGTTTAATGGGTCAAAATCAGCATTTTTAAAAATGAAACAGAATACAAGAGAAAAAGGTCAGAGGAGGAATTCCCTGGCAGTCCAGTGGTTAGGACTTGGCACTTTCACTGCCAGGGCCCGGCTTCAGTCCCTGGTGGGGAAACTAGGATCCCACAAGTCGCACAGTGCAGCCAAAAAGAAAAGAAAAAGAAAAAAAGAAAAGAAAAAACTCAGAGGATATCACTGTGAAATTTTCTTTTCAACTGAGATGAATTCCAAAATCATGTTTATAAGAAAAGGTAGTCACGAATGATTAACTGCTATATAATTCAATTTATATGATGCTCAGAAAGGTAAAACAATATTTTTAGGTATACATTCATACATTAGGTAATTTTTTAAAAACATTAAAAAGTACAACGGAATCATTAACACAAAATTCAGGGCAGTGGTGACTTCTGCAGGGGAAGGAGAGGAGGATACATTTAGAAGGGGCATATCCTGGGCTATAGAATTTCTTAAACACAGTTTGTGTTATTTTATGTATCAGTATTTTTCAGAAGGTATAAGGATTTCTTGCTTTTGCTCTGTACTATTCCAGAAGGAGGTGGAAGTTGCTAGCCTGACTCAGCAGGGGAGATCTCTCTTATTCAGAACCAAGGAAGTTAAACAAAGCTAAATATTAAGCTGGGAGAAGGGAGAGAGACTGATAAACCATAGAAGGTTCAAATGGATTGTTAGGTCCGAGGGAAATTTCAAAAATACAGGCGAAGCAATACTATCTATTGTACATGGGTATGGATATATGAAGGAAAAATATAAAAACATGGACTGACTCACCTCAAATTCATGAAAATAGATTTCTACGGATAGGGAGAGAAGGGGATGGGACTAGGAGATAAACCTGACCTGTACTGTTCTATTTTAAATGTAAAAGTTAACACATGTTAATTCTGGGTGATGGGTACATGGGTATTTGTTATATTAGCCTCCATTCTTTTCTATATTTTTTGAAATATGGAAAAAATCTTGCTGGTGAATATCTATTACAAATTTAAACATTCATACTTTTTTATTCTACTTCTAGCAATTTACTACAGATACATCTAAGTGCACATATACATATATATTCAATACATGCTCTCTCTCTCTCTCTCTCTTTCTCTCTCTCTCTCTCTCTATATATATATACAGTGCTACAACTTTATAATCATTAAAAAAAAATTTTAACAAATGAAATAAATTGATATATATTAAGAGTATACAAATTATGTTAAAGATTGCATATGTATATTAAATACATACAGAACATACATATTTATATTAAAATATTTTTATAAAGTATATTATATATAAAATATAATGTATGCATTAAATACATATTTATATTAAAATGTATGTCTATATACACTCAGAACATCTCTGGACAGAACACAAGAAATTAGTTAAAGGACAGGGGAAGAAGGAAGATTGACCTTGTATTATATTCATCTGTATCTTTTAGTTTTATACCTCATATTTATATCACCTATTTTAAAAATTTTAAAACTACATATGACATAATATACAGAAGATACAATATATAACAATGTATAACATAATTGTATTTTTGAAAAGCAAAATTTATATATGCCTAGAAAATATCTTACAGATCATACCAATTTAACAGTGATTATATCTGGAGGATAGGCTTTACAGGCTTTTTACTTGCTTCATGATATATTTTCATAATGCTTAAATTTTTCAAATGGATATATATTACTTGTATGATGAAAACTTTTTTTTTAAACTCAAGGGCTGTTTTAAAAAATAAATTTATTTATTTTTAATTTTGGCTCTGTGGGTCTTCGTTGCTGTGCTCAGGCTTTCTCTAGTTGCGCCGCACAGGCTTCTCATTGCAGAGTCTTCTCGTTGCGGACCGTGGGCTCTAGGTGTGCGGGCTTTATAGTTGCGGCACACGGGCTCAGCAGTTGTGGCTCGTGCACTCTAGAGTGCAGGCTCAGTAGTTGTGGCGCACGGGTTTAGTTGCTCCATAGCATGTGGGATCTTCCCGGACCAGGGCTCGAACCCGTGTCCCCTGCATTGGCAGGCGGCTTCTTAACCACTGCACCACCAGGGAAGCCCGTGAAAACTATTTTTATAAAACCCAAAATCTTTGCAATAGATAAATGTCAACCTTCTCTTTGGCTCAACGAAATACTTACATTTTGATGTTAAAGTTTGTGTTACAGACACGGTTTTTCTTTCCCATGTTGAAGGAAGAGGTTTTATTATTTTGTAAATTTTTTTTAAACGACAAACACTTAGGTTATTTTTCTTAGCGAGAGTTTTTTTTTCTCAATAGCCTGGAAGATAATCTACTAGATAGTCTTCTCCACTCATCATAAACTCTGTTTTAACTTTTCTTCCTAAAGAGTCTTCTTGTACAATCATTTATTCCTGAGTAATATTGAATATTAAAAGTATCTTCATTGAAAGGGGCTTGGAATCATGTTTTTTGTTGTCATGTCTCAAATATTCTGAATATTTTTTACTCTGATTTGCATTTTAAAACAAGATTTTATAGGCAGAGAGCAAATATGGAGAGTTGTCAGGCCAAAGTAGTATTTTGTTTCTCTATCTTAAGAAATATAAATAAATAGGGTCTAAAAGAAAACATTTCACCATAACAAAAGTGTTTTCTTTTAAGAAACAAATGAAAAATAAAACTTCTTTCCAGGTGATACAGTTAAAACTTACTAATCATGATGAATAACATCTATTGCAGTTCCTACAAGTTTCCTCAAAAATAAACTAAACTAAAAGGACATCTAGTCATAACTGGGGGGGTGGGGGTGGGGGTGGGTGGGTAAAGTCTCTACCCTTTAGCCCATTGGGCCTGAGGCTACAAAATACTAATCTAGACTTTAATCAACCTAGAAAAGTCTATCCCAGGACACCAGTCTGAGCAGGGTGTTCAGCAGTAATATATGCCAGAGGGCTTGGAGCTAAGAGAAAGCCACAATGACAGAAGGGTCACTGGCAAGGAATTTCTTCTATTCTTTTTTTTCCTTCCACAGTTCCTTACATACTTCAATTTGGAAGAAGACGGTTGAAAAGGGACAAAAAAGAACTATAGAGAAGAAAACATGGAGAAGGTTAGAACTCAATAGTCCAGAACAATTTAAATGGAACAGGATCAGGCAGCAAACTCCCAATCGTAAGCTACTACAGTTTCAATCACTACCATTGTGAGAACTGACTCCCATATCCTTTTCTCTTCTATTCTTTGTTTGTTTCCACCTTCTGTTTCTCTCAATCATTCCTATCTTCCCCCACTTTGCCTAGTTGTAAAAAAAAAAATCATCAAGATCTGACCTACATCTCAATAGTGTCTACCTCTGCTGTATCTTTCTATTATGGAATCTCTACCTTCCAAAGGAAGGCTTTATCTTAATTTCAAAGCCATCTACCATAGTCAGAATTCTAAAGTGACTCACAGCCAGAAAAAGGTTGGAAATCCTCTGACCTACTAAAAAAAAGAAAGAGCTAGAAAAAGGGCTATATTCACTTACCACGAACCTGCTTTTTTATTTCTTTGGCAGAATCCAGCCATGTCTGTAAAAAGAAGAAAAGGCATTCACACAGAGCTCCAAAATACATAAACCACAGAGTACCAGAAGCAGGATTACTGACCATCTCCAATAGTGTCTCCAGGTCAACCTACATTTCCAATATTTTTTGCATTAGTTTCACATAGCACAGTAATTTTGAACAGAGAAACAGGGAGCCAGACAGTTGGGCTTGAATCCTAGCTCTACTACTTCCTAGGTGAGTGACTTTAAGCATCTTTGTACTTCAGTTTCCTCATCTATTAGAGGAAATAAAATGAGATATTAGCAGTAGGGCCTATCTCAGGGTTACTGTGAAGATTAAAAGGTAATATATGTAAAGCTTCAGCAAACAAGAAATGCTAAATAAGCACTTGCTATTTTTATTATTCTGTAAAGACAAATAGAGATCTATAACCAGGATTATTGATCTGTAACCTAGATCTTTTTCCCTCCAACTCTGACCTCCAGTCTCATTCAAGTTTTCTGTGTCAGCACAGCACCTGGTAGATGGTTCATGCTCAGTTAATGTTTACTGAATGAATAACTATTTTGTTTTTCCTGACTACTCTTGCCCACACTAATTTCTCCCTTCACCATTCTCCAACCCCACTTAAAATTTGCACACCACAAGGGCAAGGTTCCTCAACCCATAGCGGACCATGCAAAACTAATGGCACTTAAAAAGAGCCTCACCATTAACATCTTTCATAGGCTCCTAGAGAAATGTTTAAAGACAGAAATTTCTAAATTGAATTGTCTAAAAGATTTTTATTGACATAAGACATATACAGAAAAGTACATAAAACATATGTATAGATCAATAAATTATCAAAGTGAACACACAAGTATAACATTACCAGCACACCAGGAGCCCCTTTCATGCCTGCTCCCAATCCCCCCACCCCATTCCCCCTTCCAAAATGTTTAAAATTGAATTTTAGTCGTATTTAGAAAAGAAGAGTAAGGGGGGATTACTCCTCACCCTGTACCAACAAGGGCAAAGTTCAAGATGACCATCCCATTTGCCCTACCCAAGGAGTGGGCCTGAACACCACAATCTTACATTTGATTATATATTACACTAACCATTATATAAAGATAGTCACCACAACAGATAATAAGCAAAGAGTGAGGACGAGTTTCCTTTTCTCTCCCCTGCCCCTGCAATTAACACAGATGATTAAGAAATATATGTTTTTAAAAATATCACTTAATATAAAATTATTCTAAAGTATAAAAACTAAGTACATACTTGCTTAAGTCCTGTCAGAAAGGGCAGGGGGTAACCTGGGTGTTTCTCCTTCCTCTCTCATTAAGACTAAAGAACTTTAAGTTGTTATAGGTCCAAAGGCAAAAGAGGACTTTAAAAGCACCAACTGATAAGTTTTGTGGAACCTCTGAGAACCTTGCAATCCAGAACTCTTAACAAAGACTACTTTCTATCACTGTGGAATGAACACTTCCCCTACAGAGTGAGGTGACTCCATATTTTCCCTATTTTTAAGAGAAATCTCCCAAAGTAGTCTGAAGCTGCCAAGTTTCTTACAGGGATTGCATGAGCCATTCTATGACTCTAAGGCTAGAATTCCCACCAATCTGACATAGAGGGGGCAAATCCAGATTTGTGCCAATCACATGGGACTCCAAGGTATAAGGTACCTTATAGAACAAAGTATTATTTCTTCAGTATCTAGACCTCCGAATCAAAGTCAAAATCAAAAAGTGTGTACAAGACAATAAAAAATCAGTGTGCATAACAATAGGTACTTTATGCTCAATTTAAATTATTCAATTCAGAGCATTTTATTTAGCCAACAAGTATTAAGGAATGCCTCCACGTGCTAGGCACCAAAGTTACAAAAAAGGATTTAAAAATAGTGCTTGTCCTCAAGGAGCTGTCAGTCTAAAGGAAGAGCTGAGTAGTGAATAATTTGTCTTTTCTTAGAGGCAGTTAGGAAATGTTTCTCAAAAGAATGTTTTGGGGGAAAAAATAGGTTAAAAAAAAAAAAGAATGTTTGGGAGATCTAATTTAGGGTTGAAGAACAAATATGAGTTAGCCAGGCAAAAAAAGAAGTGGAAGTAATTAGAAAGGCACAGGGTCTATAAAGAGAACATGATACATCTGAGTTGCTGAATGTAGTTCAGCAAAGCTGGAGCACAGAAGTGAAGAGGAGAGATGTAAAATGAAAAGGAACAGTAAGGGCCAGATCATAGAGGCCATAGTATTCCATGCTAAGAAACTTGGACTTCATCAAGTTACAGGCAAGGGAGAATCACTGAAGGATTTAAAATAAGAGTGACACAAATTTGAGGTAGACAGGGAGACCAAATAAGAAGCTGTTGTTGAGAATGATAATAGTCAGGATTTGTGACTGAGTAAATAGGGTGGGCTGATGATGAGAGGTGGTAAAGTATAGTAGTAAACAAAAGTTCCTAAGTTGCTGGCTTGGGCAACTGGGTAGATGTGGTACTATTCACTGAAACAGAAAATGTAGGAAAAGGAATAAATTTTCATGAAGAAGAAAACAATAGCAAAAAACTGAAAACAACCCAAATGTCCATCAACAATAGAATAAATAGATTATGGTATATTTATATAGATACACGTTCAAGGTGTCTTTGGAAGTCCAAGTAGAATATTTCAGTAGATAGCTGGATAAGCAGGTCTGGCACTCAGAAGAGTGATTTTAACCAGAGATATAAATTTGGGCACTGTCCCCATATAGGTGGCAAATGAAGCCATGAAAGTAGATAAAAATCATCCAGGGAGCATATAATAGAGTTAAAAGAAAGAAACTAAAGATAAACCTTGGGGAACATTTACAGTTAAGGGATGAAGAGAGGATAAAGAGCTGAGAAGTAAACTGAGAAGAAGTGACCCAGTGGTAGGAGGAAAACAGGAGAGACTGGTATCACAGAATCCAAAGGAATAGAACATTTCAAGGATGGATAGGCAAGCTCGTCAATGCTGCAAAATGGACAAGGAACATGAAGATGAAAAACTGTCAGATTTATCTTGGCAAGGGCAGTTCAGCAGAGTGGTAAGAGCAGAAGTCAAAATGCAGTGAGTTACACCAAGTGCTGGCGAGAATGTGGCACAGCTGCAACCCTTAGTGCTGGTGGGAGTGTGAACTGGTAGCACCACTTTGGAAAACTGATAGTATCTACCAAAGCTGATCATATATGTGGCATCCACAACCCAGCAATTCCACTTCTGGGAATCCAACAGAAATGAATATGACAAGATATGCACTAAAAGACAGGTATGAGAATGTTCCCAGGAGCAGCATTCATAAAAGCCACAAACTGTAAACAAGCCAAATGTCCATCAACAGTAGAATGCATAAATAAAGTGTGGTATAGTCAAACAGTGAACTATTATACAGCAGCAAGAATGGATGAACTACTGCTACTCGCCACAACATGGATGATACTCAAAAACATGATATCAAACAAAACAAAAGAAGCCAGACCTAAGAGCACATACTGTATGGTTTCGCTTATGTAAAGTTTAAAAACAGGCAAAACTAATTGATGGTGATAGATGTTAGGAAGACATCTGTTACTTTTGACAGGGCCTGAGGTAGGAGTACTGATTGTTGGGGGCTGGCGGTAGTGACTGGAAGGGGAAACAAAGTGGGATTCTGGAATCCTCCAGAAAAAAATCCTTGATTCATTCATAAATAACTTATTCCAAGCAGGAATAAAATCTAGGAAGCAACTATTGGGTTGGCGAAAAGGTTCATTTTGTTTTTTCCGTTAAGATGGCTCTGGTAGCACTTAGTTGTCTTCAACTTCATTTGAAACAATTTTGTTAGATTATATGTGACAGCTGTCATATCAACATGCATTTTAAAAAAGACTTATCAAAATTGGTGAATTTTTGTATGACATTTTAATATTGAAAATGGAAGGAAAAAAAGCAACATTTTTGGCATATTATGCTTTATTATTTCAAGAGAGGTAAAAATGCAACTGAAACGCAAAAAAAGATTTGTGCAGTGTATGGAGAAGGTGCTGTGACTGACCAAATGTGTCAAAAGTAGTTTCATGCTAGAGATGTCTTGCTGGATGATGCTCCATGGGCTGGTAGACCAGCTGAAGTTGATAGCGATCAAATTGAGACATTAACTGAGAACAATCAACGTTATACCACGAGGGAGACAGCTGACATACTCAAAATATTCAAATCAAGCACTGAAAATCATTTGCACCAACTTGGTTATGTTAATCACTTTGATGTTTGGGTTCCACATAAGTTAAGCAAAAAAACCCCTCTTGACCGTATTTCCACATGCAATTCTCTACTTAAATGTAATGAAAACGTTCTGTTTTTAAAACAAATTGTGATGGGCGATGAAAAGTGGACACTGTACAATAATATGGAAAGCAAGAGATCATGGAGCAAGTGAAATGAACAACCACACCAAAGGCTGGTCTTCACCCAAAGAAGGGGATGTTGTGTATATGGCAGGATTGGAAGGGAGTTCTCTATTAGGAGCTCCTTCCGGAAAACCAAACAATTAATTCCAACAAGTACTGCTCCCAATTAGACCAACTGAAAGCAGCACTCGACAAAAAGCATCCAGAATTAGTCAACAGAAAATGCATAATCTTCCATCAGGATAACACAAGACCGCATGTTTCTTTGATGACCAGGCAAAAACTGTTACAGCTTGGCTGGGAAGTTCTGATTCATCCACCATATTCACCAGACATTGCACCTTCGGATTTCCATTTATTTAGGTCTTTACAAAATTCTCTTAGTGGAAAAAATTTCAATTCCCTGGAAGACTCTAAAAGGCACCTGGAACAGTTCTTTGTTCAAAAAGATAAAAAGTTTTGGGGGACTTCCCTGGTGGCGCAGTGGTTAAGAATCCACCTGCCAATACAGGGGACAGGGGTTCGAGCCCTGGTCCAGGAAGATCCCATATGCTGTGGAGCAGCTAAGCCCATGAGCCACAACTACTGAGCCTGTGCTCTAGAGCCTGCGAGCTGCAACTACTGAGCCCACGTGCTGCAACTACTGAAGCCCACACGCCTAGAGCCTGTGCTCTGCAACAAGAGAAGCCACCACAATGAGAGGCCTGTGCACCACAACAAAGAGTAGCCCCCGCTCTCAGCAACTAGAGAAAACCTGCGTGCAGCAGCGAAGACCCAATGCAGCCAAAAAATTAAATAAATGAATAAATAAATACTTTTTTTAAAAAGATGCATCACTGTGAATCTCAGAACACTAAAGAAAGAGAGAAAAAGAAGAGAAGGAGGGAGGGAGGGAGGAAGGATGGGAGGGAGGGAGGGAGGGAGGAAGGGAAGGAAGGAGGGTAAAAGATTCTACTAGCCTAATTCTACACAGGGCAAGAGAGAGGGGAGGTCATACAAAGCATCACAAATCAGAATGGCTTTGACCTTCTCAATAGCCAACATTAAAAGCTAGGGGCTTCCCTGGTGGCACAGTGGTTGAGAGTCCACCTGCCGATGCAGGGGACACGGGTTCGTGTCCCGGTCCGGGAGGATCCCACATGCCGTGGAGCAGCTGGGCCCGTGAGCCATGGCCGCTGAGCCTGCACGTCTGGAGCCTGTGCTCCGCAATGGGAGAGGCCACAACAGTGAGAGGCCCGCGTACCGCAAAAAAAAAAAAAAAGCTAGAAGACAGGGCTTCCCTGGTGGCGCAGTGGTTGAGAGTCCGCCTGCCGATGCAGGGGACGCGGGTTCGTGCCCCGGTCTGGGAAGATCCCACATGCCATGGAGCGGCTGGGCCACTGAGCCATGGCCGCTGAGCCTGCGCGTCCGGAGCCTGTGCTCCGCAATGGGAGAGGCCACAACAGTGAGAGGCCCGTGTTCCGCAAAAAAAAAAAAAAAGCTAGAAGACAATGGAGCAATGCCTTCAAAATTATGAAGGCAAATCATTTCAAGCCTAAAATTCTATACCCAACCAAACTAACAACCAAATACTACAGTACAATAAACACAATTTCAGACATGTAATGTCTCAAAAAGATTACATCCCATATGTAATTTCTCAGAAGAAGTGCTCTATCAAATACCAGGAAATGCTAAGATAAAGGGTAAACAAGAGAAACATCACAGGAGAGAAGTATAACAAATCCCCAGGATAATGGTGATGGGAAATACCTGGGTCAACTATATACAAGACAGAGAGAGCAACTCATCCAGACTGGAGAAGTATGACTCAAAGAGATAGCATATTGAAGAAGGACTGTCACCATCACAATGGCTTTTGCTACTGTATTGTCCCTTTAACCTGACAATTCTAAGGAATTCTTCTCCAAACTCATTTTTGTACAGGATTTACTTGGGCCATGTGCAAATGAAGTTCCTGCTTTCCCTTCTATGTTCTACTTGTTCTACCTGAATCAGCTAAAGACCTTCATTTTAACCCAAAGTAAAACTCTGCTTTGACCTATTTCCGAGAGCTGGAAGTTAGCCATGATGAATTTAGAAGCAGAAAATATAGAACAGCCCATTACCCCAACCATATCCTGTAAGAACCTGGCCCATCAGACCTGCCAGATGCCCCAAATATGATAAGCCCTATGTTTCCCAGGATTCACTTGTCCACTGACTTCCCCAGAAGAGGTTCTTATAAACAATCAGAGAAGTTGAAACTAGATTATGATTCAGAGACATCAACTTTTTTTCCCAGAAATATTTTATCTAAGGGGGACAATAAAGCCCTTTTTAATACAGCCAGATTTGTTGTTTGCTGTACAATCAAATTCAGCTTTTATATTGGGCACTTTTAACATCACTTTATACAGAAATATATCAATGAATATAAATAAAGCAATTTAATATTTTCTCATTAAAAATAAATAGGATAGTGAAAACTACTATAGGAAATAAAATTTGCTGATACGATAGAGTATGGATGACACCAACAATAGCAAAAAGTTTTCAAAGCAACTGGAAGGTTTTTACCAATGTGAGCACTGGAAGCTCAACTGCAAGATGAAAGAATTTCCTCTGCTGAATGCCTTTAGATGAGCCAGCTCCCAGCAATTTAAGTATACTTGGTTCATAGAAAAATTATAACAGTTACATTAAACAAGTAGGTACTGGTACTCAGTGACTTCATTTATATGCCAAATTCAAGTATTCTCAAATATTCTAACATAAACCTGAGTGGGGTACACACACACAATATAAAAACATTTGATTTTATCTCACTGAGCTTGTATAACATAAAATACTTTTCAGAGTATTTTCCTCGATTCATGGGAGAACTTCTAACAGCTGCAGAAAGTTTTTCACTGTAGTATTAGAGGTGTTGTTTTGTTTTTTAATTACCTTCAATCTTTCCTTACTACGTACACTGTATCTCGGAGAGGCAGGAATAAATACATTCTTAACAACAGTAAAAGAATTAAAACAATTTTGGGGGGTCAGTTTCTTATATTACAAGCAGTCTTCTCACCTTAGAGGTTGCATTATCCCAAATGGCTAGACTAAAGTAGTCTTCTTCCAAAAGATTGAGGTGTTCACATACTCGTTTAAGTAAATCTTGTCCCTTAGCATGTTTCTGCAAAGATACACATACTTTAGTTGAGGTTTCCTCTTATTCCTGCATTTATCACAAAATAACATAAAATGTCACTTTCCAATTTTCTCTTTTATCCTTGGTTACTAACACTTTCAGATGGCTGCACAGTGCAAGTAGAACAAAGTGAGTAACAAAATTCCTGTTTCTTAATTTGTCAGTTTAAATACGCAACACATTTATAGTTGCTTGGAAATGCTGCTACAATTCAAAGCAAAATTCCATCAAGCATCCCCCACCTCCATCCTAAACATTACATTCTTTATTTTTGGTGTATTTCCTGAAGCCTGCTATGGGTCGCTGTCTGTCAGCATGAGCACCTGACTTAACTGAATCAGCTGTCAACACTGACAATTAACAGTGGCTATGGAAATCATTAAACTCTCGATCATTCCCAGACAAAATGTCCCAAGACAATGAGCTATGTCTCAACTCCCTACAATCTCTTTCAGAAAAATGCATAAAGTATAAGATCTTAGATACCCTCCAGACATTACCCATTGCAGTGGTTCTTACAGTTGTGCTACAAATAATTTCTTAATGTTTCTCTACCCAGAAAATCAAACCATTATCAATTTGGGGGACTTGTATTCCTGTTTATAGGGAGGAAATGCCATAACTTAGGGACTGAGATTTAGAGTGAAAAAGTCCCTGCTTTTTCATTTACTAGCTAAACAACCTGAGTCAATTTCTGAACATTAGCTTTCTCATCTGTAAAGTGATAAGAAAATGTATACCTGTCCTACCTAACTACTGGAATTGTTGAAAAAAAATTAAACATGCTGGACTTCCCTGGTGGCACAGTGGTTAAGAATCCACCTGCCAATGCAGGGGACATGGGTTCGAGCCCCAGTCCGGGAAGATCCCACATGCTGTGGAGCAACTAAGCCCGTGAGCCACAACTACTAAGCCTGCACCCCACAACTACTGAAGCCCACGTGCCTAGAGCCCATGCTCCGCAACAAGAGAAGGTGCAGCAATGAGAAGCCTGCGCACTGCAACGAATATAGCCCCCGCTCGCTGCAGCTAGAGAAAGCCCGCACGCAGCAATGAAGACCCAATGCAGCCAAAAATAAATAAATAAATTTATTTTTAAAAAAATAATAATAAAAACATTTTTAAATAATAAAAAAATTAAACTTGCTAATGTCTTCTGAGAAATACATTTTTTAAAACTTCCAAGGGCTTCCCTGGTGGCACAGTGGTTGAGAGTCCGCCTGCCCATGCACGGGACACGGGTTCATGCCCCGGTCCGGGAAGATCCCATATGCTGCGGAGTGGCTGGGCCCGTGAGCCATGGCCGCTGAGCCTGCGCGTCCGGAGCCTGTGCTCCGCAGCAGGAGAGGCCACAACGGTGAGAGGCCCGCGTACCGCCAAAAAAAAAAAAAAAAAAAACTTCCAAAATATTAGAAATCATTTTTTGGCACATATACATGACATGTCCTTCTCTCAATGAGCTGAGCTATTTTTAATGACTATTAGTAATTCACATAGATGTTAACTCATTTTTAGACTTATCCCATCTACATTATATCATTTTCTTCATTTTCTCCCTTCTATGTTTTCACTCTACATGACAGAGATGATTAGGGAATTCTTCACATACAGGTCCCTACTCCCTTATTTATAATTCCAAAATTCAGAAGTTCTAAAAAGTAAAAGGTTGGGCTTGTTTTGTTTTTGTTCAAAGCTCATCTGAAGGCAAATTCTGACCTGAACTGTTATGGGCTATTTTTTATCTTTATTTATCCAACTTAGAGTGAATCTTCATATATTTTACCATAGAAATAATGTGTTTGATAATGTACCTACTGCTACACACTCTGCTGGGAATATTATGAAATTTGCAGAATATGTACTTGTTGCTTTTCTAAAACCCAAAATATTCTGAATTCTACAACCCAAAATATTCTGAATTCTGAAACACATCTGCCCCTAAATGTTTCAGATATAAGGGACCCATATCTAGATTTTGGCCTGAATGGGAAGAATGAGTGTGGAATAGCTTTCCCCAAGCTAGTGGTGAGAAGCAGAAAGAGCAGACCCTAGGTCTTCTCCAGTTACCAGGTGTAGTAACTATTTTAAAAATGCAACAGTGTATTTTTCTTGATTTCTCTTTCAAAACTTGGAGAGAGAATTCCTATTAATAAACACAGTATAATATTTTAGACTACTTATTTGTGTTTTGATATATTTGCATATAAATAATTCAATTTCAAAATAATTTTTTACACACCTAAGATACAAGCATATGTGAATTATACGTTTTATCAAAAGGCTATTATTAGTAATAATCACAATTGCTTTTTATCAAGCATATCGTAATTGACAATTACTGCTCTAGTTAAAAAAACAGCTGTGGTTGAGAGTCCGCCTGCTGATGCAGGGGACGCAGGTTCGTGCCCCGGTCTGGGAGGATCCCACATGCCGCGGAGCGGCTGGGCCCATGGGCCATGGCCACTGAGCCTGCGCGTCCGCAACAGGAGAGGCCACAGCAGTGAGAGGCCCACGTACCGCAAAAAAAAAAAAAGCTGATAGATTTTTAAGGACTTTTAACTTGTCTTGAAGAAGCAAAAGAATAACTGAAACAACTCTGACATTTTGATTCAATCTTGATTCAATTATTTATTCTTTCTGGAAATAATAGAGAATTTTAATAAATGGGATTACTTAATTTAAGTTTTTTATATACTATCTCATGGAGCTAAAGAAATACATTAAATGAAGCTCATTAAGGTTTAGATCTGGGAGAGCAGAAATGAACAGATAGTAAATTTTTTTTTTGATAAATACAGTTATGGGTACTGCTAGACCTAGAAATTGAGGCTATCCTGGGAAATCTAGTCATGGAAGATCACTCTATAAATAACAAACCAATTTTTTTCTTAAACAAAATTATTTTGGATTATAAAAGTAACACATGCTCAATTCACAAGATTTGGCAGATATAGAAAAAGCTGGAGAAGAAAATAAGACTCACTCATAATCCTTCCACACCTCCACCTCCAGAAAATCACTATTAACATTTCAGTCCATAGAAATATTCATTATACTGGGTCTTAGGCCATGGCACCACTTACCCAACCCTACATGAAACAATTTGTAAGAGTTCTAACCACCTGAGATTGAAATGCGCTCACCTCCACAACACATTCATAAACTGTGTCATCCAACAAAGAAACCTTGCAATGCATGTTTCTGTGTCTTCTGATCGATTTCTGGGAAGCTTTTAATTCTCTTTCTGCTACTGATTCAGGACTTTCTTCTTTTACTTCTGTTTTAGAGCAGTCTTCAAGTCCTCCTCCTTCCTCAGTCTGAAAATCGGGATCTTCTCTGTGTTCTTCCTGAGCAGGCTACATACCCATGACATCACCAAGTCAGTAACAGACATTTCACAAAACATGCCGTATACACTTTTGCCTATAATATTGCTACCAATAAAAGCACTAACTGAAGAAGAAAAACTGTTAAGACAAATACAAGTGATATTAAGATTATTTTTCTGTAAAAGATATTATGATCTCCCAAAAGATCCACAGACTCTGCTATTCTCAAAACTTTATGATAGAAGGTAAAATCTCATCTTTCAAATCAATAAATGAAGGTTTCAGGTAAACCAGAGGACAGCAATCTGTTGCTCTCAGCACTATATTTTCTCCCTGACTATGCCATTGCCTATTATTAAAACCTATTAAAACTTAAACATCTTTGCCCCATGCTCCTCAATTTTAGCAAGGTAGCCTTATGAATTGCAAAATGAGTTGTGATTTGTCACGCAATCTAAATTTTATGAATGGGGAATTCCCTAGTGGTCCGGTGGTTAAGACTCCACGCTCTCACTGCCAAGGGCCCAGGTTCAGTCCCTGGTCGGGAAACTAAGATTCCACAGGCCTCGAGGGCGCGGCCCAAAAACAAAAAAACAAAAAAACAAAAAAAACCCATAAATTTTTTTGAATGGCTAAGAGGGGTTCTTGGGACCTTTTCAGAGCATAAGGCAACATATGTATAGTAGGCTAACAACTGTAAATACCAATTAACTCATTTTTACCAGGTATCAACCATGATAAATGCAAAGAAGATTCAAAGAAGCAAGAGACAGATTGAAATCTGGATGTCCTAGGGCAATCATTAAGTCATCCCAAAGTAATACAGGTAAGTGAGACAACATTTTGGCATACACTTACTTTTGTCACAATAAAATAGCTGAAAGGTTCTTAACTAAACCTCACTAATTCTTTTCTTTCAAAAAAATATGTAGTTGGGGCTTCCCTGGTGGCGCAGTGGTTGAGAGTCCGCCTGCCGATGCAGGGGACACGGGTTCGTGCCCCGGTCCGGGAAGATTCCACATGCCGCGGAGCGGCTGGGCCCTTGAGCCGTGGCCGCTGGGCCTGCGCGTCTGGAGCCTGTGCTCCGCAACGGGAGAGGCCACAACAGTGAGAGGCCTGCGTACCGCAAAAAAAAAAAAAAAAAACAGAGTAAAATAAGCCTCTGCTTTCACAGTATGAATGACAAAAGTAAACACGTAGTACAGATTTCAAAAACACTTTAGAGTTTTTTATTTTCAAAGGTTAAAGAAAAGAAAAACTTCATTATGATGCTGGTAAAAAGATAGTACTACTTTACAAGCATTGATTAAATATCAACTATTCAAAAGAAATATAGGGGACTTCCCTGGTGGCACAGTGGTTGAGAGGCCGCCTGCCGATGCAGGGGACACGGGTTTGTGCCGCGGTCTGGCAAGATCCCACATGCCGCGGAGCGGCTGGGCCCGTGAGCCATGGCCGCTGCGCCTGCGCATCCGGAGCCTGTGCTCCGCAATGGGACAGGCCGCTGACAGTGAGAGGCCAGGCCCGCGTACCGCAAAAAAAAAACCGTAGTTGACATTTAGGAAAAAGGATTTAATTATTTGGCTCCTGCTCCTCCTGCATTAGATATTGGAGGTGTCTACAAGTCTCCTTCCCCTCCTTCATGACCCTCTTAAATGTTACCTCTTCATTAAGGCCTTCACTGGCTATCCTACCTGGCCTATCCCCACTCTACTAGTATTCTTCATGTTAGTACCCTGTTTATTGCCTTCATAACATTTATTACAATACATAATTAATTTGTATTTACTACTTTCTTTGTCTCTTCCATTAGACTATAAAGTTATCAAGAGTAGGGATCATGTTTGTTCAATAATAATAATATTTAATAATAATAATGAAAATAATAACAAACATTTATATAGAAATTACAATGGGCCATTTACTGTTCTAAAAGCATTACTTACATGAACTCATTTAACCCTATGGGGAGGGTACTATTATTATCTCCCCTTGACAAATAAGAAACTGAGGCCAGAGAAGTTAATTTGCCTAGGATCATACAGTCAGTAAGTCACATACCACTTTGACGCCAGAATTCATGATCTTAAACCTCTTTGCCATACTATAGTTTTTATTTACCAATGTATGTCCAGCTTAGGGCCTGGCACACACAGCAGGTTTTCAGTAAATTTGTTGAGTAAATAAATATTAAAAAATGACACATGGCTTCCAAAAAATCCAAGGTACCCTAGATGAAGGTTGGTGCAGTCCTACAATGCAAACTCACTTTTAAAAAATCCGGTATAGAAAAGAACCACTCAAATGAAATTCTACTATGAAATCAATGAATGGGATTTTAGTTAAATCTAAAATTAACTTTGTCATCTGTTTCAACTTCAGTACAAATATTATGATCTTTAGACAAAACAGACTAGCCCTGATTCAAATGCTAATTAAAACAAGATATGGATTTTTCCATACATAAAGCAAAGGAGAAAAAAAGCAATTAAGAACTTCTTGAAAGTACCAGACTTCCTGAAAGATAATGTAATTTAACTCTTTTGGTACTCCTAAAATTAAATTAAATTAATGACATTAAGATATGTAGCTTCTCTGCCTTTACTGTTCATGTTTATTGACTAAGTAATAATAACTAACATTTATTGAGTGCTTATAATATGTCAGGCAATGTCTTAAGAGCTTTACACGTTTATCTCTTTTAATCCTCATAATGGCCAAATAAGGTGAACATTATTATCCTCATTGTACAGAGGAGAAAACTGATAAAGCAAAAGTGTCACTTCTCTACACCTGAACCCTCTAGTCTGATTCCATAGCCTCCATTCTTAACTATTATACTATAAATAAAATTTTGTTTTCAACCTTGTTTCACTATAGCAAGTACACAATAACAACTTTATCCTAAACTTTACTCTTAGCACTTTTGATGTATAAGTAATCATTCTAGAAATTCATATTTTTTTAAGTCTAATGAAACTGTATAGCCTAAACCTGAGACCCATAATAGAAACATATAGGACTTACATTTTTTACAATGCAGATAATGCCCACATGCTTCAGAAAAAAAAAAGACTTTGAAAATAACTCTTAATTTGTAGTTCAGTAGGCCTGAAAATAAATGGGATTCCTAGAAAATAGTTTGAGTTACAGTACTAATATTTTCTCATGATTTTTGGACAGATGACCAAATTCACAAATCATATTTAGTTTACACTGTGACACAATTAAGGCTCCACCCAACTACTATATATTACAAAGGTGATATAAAGAGCTAACTTTCCTCATCTATATCCTACACTCTGTGGGAATATGACCTAGTTGGAGAAAATGACAAAGATAAGGCAGACACAGTTCAAACTTATCACACACCTCTGGGTGGTCTGAATCTATCTCATGACTTTTATAAAGACTTCCATAAAAGGACCATGTTTGCTGATAAATTACTCCATTTCTAATAATTCCACCAAAATAAACTCTAAACCACTTCACTTTCTTCCCACCCACCCCCACCCCCAGCCTCATTAAAAATCCTGGACTTTTTGCATTATAATAGCAAAATGTAAACTCGTTTGATACATTTCTTTCATTTTCTTTTCTTTGATTTATGTCGTGTAAGTATCTTTCTAAAAATCAAGTTACCACTGACTACATGAATTTCTTTAGAGCAGAAACTCTGAAGCATCATGTTACTTATCACTAACAACTGGCTAATAAGAAATAAAACCAAATGTTCTTAAATGAAAAGTGTATAACCCCCCTTCACCTCCCACACATTCGCACACCCTCACCTGTGTTTCTGCACTGCTTAATGAATGAAGATCCAAGGATGGGTCTGTTTTGAGCTCAGGCTCAGGAGCTGCAATCGGGGCCTTTAAAATGATCTCTTCGTCAAGACTGGCTCCAAATTCTATCTCTTTATGACCTTCACCTTTCTCTTTCGCTGACTCTACTTCTTTGCCTTCCTCCTCAGAGACCTGAGATTTAGGCCTTTTGAGAAATGAGGAGAACAGCCGTGACAGGCCCCTGTTTTCTGATGTCCGCTCCTTGTTCTTGGTCAAATCTTCATGTGTTGGAGTGTCTCCATTGGATGTTTTCAGCTTCTGCTCACACTGATTATCTCCCTCGGCTGCTGCTTGAGGAGCCTCTTCCAGCTGAGTTTCCTGTTGACCCGAGTTTGTGGCTCCCTCACCCTCTTCCTTCTGTTGTTGCTGCTGTGGATTTTCAGCCTCAGCCACTAAACTCTTCTCTGTTGTCATGACGTTGCTATTAAAAAGAAGATGGAAAAGGGGAGCTCTTAGAAGCAAAACACATTACTGAAGGCAAAACCCTCACTTGGGTCAAGTGTGCAAGAATTAATATTTTTAGGTATTTAATCAGCAACAGACAGTACTCCAGCCCATTAAACATAAGACTTTCCATTAAAGCACAAAAATATCTTACCTATACATCCTGGATAAATTATTAATGCCTTGACTTGCTAAAGTTATGACATAGAGAAATTAGCTTAAAATAGTACCCTCTGAAGCCACCTTAGTGAAATGTATCATATTTTAAATTCAAAGCTCAGAACTGGACATAGCAAATACATTTTTATCCTTCCTAAAAAAAAGATGTTATTTATACACTGTCCTTTGAGGGTATCAGTCTTCAGGTGCTAGATTTGCAGGAATTATATGCAAAATTCTCTGCACCCCAAGAGATAATGGGATTAAAAGGTTCCCCAACTCTTTATTATTCTATTTCTTTATATTTCTCAGAATGCATAGACTTCATATTAAGAACAGAAATGTAGAATTCTGTTCATTTGTTATCAGACTTGACAACAGCAATGACAAGTATACAGTTAAAATAATCACAAAAGAATTCCTTAGGTTTTCGTGTTACAACAGTAAATTACAGCCTCTTGCAGAAGAATACAACTTTAAGTTCTTTAAGACCTTTCTTCCTTCTGACTAATATGATTTTAAATGCTCATCATTTTTAAGAGTAGCAGTGAACTATTACAACAGAGGAAACCAGAGAAATAATAGAGAAAAAGAAACAAAATAGAGAAGAAAAATTTAGAAAGCAAATGTTGATTCAAGTATAAGAGAGGAGAAGGCAGGCTGTAGACCTCACATATTTCAAACTTGTTGGTTTCTAGCCTCCTGATCTCAAAAATCCCAGTATTATTAGTTAAGCCACATAATAATGGCAAAGAGCAATGTCACACCTAGTTTACTAAAGGATAACCAACACACAAGGGAACTTTTGAGCAATTTGACTACTGATGGCCTTACACTTTGAGTCACTGCTATACCTAAAAGTACTCCACTCAAAAAGCAGCATTTACATTGTCTCTGCTTCTGCTCCATACTATTTAGATGAAGTAATTTCATTTGGATGTTAACAATCCGAATTAATGAACCATATTTAGCTCATTCCCTCCTCAGGCCCTTTACACTTGCTGTTCTCTCAGCCTATGATGTTCTTCTCCTAGATATTTGAAAGATGGCCCTCTCCTCATTACTACGTCTGCTCAGATGTCACCTCTTTAGAAAGCCCTCCCATACACACCCTATCTAAAATAATGGCCCTTACTCCTCCAGATGGCCTCACAGCACCTACTGTACTTATTATTATTTACGAATATGTTAACTTTTTTGTTTACTGGTTTATTGTCTTCCATTCCCCCAGCTAAAATGTAAGTTCCATGAGGACAGAATGGTCCCTGGCACATTATATGTATTAATAAAAGTCTGTTGAATAAATTAATTTCAATTGAATATACCTGACAAATAAAAACTGCAAAGGTGTTCTCTAAATTATTCGAGTAAATTTACTTCAAATGCATAGGTCCTATGCTAGGTGCCTGGGATACAACAGTAAACAAAACAAAACAAATAAGGTCTCTGTCATCATGGAGTTTATATTCTTGATTCAACTTTAACCAGTATAATGAAAGAAAATTTAAGAGAACTCTTATTTACAATATGAGTGAAATCTAAATAATTATGTGTAAATGGAACAAAACAGTGAAAACAACGGAAGGAAGTTAATAGTACTGAGAGCTATTTCCGTGTCAGGCCCCGGGTAAGGGATATTATCTACATTATTTAAATTAAGCCTTTCAACAACCCTGAAAGGGAAAGAGGAATTGCTTAACCTCATAGTTGAGGAAACTGAAACTCAGAAAGTAATTGGCCCAAGGTCACACTGCTAGTAGGTAACAAACCACTATAAGTGGTACTGAAATAAATAAAGGTATATTAATAAAAGGAAAAGCCTTTATGTGAGCTCTTACTGCTGATCTACTTAAATTATTTTATTTTGAGCATTAAAAATATTTTAAGTAATAAAAATATTTACGAAAGCATATTTTCTAGTCTCATCTATTAAGTCATCAAAGTTATTCTGCGCTAATAAAATAATCAATTCAGTCTTTATAACATCACTTAAACATTTACCAACCAATACACATTCTGAATTTGCTACCCTTGAGTGAGGTACACTTGTACTTAAAAGAAATAAGCTTGTTTTCAATTCCTCCTTATATTAGGAGTAGACAATTGATTTTTCCAAAATTCTTTTTCTTTAATCTCTAAGTAATCAAACTTGACCCAGAAAGAAAACTTGGATATCAAACCACCAGCTATTCTAAAAGAGTAATGATTTGATTTGAGAGCACCAATTTACTTCATACTTCCTTTGCAAAAATAAACAGAGGACAGGCTGAGAAATGAGCACTATTTTCCATGGATTTCGGATATGACTTTATTATTCACCTTCCTGAAAAGACACAGAAACCATTTCTATATTAAAATTTTCCTATACAACAGACTTTACAACAAGGTCTCATAAAGATCCATAAAAAAGTTACAAATCATTTGGGAACATTTTAGCAGATATGAAAATCACTCAAACCTTACTTCTAACAATCTTGTACTTGTACCTTTCAGTAAATAAAGAGTATTTTTCTTGTGTTTTCAATATTTTCTTATCATTGAAAAAAGAAAAAAGATCTTCTAAGGATATTCCTATAATTGCTTTCACATGAAAGGGTGTCATCTCCAAGAAAGTAGCTGAATGAGTACTCAGTTGTTTAAAAAATACACACACACAGATGGTAACAATCTGTATGCTATATGAATGCTTGTTAAATTTTAATGTGCATCGAATCACCCAGTAATCTTGTTAAAATATAGATTCTTATTCTGCAGGTCTGGAATGGGGCCTGAGACTCTGCATTTCTAACAAGCTCCCAGATGTTGCCACTGCTGCCGGCCCACTGACCACACTTTGAGTAGCAAGGCAGAGAAAATCATTATTTCTTTGGAAACATACTCAAAATGCCTGAGAAACAAAGATGGCAAAAAGCTACTTTCAGAAAGTGAAACATGAACAGTGAGAAATACTTGACACACAAATGCTCAACAAATGCTTGCTGAATTAATGAATGAAGCATGGGCTTCCCTGGTGGCTCAGTGGTTAAGAATCCGTCTGTCAATTCAGGGGACACGGGTTTGAGCCCTGGTCTGGGAAGATCCCACATGCTGTGGAGCAACTAAGCCCATGGGTCACAACTACTGAGCCTGCGCTCTAGAGCCCAAGAGCCACAACAACCAAGCCTGTGTGCCACACCTACTGAGGCCTGTGCACCTAGATCCCATGCTCCGCAACAAGAGAAGCCACTGCAGTCAGAAGCCCACGCACTGCAACAAAGGGTAGCCCCCGCTCACCACAACTAGAGAAAGCCCGCACACAGCAACAAAGACCCAACATAGCCAAAAGTTTTAATAACAATAATAAATAAAATAAATTTTTAAAAAATGAACGAAGCAAAGAATGCAACATATTATTAAATGTGGAAGCTGACGATCAACATTTTTTTAGAACTCATTTGGTGCTTAATCAAAAGTTAATTGAAAATTTCAACCACAGATCTGTGGCAATTTCAAGTTGTCTATGCAGCCGTGACACTTGCCTAGAGTCAGTTTCTGTGTATCTCTATTGATATGCTCTCTTTGCCACATTTAGGAAGGAATGATCCAGTCATATGAATTAAGAATTAAAGAATAACATCTATCAGTGCAAAACCAATACATTTTGCCACATAACTGGACATATGTAAAAAACAAGCTGAATACAAGTGAAAAAGAGATGAGAACACAATATAAGGAACAAGCAGAAGGGCAAACAAATTCTCCCAGAACATATAGAAACCAACCTCAGGTATAAATGCAAGAAAACAACCAGGAAATAAGACAATGCAGATTCAGCAGAGATGCTACAATTCAGTCTATGCAAGGAAAAACAGATAAAAATGAATTATTAAGGGCAGTTTTCACGTATGTTCTTTCCAGCCATGCACACATGGGTAGCAATGCATTTAGTAAGAGTCACAAGAGCAAAAGGAGGTGGGGTGGGTGGGGGATATAAAAAATGAAACTGATAAATCAGGCAAGTATCCCCAGTTAACTCTGAGACTGATCAGAAATAAGCAAAAAATAAATAGCAAAAAGAAAAAAAATCCTATGGGCCATTTACTAAAAGCTCAAATAAACTCATCCTGACAAATCTGTTACACATGCAGCCAAGTTCTCCACCTTACAAAAGATAGGATGGGTAACCAGAAAAAAAGGCACAAAGAAGTCAAGCAGCAAAGACAGGATAAATGCTCTACAAGCAGGCCCTTCCTTTGTAAATGAGACTATTTTTCATTCTGGATCCAAAATCCAAAAGGAGGTATCTATTTACTTAATGTCAGAAAGAGGTCTTCTGATTTAAAAAAAAAAAAATCAGCACAGCCATGAAGACAAAGTGATGAGTTCCCATTCCATCTCAATCCTAATCCTCCAAACCCTAGGAATTATACCCCATCTGGTATCAAAGATACACTTGTTTTAACAGTGTACATCTGTTGACTTCAGGCAAATCAGAGCTTTAAAAACCTGATACTGAGCAGATTGCAAGGGCCAGATGATATCTTTCAACTTTTTTGTATCTCTTTCTAACATTACTATCGTCAGTTATCCACTAATGTTTAAGTGGAAAACTTGGTTAAAAAAAAAACAAACACTACGGGCTTCCCTGGTGGCGCAGTGGTTGAGAGTCCGCCTGCCGATGCAGGGGATACGGGTTCGTGCCCCAGTCCGGGAAGATCCCACATGCGGCGGAGCGGCTGGGCCCGTGAGCCATGGCCGCTGAGCCTGCGCGTCCGGAGCCTGTGCTCCGCAACGGGAGAGGCCGCAACAGTGAGAGGCCCGCATACCGCAAAAAAAAAAAAAAAAAAAAACACTACAGTTTGGCACCACTAAGAAAATTTCCCTTACAATCACCATTTAGGGATAAAATTTAATAATTTAATTATTGGTAATACTCCTCAAATTAGCTCACTGAACATCTATCAGTGTTTACTGGGTGCTAATCATGTATAAGGTTTTGGCTCAGCTATTTGAGAGGGACCCAAAAAGGATAATATACAATTCTTAAGGAGATAAGACATATATACAAATTACTAAAACACAAGGCAGTACCCGGTGCTTAATCAGACAGGGCCTCATACGTGGAACCAGTTAAGCACTAGAGAAGTACAAAGTAAGTACTTTCAACTAGAGTGATCACAAAAGGCCATGTGGAAAGGTCGCTTTTTAAGTTATGCTTTGAAGGATGAGTATAAGATGTCAATACAAAACAACCTAAAGTGCAAAGGACAAATGAAATTCCAGATAAGGGACTGAACTGGCATTAGTACAATACTGTAGCTATTCAAGAATTAGCAAGTAGTCCAGACTGGGTGATATAGGGCTACAAAAGGGAAGTAGAAGGAAATAAGGTTAGATTAGTTGCCATTTAAAATTAATTCTAACTGAAATAATAATAGTAGCTACTTTTATTAAGTACCTACTAAACACCATACATTATTCTACACACTTTACCATGTTATCTTAGAACGATTCTATAAGGCAGGTGTTTTCATTTCCCAGATAAATATCAATAAACACGTTCTGGGAGGTTAAAATTTTTGCCTCAGATCACAGAAGTAAGCCCATGTTTTAATGAAACTATTAATATACTACAAGCTGGTGATTCTATTGTAAATTCCCAGTATAGTGTCTGTCTTTCCAAATCTTGGTATTTCTACCCCACTGTTCTCTGCTAAAGAAAACCCTAACTGGAACCCTCCTACACTGTTGGTGGGAATGTAAATTGGTGCAGCCACTATGGAAAACAGTATAGATGTTCCTTAAAAAACTAAAAATAGAGCTACCATATGATCCAGCAATTCCACTCCTGGGCATCTATCCAGAAAAGACAGAAACTCTAATTTGAAAAGATACATGTACCCTAATGTTCATAGCAGCACTATTTACAATAGCTAAGACATGGAAACAACACAAGTGCCCATCAAGAGACAATTGGTTTAAGAAGATGTGGTATAAATATACAATGGACTATTACTCAGCCATTAAAAGAATGAAATATTGCAGCAACATGGATGGCCCTAGAGAATATCATACTAAGGGAAGTAAGTCAGACAGAGAAAGACAAATATTATATCACTTATATGTGGAATCTAAAAAATAATACAAATAAACCTATATACAAAACAGAAACAGACCCATGGACAAAGAAAACAAACTTATGGTTACCAAAGGGGTAAAAGGGAAGTGAGAGAGGGATAAATTAGGAGTACTGGATTAACAGATACAAATTACTATACAAAAAAATAGATAAGCAAGAAGGATTTACTGTATAACACAGGGAACTATATTCAATATCTTTTAATAACCTATAATGGAAAATAAGCTGAAGAAAAAAAAATATATATATATAACTGAATCACTTTGCTGTACACCTGAAACTAACACAATATTGTAAATTAACTACACTTCAAAAAGGAGGAGGGGGAGGGGGAGAGGAAACTCCTATCTGTTAAGAATTTATGGACAGGCTTTCAATCTGGCCAAGACCACCTCTATTCCCACCAATTTCAAGTCCCCAATTCATGTACATATTTCTCTTCCCATGGAGTGTATGTGAAGATGGAATGGGGAGACAGGGAAAGACAGGCAAAAAAAACAGATTATGAAAGGACTTGAATATCATGCTAAATAATCAGACTTTATCCTGAAGGCAGTGGAGAACCACTGAAGGTTTTTAAACAGGGAAGTGGGTAAACAAAGTGAAGGCAGGACAGACTAGAAGCAGAGAGAAACTCAACAAACAACTGGGTAAATTCAGGTTATCAGTGAATAAATTCACAATGGGAATCCCTAGGGAAGCTGAAACCAATACTGGGCAGAGAAACTTGAAAAGCCTTGCAACCAAGGTTTAAGAGCTACTGTTGCCCTTAGTTTCTCTAGCTTATTCTCATTAGCATGTTTCTCAATAACACAGTCAATTTCATGTCTGAGCCCAAAGGTATTTTTATAACATACTTCCTTGACCCACTCTGATAAATGGCTTAGTAAAAGAGGTCTAGCAATAGAACCAAAGTAGAAAAGAGAAGGGAAGAGAGACGGATACCTCACAGGCATCTCAATACATGCCCAAAATTAAACTCTTGATTCTCTTTTTCCTATCCCATTAACTGGCTTAATCATACCATCTAGTAGCTCTAACAAGAAACCTGTCATCCTTGGCTCAGCCTTCATTTCGCTTCCCAATCAAATCCATCTGTTAATCCTATAACCTCCAAAATAGAATTAGAATCAGTCTACTTTTCACCTTCTATACCACTACCATGTTTGTGCAAGCCTCTTTCACTTCTCCTTGTATGCTCTCAACACCCTCACCTTGTTCCACTTTCCTCCTAGCCTCTATCCTATAGTCATACTAACCAAGTGTTCTCCTGGCTTAAGTCATTTGTGCATGCCATTTCCTTGGACTGGAATACACCCCCACCCCCTGCAATAAGGCTGGTTTCTTCTTATACCTCAAGATTCAGCTTGAATAATTCCTCCTCAAAACAACCTTCCATGACTGCCCTAATATCTACATAAGTCTCCCCATAAGTCCCTTCCCCAGTTCTCTACCCAGTACCTATTTATTTCCTTCACAGTACTTCTCTCAATGTATATGAACATACTTGTTGTTTACCTGTCAGTGTCTGTCTTCCCCAATCCACCACCTCCAACCGCACTGCAATATCCATAACAGAAGGACTGTTTTCCCTTCCATGGTATACCTAGTACTTAGAACTGAACTTGTGCTGCTACCTAGCACAGAACCTAGTATCTAGCACAGAACACTGTAGATATTCAATAAATATTTGTTCAGTAAATGGATAAATATAAGGAAAAAGAATAACTTAGGTTTAACCATATCAATTATACATATACAGGATGGATGTTATTCAATTTGACAACAGTTCATAAGAAAAGAATGTTAAGGTCTTGAGTGAACACACTCCAACAGAGATAAAATTCTAAAACAGCTAACAATCTTTAGCTGCATTGCTAGACTTATAGTGACCAAAGCACTCATTTGACTCTTCAACATGTATTTTCTGAGAATGTTACAGTGTTCTAGGCAATATGGTAAGCAGTAGGGCTATAAAAGTGAGAAAGACAAACATAGTCCCTGACCTCCTGGGCTACGCTCTCCATCCAGAAGATCATGGAAAGTAACAATCGCTCAGTTCTCATTCGTTATATTACATTTTAAATCTTACATTCAGCTCTGGGCAGTTTATTTTAAAGCAGCGGTCCCCAACCTTTTTGGCACTAGGGGCCGGTTTCGTGGAAGACAATTTTTCCACAGACGAAGCGGGGATGGGGTGGGGGTGGGGGGTGGAGGGCGGAAGGATATGGTTCAGGCGGTAATGCGAGTGATGGGGAGCGATGGGGAGCGGCAGATGAAGCTTCCCTCTCTTGCCCACCACTCACCTCCTGCTGTGCAGCCCGTTTCCTAACAGGACGGGGACTGCAATCGGTCCACAGCCTGGCGGTTTGGGGACCCCTGTTTTAAAGAAACCAGAATCTGTCCAAAGAAGAGATATAACATAATGATGGAATTTGAAACCATGTCATAAGGTAAATAATTGAAAGGTATTAGGATGCTTAACCTAGAAAAAGAGAACAGAGAACAGGGGAGTGATTGTTGCCCTCACAAATTTCAAGAGCTGCCACATTCTACGTGATTCCTAAGAGCAAAACTCAGATTAGTCAGTGGAAATTACAAAGACGCAGTTTTCATTTCAAAATAAAAGGAAGAAATTCCTAATAATTCGAGATATCTAATAATTTAATGATCTTCTTGGGAATGGCGAGCTTATTATCACTGGAAATATTCAGTCAGAAGCTGAATGACCATCTGTCATGGATGCCAGAGAAAGGGTTCTTCCATTAAGTGGGTCCTTGCATTAAGTGACCTCTAAGGTTCCATGCAATGCTAAGATTTTACAGATAGGAAGGAAGGTAAGGACGAAAATAAAAGGGACATTAGAATAGTGATGCAATTGGGTTATTTTTTAAAAGGCTGTAGTATAAAGTCAGTTACCATTTGGGTTAGGAGAATAAGGGGGAAAAAAAGGATAAAAGGCCATTTTACTTCTCTAATCAGAAAACAGAATCCAGTAACATTCCTTCAGACAGAAAGAAACAAATGTTCAAGTATTGAAGTCTCAGAAAATTAACTAGAAAATAGTTTGTTTCCCAGTAAAATCAATCTCCTCAAAATGCAGGAAAGTGTCTTTCCATCGTAACTCAATTTAAGTATGCTAATTAGCACTTCTAGAAAAACAGGATAACCATCTATGTAAAATATATAAATGGTAGTTTAAAATATACAAAAGAGCTTCTTTGTGATTCTCCCTTCATCCTCCCAAAATTTTTTGGACCTTAAACTACTCCTTATGTGGACTATTAAAGAATACTTGCCATACTGA
Organism: Phocoena phocoena; assembly: GCF_963924675.1. NCBI lineage: Eukaryota > Metazoa > Chordata > Mammalia > Artiodactyla > Phocoenidae > Phocoena > Phocoena phocoena. The sequence goes on along the minus strand of NC_089219.1, from coordinate 22,618,822 downwards.
GTGAATCAGGAATGTCACTCAGCATGAACATGCTGTTTTCAACAACTTGATTTTTAATTTAAGTCATTTCCATGGTGACTAACACCATTGAATCAACTCATTCAAAGATATTTTTAAATAAACAAACTCTTACTCATCTCCTTCTAAGAAGACCAAAATACTGTATGCTCTCTACTTCTCTACAGAATTCAAGCTTGGACTTAGACGATGTCTAGACATACTCTGAAAGTATACCACCTGGGCCCTCCCAGAAGAATGCACTATCCCCGTGATTACTAGGCATCACTGAGGAAGATGTGAGACCAAAACATTCATTTCCCACAGAACTGAGTTTTACTCTCTTTAATTGTCAAAATGTGTTAGTTTAGCCATTCTGAATGGAAACCTTTATTAAATGGATAATGTGCTTCCTTGATTCATTTAAAAAACCTGTAGAACATATTAAACCTTTATTGACTTAGTCATCATTATGAATCTCAATTACTATGCAGCGCTAATGTCCTCAAGGGCTATTTTAAAGTCTATAAGGATGGTGAGCTCTGCCACATGGATTCCTGAGTACTGCGGGGGGGGGGGGGGGGGGGGGGTTGTGTGTGTGTGTGTGTGTGTGTGTGTGTGTGTATCTGCCTTTAATAGTTTTCCTGTTTGTTCATCCGCAGAATTAGCTTATATTTCTTGCTGATGTCAGGATGGTCTGCCAATGAGTAGCTTCCAACATCTCCTTTTCTAATCTGCTGTTTGTTAATCTACCATTGACTAGGAAGACAAATTGCCAAGTGTGTTAAAATTGTGTCTAAAATAAAAGAAGTGCAATGAAAGAGTAAGACTAATGCTTCACAGTATTCACTGGAATAATTTAACACGTGGATTTTGTGAAATCTATTTTAGCCCTTCAAATATAAGCCACTTCCAGGTTCCCATTACATTGTAACTAGTTGAGACTGTTAGATAAGTGACCTTCAGATAAATCACACCAATATAATGACCATTCTCTTTCTTTACAAGTAGAGATCAAAAGCTTTAATGCTGTTATTCACATAAAGTGTTGTATTCATATAAACTCTTTTGGAAAACCAAAAACAAAGTAACAGTTTAGTCTGAATATGTAACAGAAAAGGAGAACTATTTAACAGCATCAAAAATCTCAAGGTAAATACAAATAAAACCTGAAAATTTCTAGCTACCCAGGGAGTTTAGCTAAGCCTATGGAACTTTTCTTACACTCTTGTTTCTATTTTATTATCTTAGAGCCAATTTTATTATTATCTTAGAGCCAATTCAATCTAACAATACTTACTAATTTTAAACTCAAGAAATTCCCTAAGATTTATTATACTAGTAAATTTCACTTTAACCAGAAAACTATGGTATAATAATTAACATCCGATTAGAGTATAAATATGAATAGAAATTAACATTGGATCGTGGGTTGCATTAGCAGACATTGTGAAGACTGGAAAATAGGCTATGGTTGTCTCCCACTATTGTTAAATGTGAAAAATATACTACAGTCTACCAGAAGATAAAATGCTTTCTCACACTGTTTGGCACAGAAACAAGATTCAGTTAATGATGGACTATTTCAAATAACCTACTATTTGCTAAAAGCATTCAATAAAATTATTGACTATGCTTGATGACATTTTTGTCTCTCAAAAAGGATGTGTCCTATTATTGTGTACTTAATTCTAAACAATAAAGAATAATTTATTGGTGACATGAATGTATCAGGAAACTTGGCAGAAAATAATAATTTCACAAAGTTGGTGGGGGTTTTTTTGTGGGTTGTTTTCTGGCCACCACATGCAGGCGGCTTGTGGGATCCTAGTTCCTCAACCAGGGATGGAACCTCAGCCCCTTGCAGTGAAACTGCGGAGTCCTAACCACTGGACTGCCAGGGAATTCCCCACAAAGTTTTTATACTGAGAAAAGAGGTAGGTCACAGTCAAATATGTAAGCTTATAATAAACAAATTTTTTAAACACTTAAACAAAAGTAAGGCATGATTGCATGGTTAAGGATTCTACAAGCATATTGAACTTGTAAGGATAAGGCAATTCTAGAAAGTGAAGTTCATTCATTACATTTCACATATATATATCAAGTGCCAGATTCTTTTCTAGGCTCTGGGGATATGGCAGTGAAATTTTCTCTACACAATCAGAAATTTTTAGAAAACATGAGGAAAGTATTAAAGACACAGTCATGAACAGCAGGGAGATTATAGGAATATATGATGAAGTTTTAAAAATAGCATTCCTGGGCTTCCCTGGTGGCGCAGTGGTTGAGAGTCTGCCTGCCGATGCAGGGGACCTGGGTTCGTGCCCCGGTCCGGGAAGATCCCACATGCCACGGAGCTGATCTCCCTGTGCTACGTGGCTGCTTCCCACTAGCTATCTACTTTACGTTTGATAGTGTATATATGTCCATGCCATTCTCTCACTTCGTCCCAGCTTACCTGCCCCTAGCTTCTTCAGAACCTTTTTTTTTTTTTTTTTTAGATTCCATACATATGTGTTAGCACACGGTATTTGCTTTTCTCTTTCTGACTGACTTTGCTCTGTATGACCGACTCTAAGTCCATCCACCTCACTACAAATAACTCAATTTCGTTTCTTTTTATGGTTGAGTAATATTTCATTGTATATATGTGCCACATCTTCTTTATCCATTCATCTGTCGATGGACACTTAAGGTTGCTTCTATGTCCTGGTTATTGTAAATAGAGCTGCAATGAACATTGTAGTACATGACTTTTTTTTTTTTTAATTAAAAAAAAAAGAGTATGGGCTTCCCTGGTGGCGCAGTGGTTGAGAGTCCGCCTGCCAATGCAGGGGACACGGGTTCGTGCCCCGGTCCGGGAGGATTCCACATGCTGTGGAGCGGCTGGGCCCGTGAGCCGTGGCCGCTGAGCCTGCGCGTCTGGAGCCTGTGCTCTGCAACGGGAGAGGCCACAATAGTGAGAGGCCCGCATACCGCAAAAAAAAAGAGAGTATATTACTAATATTAAAAAAAAACATATTCTAAAATTACAGTGTTTTCCAGAAATCTCTGGGAATATGCAAGCCACTTGGGGACAAATACCAGGAGGAATAGTAAGTACCTCTGGCTCTTTGCTCTGACCCATGGAAAGAAAGTGTAGGTACATGACTCTTTTTGAATTATGGTTTTCTCAGGGTATATGCCTGGAGTGGGATTGCTGGGTCATATGGTAGTTCTATTTTTAGTTTTTTAAGGAATCTCCATAATGTTCTCCATACTGTTCTCCATACCTGTACCAATTTACATTTGCACCAACAGTGCAAGAGGGTTCCCTTTTCTCTACACCCTCTCCAGCATTTATTGTTTGTAGATTTTTTGATGATGGCCATTCTGTAGAAACCATAACTTTAGATAATCCACCAAAAGAAGTGAGGATTTTTTTTTCAGGAGGATAATGAGACTGAAGGGAGAAACTATATAGTTATCTAAATATAAAGGCAAGAGTAAGATGAAGGGATAAAATGCGGTGTATATATGCAATGGAGTATTATTCAGCCTTAAAAAAGAATGAAATTCTGATATATACTAGTATGACATGGATGAACCTTGGAAACATTATTCTAAGTAAAATACGGCAGACACAAAAGGATGACTATTATATGATTCCACTTATATCAGGTACCTATAGTAGTCAAATTCATGGAGAGAACAAGTAGAATAGTGGGTACCAGGGGCTGGGGGAAGGGAGGAATAGAAAAGTTATTGTTTAATGGGTAGAGTTTCCATTTGGGATAAAGAAGCTCGGGAAATGGATAGTGGTAATGGCTGCGCCACATCAATATACTTAATGACAATGAACTGTACACTTAAAAATGGTAAATTTTATGTTATGTATATTTTACCACAATTTTAAAAAAGGAGAAGAGTACGTTTTCTCTGACTTTTCAAATCCTTGCTAAGTATCCCTCTTGTGTACCCTTGTGGTTCTAATATTTTCATATATATTACACTGTGCTATATTGTAATTGCTTGCTTAAAATGTTTTACAAAGGCAGCAACTATATCTGTCTTGCTAATCTTTACATCCTTTGCATTTATCACGATTGATACTCAAGTAATTTCTGAATAAATAAAAGCACTTTCTAGATACTTCAGGGGATACAAAAACGAATAAGACATAGTTCATTCATGCCTTCAAGGAGTTTACGATCCAACGGAGGAATATATTTTTTGCTTTCTGACTGATAACCCAGTGTTAAAATGGCTATCCCTTCATTTTAGTTAGTTTGGTATCACTATTAAAATCATGTAAATCTACAGCTGAAAAATACCTTACTTATCAACTATCTTTCATTGAAATATGAGGTCACTAAGGTTCAAAAAAGATAAGCAAAGTCATTTACTTAAGGTCACTCAGCTAATAGTGACTTTAATAACAAACAACTTAATAACTATTAACTCGGCTAATAACTAAGCCTGGGAGGTAGGAACATAGGCATTAAAACCTTCAGGCCGATGCTACTTCCGTCATAAGGCCTAATCCCTCGGAACTAAATCAGAGTTCCTCTGGAGCTGGGGATAACAGTGCACATGATCTTAGCTACAATGACCTCAAGCTAACACCGAATATCCTGAAAGATGCTTTTAATTCAAACACCATGGTCTACCCAAATGGAATGGGAAATCCCAGCCACTGTCCCCAAAACCCTCCAGTGACATTTCATATCATTCAGGAAAAAAAGCCAGAATCTTTCCCAACACCTCCCCTGCTCCAGCCACACCAGTCTTCTCACTGTTCCTTAAACATGCTGGCACACTCTGCCTGCGGCCTTTGTTTTTGCTGTTCCCTCTGCCTGGAAAGCTGCTTCCCAGGTAGCCACCAGGCTTGCTTCCTTTGGGTCTTTACTCAAATACCACTTTCTCAGTGAGGCTCTACTCGACCACCCTACTTAAAACTGGAGCCCCCACTGCACATGACTTTTCCTTTTTCTACTTTAGTTTTCTCTGTAGTAATTACTATTCCTTAAGGACATACTATATAGTTTTTACTAATTTGCTTTCTGGCCATCTACCCCACTAGAATATCAACTCCACTGGAGCACAGAATCTGGCCTGTTTCGTTCATTGCTGCATCCCTGGCACCTAGAATGCTGCGCCAATAAATATCAGTTGAAGAAACAAATGAGCAAATGAAAGAAACTTGATATTGATATGCTTAAAGGCCAGAAACTACTTTCCTCATGATAAAAGATGTACGCACATCATTTGGTGAAGGATAAAGAAATTAACAGACTCCAGACACACTCAAGAAGAATACAAAAGGCTTATTTACATATACTTATTTATTTTTGTCTGCACTGGGTCTTCATTGCTGCGCGCGGGCTTTCTCTAGTTGCGGCGAGAGGGGGCTACTCTCTGTTGCGGTGCGCAGGCTTCTCATCGCGGTGGCTTCTCTTGTTGCGGTGCACGGGTTCTAGGCCGTGGGCTTCAGTAGTTGCAGCATGCAGGCTCTAGAGCACAGGCTCAGCATGTGGGATCTTCCCAGACCAGGGATTGAACCCGTGTCCCCTGCATTGGCAGGCGGACTCTTTTCTTTTTTTTTAAGCTTTCTTTTTTTTTTTTTTAATCTTTATTGGAGTATAATTGCTTTACAATGTTGTGTTAGTTTCTGGTGCACAACAAAATGAATCAGCTATAAGTATACATATATCCCCATATCCCCTGCCTCTTGAGCCTCCCTCCCACCCTCCCTATCCCACCCCTCTAGGTGGTCACAAAGCACCGAGCTGATCTCCCTGTGCTATGTGGCTGCTTCCCACTAGCCATCCATTTTACATTTGGTAGTGTATATATGTCAGTGCTACTTTCTCACTTCGTCCCAGGTCCCCGCCCCGCCATGTCCTCAAGTGCGTTCTCTATGACTGCGTCTTTGCTCCTGTGACAGGCGGATTCTTAACCACTGTGCCACCATACACATACAGGGAAGGCCCTGTATTACTCTTCTTAAGTTTCTTTTACCTACAAATACTATTTTAAAGAAAAACATTTGCTCATAGGAAAATGTTTTTGTAATTTAATTACAAAACAATCAGCCAAATTACTGTGTTGCTGGGACTTCCCTGGTGGCGCAGTGGTTAAAAATCCACCTGCCAATTCAGGGGACAGGGGTTCGAACCCTGGTCCAGGAAGATCCCACATGCCGCAGAGCAACTATGCCCGTGCGCCACAACTACTGAGCCTGTGCTCTAGAGTCCACGAGCCACAACTACTGAAGCCCGCGCGCCTAGAGCCCGTGCTCAACAAGAGAATCCGCTGCAATGAGAAGCCCGCGCACCGCAACGAAGAGCAGCCCCCGCTCGAAACTAGAGAAAGCCCCCACAGCAACGAAGACCAAATGTAGCCAATAAATAAATAAATACATAAATTTACTTTTTAAAAAAGAATAACTAACTTTAAAAAAAAGGAAAAGGAAATTAATATGCCAAAACCTTGAAAATGCTCGTTTATTCCAAATATTTTCTTGCGTAGTCCAGATAGTCTCTAACAAAGGTAACACTCTAAGGAAATCAGAGTGATGGGGATCAATGGTAAATGGCAATGACCTCAGATTCCCTAAGGGTATGTAGTTCTGGGTCAGCTCCCAGGAGTCTGAGTCCAGAGAGAAGCAGACCTAGCCATTCCTACCTAACCTCTAGGTCATTCTTCATTCATATGTGTTCTAAAAAAACTGAGGTTGTGTGTCAGCGCTGCCAAGAGGATCATGAACCAAATTAGATATCCAGAAACACTGTTAACTCACTCTATATCTCCATCTGATTCATTCATCTTCTTCCCTTTGATACAGTCTCTGGACTAAGACCTATTCTTTTAAGTAATATTACCCTATAAGAAACCCTATCAGGAAATCACTTTCCAAAAAATTCTTTAAAAAGTAAAAGTAATTATAAAGTGCTTCTCTGTATTATTTATATGAAAATTTTTAAACAGTATTATAAAATTCTCATTGGAGGCCAATGAGATTTACAATATCGAAAACAGGGTTTTTTCCCAGAATTAAGTAACTAATATTCTAGGAACCATGCTGAAAACCTAGATGTGGCTCCTATCCTTAAAGAGTCCACAATCTATTTTTAAAAGACAGGCAAGAATAAGCACTAATGTATTTAGTAACATATGCAGAAAGTAAGCAGAGCAGATAAAAGTCCTTTAAACCAGCTATCAGGAAAGTCCTTTTGGAGACACCCTGTGCCAAGTCTTAAAGGATGAGTAGTAGCAGGTAAAGAAAGGAGGAAAAAGCACGATCACCTGGATGAGCACCGAGAGAGCATGAACACCTGAATGGACAACAATAAGCAGTTTCCTACGAGTATAAAATATAGGATGACAGAAAATAATACAATAGTCCCCCCTTATCCTCAGGGATACATTCCAAGAGCCCAGATGGATGCCTGAAACTGTAGATAGTACCAAAACCTATATATATATATATATATATATATATATATATATATATATATATATATACTATGTTTTTTCCTGTACATACCTACCTATGATAAAGACTAATATATAAATTAGGCACTGTAAGAGATGAACAACAATAACTAATAATAAAATAGACAATTATAAAATAAAAGTTATGTGAGGGCTTCCCTGGTGGCACAGTGGTTGAGAGTCCGCCTGCCGATGCAGGGGACATGGGTTCGTGCCCCAGTCCAGGAAGATCCCACATGCCGTGGAGTGGCTAGGCCCGTGAGCCATGGCCACTGAGCCTGAACGTCTGGAGCCTGTGCTCCGCAACGGGAGAGGCCACAACAGTGAGAGGCCCACGTGCCGCAAAAAAAGAAAAAAAAAAAAAAAGTTATGTGAATGTGATCTCTCTCTCTCTCAAAATATCTGATTGCAGGTATTTTCCCACTGCAGTTGACCGCAAGTAACTGAAACCGCAGAAAGCAAATGGTGGATAAGGGGAGACTACCATAGAGGATGAGACAGGCTTGCGACTAGGTAGGGATAGATTAGGGAAGACCTTCCTTTACAACTTCAAGAATTTATACCTTACTCTCCGTAACACAGAGAGCCATTAAAAAATTTTAAACATGGAAGTACCACAGTAAAAACTGCTTTAAGAGAATTTTCTTTGGTGAGTGAGTACAGAAGATAGGAGGAAACAGAAACAAAGAGACTAGTAGGAAACTCTCATAACAGCCTTGATGAAAGATCATTATAGCCTGAGACAAGATTGTTGCGACAGAAAAGGTAAATGGATTCTAAAACTACTGGGAAAGACAGTTTGACAGAGTGGGTTACAACCAGCTTAGGGTCAGAAAAACTACTCACTGGCAATATGACCTTTGGCAAATTAACTTATCTAAGCCTCAGTTTCTCCATATGTAAAATCTTCCCTACTTCATAGTGTTTTGCAAGGATTAAATGAGAAAATGTAAATCACTTAGTACAGTAATTGCTCTTGGTAAATACTAACTTTATGGTAGCAATTATTTTTCATAAAGTAATGTGACCAGGCCTTGGTGACTGAATGTAAGTCATGAGAGAAAGGAAATCAGGGTTGACGCACAGGTTTTTACCAAAGCAATAGATGGAAAAAGTGCAAATTTAAAAGAAGAAATACGTTTAAAGTGAAAGATGGTTATTCTGTTTTTAGACATGTTAAGGAGTCTACAGGACAACCAAAATAGTCTAAAGCTGCTAAAGTCATTCTGAGTTTTCAAAAACAGTCTTGAGTGTAAACACAACAAATGTACGTACTTAACCTTGGACATGTAAACTGATCTAACCAGGATTATAAAGAAGCATCAGAGAATGTTAAATCTCAATCAGAACTCATAAATCATCTAGTTGAGTGATTCTTAATCTTTTTGTTGTTATGAGAATCTGATGAAAGCTATAGACCTTCTCCTCAGAAATCTTCAAAAACAAAACTTCTGGGCTTCCCTGGTGGCGCAGTGGTTGAGAGTCCACCTGCCATTGCAGGGGATGCGGGTTCGTGCCCCAGTCAGGGAAGGTCCCGCATGCCGCGGAGCAGCTGGGCCCGTGAGCCATGGCCGCTGAGCCTGTGCATCCGGAGCCTGTGCTCCACAATGGGAGAGGCCACAACATTGAGAGGCCTGCGTACCGCAAAAAAAAATATATATATATATATACTGCTTCAGAATTCAGTATATTTTAATACAGTCTACATGAACAGATTAAGCAGATATCAAAATAACATAAAAACATTTAATACCGAATAAAAAGGGATAGGGTTTCAAAAGATTATCAATTCTAGTTACTGACAAACATAGCATAATATTTGTATTTGGAGTTCAACAATGACAGGCCAGTGGAACAGTATGGGCCTAACTCTCTCAGGACCAGTCAATATACTTTATTATGTATCAGTAACATGTCATTCTTTCCTGTTCATGAGAATACAAAATAGAAACATGACTTGCCTTTAGCTGATGATTTATTTCAAATAAACACCTAGATTTTTAAATATCTTGGTATTATTAACAGAGAGAAAAGCTGAACAGAAGTTAATGGTGTGCAAAGCCATTTCTCTTATAACACATTTCTGGTAGTATCTTAGAATTTTTTAAATATGTGATTCCTATATGTTTAGTGATAGAATAACTGCCCCAAGAATAATATCAGGATATCCACATGCAAAAGAATGGATCTGGACCCCTATCTCACACGATACAGAAAAATTAACTCAAAATGCATCAAATCCTAATATAGAAACCAAAACTATAAAACTCTTAGAAGAAAACTTGGTGTAAATATTCATGACCTTGGATTGGGCAAGGGTTTCTTAGATATGACACCTAAAGCACAAGTAACCAAGGAGAAAATAAATTAGACTTCCTCAAAAGTTTTACTTTTGTGCTTCCAAGGACAACATCAAGAAAGTGAAAAGACAACCCACACAATGGGAGAAAATATTTACAAATATATATCTAATAAGGGTCTAGTCTCCAGAATATATAAAGAACTCTTACAACTCAACAATGAAAAGAAAAATAAACCAATTTTAACATGGGCAAAGGATTTGAATAGACAAGTCTCCAAAGAAGATATACAAATGGCCAACAAGTACATGAAAAGATGCTCAACGTCACCAGTCATTAGGGAAATGCAACTCAAAACCACAATGAAATACCACTTCATACCTACTAGGATGGCTATTATAAAAATAACAAAATAAATAAGTAAACAGAAAACAATAAGTGTTGTTGAGGATGTAGAGAAACTGATGCCCTCATACTTTGCTGGTAGGAATGTAAAATGGTGCAGCCACTGTGGAAAACAGTGTGGAAGTTCCTCAAAAAGTTAAGCACAGTTACCATGACTCAGCACTTCTCGGTATATACCCAAGAGAACTGAAAACACGTTCACACAAAAACTTGTACATGAATGTTCACAGCAGCATTACTCATAATAGCCAAAAAGTAGAAGCACTCCAAATGTCCATCAACTGAGGAATGGATAAACAAAACGTTGTATTTATATATCTATACAGTGGAATATTATTCAACAGTACAAAGAAATGAAGTACTGATACATGCTACCACATGGGTGAACCTTGAAAACATTATGCTAAGGGAAAGAAGCCAGACACAAAGGCAACACATTATATGATTTATACAGAGGTGGAACCAGTCTGCTCTCCTCACAAAAGAAGAGCAAATTGATGAGAGTTTCCTCTAAAGATTTAAAAGCACTCTCAAGATATATTGAACTCCTGGATCTGGATCTGGATCTGGATCTGGAAAGGGAGACTCGAACTTGAGTATTTAGTAATTTACACTAGTATAAAGTTGAATTTTTTATTTTTCCTTCATGAAAATGTCATGACGTAAACATTAATATACATATTCTTGAGAAGTGTATTACACATTAACACACACATGGAAGGACACAACTTCAGCAGTCAACAGTGTTACGTCACTTCATCCTATGAAGCAGATAGAACACATATTATCCCCATTTTATCTAAAAAGATAATCTCAGAGGAGTAACATGACCTATTCAAGATCCTAGGATGGTAGAGCTGGGACTATAAACCAGGTGCTCTGATTCCTAGCCTGGTTTAAATTCATTAAATCAGTGTTCTCTAGCTTTAGTGTGCTGCTATCTCCTTCATTCAACAAGTCTGTCACTCAACCAATTTAACACATTGTTTACAGGAAAAGAGAACTAATCTCCAAATTATGGTTTTATTAATTATTTATTAAGGTATAACCTATTTATAAACCAGGATACTCTGTAAATACAGAAAATACTTCAAGCACATTTAACACCTTATTCACCTAAGGTCTTCATCTTAAAACCTCAGACACCATAGGAGTTAAAACAAACAGCACTAAACCCACGCACATATGGCCACCTTATCTTTGATTAAGGAGGCAAGAGTATACAATGGAGGAAAGACTGCCTCTTCAATAAGTGGTGCTGGGAAAACTGGACAGCTACACGTAAAAGAATGAAATTAGAACACTCCCTAACACCATACACAAAAATAAACTCAAAATGGATTAAGGACCTAAATGTAAGGCCAGACACTATAAAACTCTTAGAGGAAAACATAGGCAGAACACTCTATGACATATATCACAGCAAGATTCTTTTTGACCCACCTCCTAGAGAAACGGAAATAAAAACAAAAATAAACAAATAGGACCTAATGAAACTTAAAAGCTTTTGCACAGCAAAGGAAACCATAAACAAGACGAAAAGACAACCCTCAGAATGGGAGAAAATATTTGCAAATGAAGCAACTGACAAAGGCTTAATCTCCAAAATATACAAGCAGCTCATGCAGCTCAATATCAAAAAAACAAACAACCCAATCCAAAAATGGGCAGAAGACCTAAATAGACATTTTTCCAAAGGAGATATACAGATTGCCAGCAAATACTTGAAAAGGTGTTCAACATCACTAATCATTAGAGAAATGCAAATCAAAACTACAATGAGGTGTCACCTCACACCAGTCAGAACGGCCATCATCAAAACATCTACAAACAGTAAATGCTGGAGAGGGTGTGGAGAAAAGGGAACCCTCTTGCACTGTTGGTGGGAATGTAAATTGATACAGACACTACGGAGAACAATATGGAGGTTCCTTAACAAATTAAAAATAGAACTACCATATGACCCAGCAATCCCACTACTGGTCATATACCCTGAGAAAACCATAATTCAAAAACAGTCATGTACCACAATGTTCATTGCAGCTCTATTTACAATAGCCAGGACATGGAAGCAACCTAAGTGTCCATCGACAGATGAATGGATAAAGAAGATGTGGCACATATATACAATGGAATATTAGTCACAAAAAGAAACGAAATTGAGTTATTTGTAGTGAGGTAGATGGACCTAGAGTCGGTCATACAGAGCAAAGTCAGTCAGAAAGAGAAAAACAAATACCGTATGCTAACACATATATATAGAATCTAAAAAGATAAAAAAAGGTTCTGATGAACCTAGCGGCAGGACAGGAATAAAGACACAGATGTAGAGAATGGACTTGAGGACATGAGGAGGGGGAAGGGTAAGCTGGGATGAAGTGAGAGAGTAACATTGACATATATACACTACCAAATGTAATAGCTAGCTAGTGGGAAGCAGCTGCATAGCACAGGGAGATCAGCTCGGTGCTATGCGACCATCTAGAGGAGTGAGAGGGAGACGCAAAAGGGAGAGGATATGGGGATAGACGTACGCATATAGCTGATTCACTTTGTTATATAGCAGAAACTAACGCAACATTGTAAAGCAATTATACTCCAATAAAGATGTTAAAGGAGGCCTTCCCTAGTGGCGCAGCGGTTAAGAATCCGCCTGCCAATGCAGGGGACACGGGTTCGAGCCCTGCTCCGGGAAGATCCCACATGCCGCGGAGCAGCTAAGCCCGTGGGCCACAACTACTGAGCCTGCGCTCTAGAGCCCGTGAGCCACAACTACTGAACCCACGTGCCACAACTACTGAAGCCCACGCGCCTAGAGCCCATGCTCTGCAACGAGAAGCTACTGCAGTAAGAAGCCCGCGCACCGCAACAAAGAGTAGCCCCCACTTGCCGCAACTTGAGAAATCCCGCTCACAGCAACAAAACACCCAACTCAGCCAAAAATAAATAGATAAATAAATAAAGTTTAAAGAAAATTTTTAAAAAGATGTTAAAGGAAAAAAGAAAATAAAAAATAAACAGTACTCTATCATATAGGAAAGCCTCTCTTGGCCCTTATTCAGAGTCCATTACCTTCATTTTCAGCCTAATTCTAATAAGCTTATTTGTCTAATTAAAGGTAGAAGTTATGATTCTACTAGACGTACATACTGAAAGTAAATACCAGTGTATAACGAGGAAGGAGACACACAGAAAATTCAAAGGTATAGCAATCTTGACCATTTGTAGGGGTAATGAATCCTACACAGCTCAAGGTCTTTATTATTGTTCATAATAATCCACAGTCGCCAATAAAAGGATGACTCAGTTCCATATACAGTTGTCCCTCAGTATCTGCGGGGGATGGGTATCCCATGGATACCAAAATCCACAGGTGCTCAAGTCCTTTATATGAAAGAACAGTCAATCCTCCCTATCTGCAGGTTCCATATTTGAGAATATGGAGGGCCATCTGTACTTTCTTCAAGAAGGCAGGGAAGAATGTAGCTCTATTTTCTCAAACTCAAAACCTTGGATTCTTCTATTCCCCTTTTTGTTCCCAATTAGTTAAATTCAATCAGTTGACAAATCCTATTGATTCTATCTCCACAACTATTTGTTTCCATTTTTACTGTCCTGGCTCTAATTCACTCAAGAATATTACAAATACCCGCCACTATTTCCAGCCCCTCCTGCTACAAAAGTTCATCTTCCTAAAAGAAAGATTTAATCATGCCATTCTTTTATTCATTTATTTCATTTAGTTGAAAGATCAAACTTTTAAAGGCTCCATGGTTGCTACACTATAAAACCCAAACTCCTTTCCCACAGCACCTCAGCCTGCCTGTGATTTGCCCTCACCCTACTAGAGTGACTAGAATACTAGTCTCTTTTCCCACAGGTCCCACCTGCAACTACTTGTTATTTCCTAAAAGAACCTGCCCTTCCCTGCTTCTGTCTCTGTAATACCCTATACCTGCATCTCCACCTACTGAAATTCTAATCCTCCTTCAAGGTCCAGCCCAAATGCCATGTTTTCCATCAAAATTTCTCTAATCTGTCCAGTCATAATCAATCCCTTCACCTAAATGCCTTTATTTACTTAAGATATATTGGACATTTTTTCATAAATATCCAGCTCATTATTTTTAATAGCTTCACAGTATTCCACTGTATACATGTCACAGGTTTTACTCAAAGATGACATACATTTTTTTTAAAGCATTAGTTTTTTTAATATGAAGAAAATAAAAATAATCCTGTAATCCCACTGACTGGATAATACCTGTTGACTTTAAAAATAAATAAATAAAAGCAATACATGCTCATGGTTAGAAAACAGCACAGAAAGGTATTTGCTAGAATTATAATGGTAACTTCCACTATGTAAAAGGTTAAGGTAATCAAACTAGAGGAGTATGAAGAGGGTATGAAGAAGTGAAGGAACAGCACAGGTTCATTAACTGTAAGTGTTCACTGAAATTGATTCTTTTTTCCCCATAGTGAAATGGGCTATTTTTAAAGACTCATTCTTAAAACCAATGGCCTGTTATAAAAATGTTCTTGTTATGTTTCTGTCAGGCAGATTGAACATTCCTTTCTTCTTTCTCTTTTTTTAATTTTGACAGTCTCTCCATATAGGAGAGGGAAAATGGATTATCCAGAAGCAATGTCATTAGCAAAATCAATGTGCATACCCAGAAGATGTCTAGAAACTATTTCAAATGTTCTCTAACTTCCCCTGCATAGCACCCCTCGTGAAAAAGGCTTTTACCACATAGTGTGGTTCTATCCTGCCAAAACCAGATCTGACAGACCTAAACTGTACCTGCAGGATACACTGCCCACACTAACTCAAGCTTTAATGCAAAAGTCTCCTAATAGGGCTGACTTATTCCAGATTCAACCACACTCCTATCCATTCTTCACACTACAAACAATCTAATCTTTCTTAAGCAATGTTTTCTTCAGGTCTTGCCTATAGAATTCTCACTGCTATTTCAAGGCCAAACTCAAGTTGCAGCTCTTCCAGGAAATCTTCCCTAAACTCTAGCCCTCAGTAATCTCTCTTCCTCTTTTTGGAATTTAGAGAGCTTGTTTATATCACATTATCCAGCATTTCATTAAATTCTGCTTTGTCCTCTATTATTTCATGTATATAACTAGACTGCAAACTCCATGATGGCAGAGTTTATATCCTAAATGTCTGTATATCCCACAGTACCTAATCAGAGGAACTGCACAGTAGGTGCTCAATATTTTTTGATGATTCTTACTGTGAATTACTTTATAGTAATATAAATATTAAACCTTTACACATAATTCTCTAATTGTGGAATTCCTAAAGTTTATTTGTGGTTATGTGTTGTATAAAGGCAATATTAGTAATTCTGATTGCAACCCAACACAAAGATTAATCTGTCAAGCAACTTTTCAAGAGAAATATAGATCAATCTGTGACAGTTCTATAGTTTCCAGGAAAAGCCCTTGTTCTTAGATCTGCTGAATGAGCCAGCAGTTATTTACTTTCAATTCCTCAAAACTAATTTTTCCATACAGCTGTGTTTACTCACACCATGGCTCATTTATGCAAGAGGTGTAAAACAGCAAAGCCCAGATCTCTCCCTTTTCTCTATATTTTCCCTCGCCTTTGTTATTTGTCTTTCTGCAGCTTGCTAGCCAAAGCTGTAATTAGTACCCCACAGGGATCTATATTTTTCTAATAAAGAACAGCCTACAGCACAATGACATGTATACACACACAGCCATGTGTGTTCCTAACAAATGAGAAATATTTTGCACGTGCAAGTCTTCAATAGCTAAATTGGAGCACTTTACACAGCAGCTGCAACTGACTCACAACACTTAAGGCAGATTGATTCATCCCTTTCTCTTACTCCATACACATCTAATTTCAAGGAGTGAGACAATCTATTTGAGACTAAGTAAAATTATGAATACAGGTCCTAAAGCAATCCTTAGTAAACTACATTTGTCAAGGAAATTTCTTCTCAAGTTACTACAAAAGTTGTAGTGTTTGTTACATAACAGTTTACAGTGATTTTTCTATAAAGTCATCGTTTTCAGTCAAACTGATTAACTGGTGCTTCTTAAGACAGTTAAGCAGACAACATATATATGCAGGATCTCTGGATCCTGTTCTACATTCCCATTCCCATCCAGTCTCCTCTGACTCCCACCCAGTATCACTTTTTACTCAATCTCCACAGTTTGTCACTAACCTTGTCAAGTTACCACCCATACCCATGCAGAAAATGGAGGAGAACCAAGTACAAGAATAAATCATCAGACTGTAAAGAAAGAACAACTCACTCCTTAAACACTTAATTTACAAGTATAAGTAGGAAGAAAAGATTTGCCCCTTCTTCACTATGGCAATAGGAAGGAGAATTCCTTCATTCTTGTACAAATACCCATTGTAACTGTGCCTGCATTAGCAAGTGTTATTACTAGTAACAATAATAACCAACTTACTTCATTGAAAATAAAGTCCCCAAGGGCCCTCGGAGGTTTTGGAGTTTATAACGAGGAGTTCAAAAAGCCATATGCACCACTATTGACTGTAGACTAAATAATGGCTCCAATATATACTACTGTTTTTCAAATGTATATAGATACTGCTATGATTAATAAACTCAAACTATACTTAAAAGATTTACTAATTTGTAAAATTTTGTCATGTATTTTTGTTAATCAAGAATTACTAAAATTATGGCTAGTATCACATGAAGATCCGCTAAAATGTTTCACCTAAAAGGAGTCTACATAATTAATAGTTATTAATTGAGGTTGAAAATTAAGGTTGAAAATAAGGGTTAAAAATCTTAAGATTGAAAATCACTTCATGAGGCTCTTCCCTGGTGGCACAGTGGTTAAGAATCCACCTGCCAATGCAGGGGACAGGGGTTCGAGCCCTGGCCCGGGAGGATCCCACATGCCGCGAGGCAATTAAGCCCATGCACCACAACTACTGAGCCTGCGCTCTAGAGCCCACGAGCCACAACTACTGAGCCCGCGTGCTGCAACTACTGAAGCCCGTGCGCCTAGAGCCCGTGCTCCACAACAAGAGAAGTCACCGCAATGAGAAGCCCATGCACCGCAGGTAAGAGTAGCCCCCGCTCGCCACAACTAGAGAAAGCCCGAGTGCAGCAACGAAGACCCAACACAGCCAAAAAATAAATTTAAAAAAAGAAAAAAATCACTTCATGAGGCTGGGCTCCTTGAATTGGAGGTAATAACTCATTTTTGTTGCCGGTGACACATAGGAGTTATTTAATAAATGCGCTTTCGAACTAAATTGAACATGGCCTTAAACATGGGGACTCTGAATCACACTTCTGCATGTTTTTTCAAGTTGGTGAAAGATTTTTAAATTCTAAAAGCAGGAGATCTGTGAAGTGTAAAATAGAAATATTAGTATATTGTATGAAATTAGAGCCTTTCCTTAGAAAATGTTACTCAAGAACTAAAAATATCTTAACACACTAACCAGCATGTCTAATCTGTAACAGTCTACTGCAAATGTGATTGAAATGACATCACTCACCACTGGTGCACACACACACACACACACACTCACACACACACACTGGTTAATGGAAAGTTCAGAATCGAATGCTTTTTAAAGTGTACTTATCTTTAAAGAAATACCAAACTATTACAGATAAAATTACATGTCTTGGATTTACTTCATAATTAACACAGGGGGAAGAAGAGCAGGTGGATGATAGAGATGAAACAAAATTGGCCATGAGTTGGTAACTGTCAAAGCTGTGTGATGAGTACCTGGGGTTCATTATACTACACTGTTAATTATTCTATTATATATGTATACTGTTAACTATTCTATTATATATGTTTAAAATTACCCAAAAATTTTATAAGTTTTTAACTAAATGAAGTTAAAAGAGACTGGCAAAGCTGTGACAGTAACATTTGTTCCAAGTATTGATATTACCTGAAATACTGAAATCAGGAAAAGACTCAAAATAAGTATATTTAGGACTTTTAGAGCTTAAAAACACAAATCTAAATACTGTACTTTGCAATTTAAGGAAACAAATGGCTAAAGTACATAGCTCAGCCTTCCTAAGTCTTTGTAATTCTCTAAGAAAACAATGATATGACCAGTATTTTCCCATGCCAGTGTCTAGGTCCATACAGATAATTATGTAGATGACCTCAGCTGCCCAAGGCGTTATTAAGTGGCTATAGTGTGTATACATATGCTCCTTCTTCCCTTGAGCCACTCTAACAACTTCTTCCTAAATGGGGTGATAGAGAAACCACAGCTGAGATCCTGCATGAAATCTGTCACATTGTTTCCAGGAAAAGACAAGTTTTATCTTTATCTTCATCCTAATTTATACAAGAAATATATTAAAAAGAAAAAATGGGCAAAAGAAGAAAAAAACTTCTAGAGAGCAGCCATTATCTGTAAATACTTCCTTCTGAAATGTACATAACACACATAATTGATAACCTAACACCAACATTATGGATATAGTAGGTTTAAATATACTATTGAAGAAATGGTGGTTATCTTTCTGTGAAGGGATGTTTTCCTTTCCCCTTTCTTGTATTTTCCAGATTTATCATGATGAGCATGTATCACTTTGATAACTAGAAAAAAAAAAGTGTCCCTATAGCCAGGAACAGAAGAAAATTTCTATTACCACATTATGTAGTGGATTACATTACACAATTCAATTTGGCCCAGTTTAATACAGGCTACAATTTTGTTTTTCTTCTAGTCCTACCCTTGCTCATATCCCCGATATGAACTGGACATCTTTTTCTTTGTTCTCCTCATGAGTAAGGAGACAAAGTCATCTCTGTTTCTCCATAGGTTGACTTCAAAGGGTAGGTAACATTAATCTTCATATCACTTCCAAGTTTGAAATCTCCCGATTTCAAGAAATATTCAGAAACTAGTGTCTTTTTTTCTAGACCACTTCTGTCTGCCTGGGCCATATGGCTATCCTCTCATTTCAAGTCTTTTCTTACTGATTTGTTTCTGCTCTATTATTGTACTCCTTTCAGTCTCTTGCCTCAATTCCTCCAAATAACTCAAATCACTTCATTTTTTGGTATCTTTTTTGCTTAATACCTGCTCTACTTCTAAGCACTAATACACTGGGATAATGTAAAAATAAATTAAAATTTCATGAGTCAACCTAATGTTCAACCTGATGTCAGGTTCAACCTGATTACTAATTAGATGTATAGAAGTAGGTTTTTATAAACACATTTTCTCAATAATTAAAAGCAACATCTATAATACCATCCTTAGTAAATGGAAGAGGGCTGTATTTCTTCACTTGGCCTTGATATACATGTGCAAAAACCGCTAGGTGCCTACCCTAGATGTCTCTCTCTTTTTCTTATTAACAAAATCCCCATATAATTAAAGGCAGAATGTGCCCAACTAAAAGGCTACATTTCCCAGCTCTCCTCACAGATAGAGGCAGCCAGTAGGATATAAATGGAAGTCATTGCCCTTTGGCCTTCTCCCCTTCTCCCCATTGCCTTCTTGCCTAGAACACAGATGGCTGGCTAGGGTATAAGTAATCATCTTATGACCTTCAGAATAGAAGCCATATGTTAAGGCTGGTAGAGCATAAATTTAGAAGACTAGGTCCCTCACTTCATGGGTCCAAGAAAGTTTTGTTTTTTTTAATATACACATAGGTTTTACTCGCTAAAATAGATCCATGACTTAAACATTCACACTAAAAAAGCATCCCGTTATACCATATCTAAAACCTGATTATGGACACTTACCATAGAAAGGCAAAACAATTTTTTTAAGAGTCTGGCTCTAAATCAGACAAACGTGATCTGAACCTGTTCAGCCAACTTGCTACCTATGTGGCTTCTTGGACACATAACATCTCTAAGCCACTGTTTCTTTATTAAACTGTTGATAGTCATGCATTATTCTGGCTATTAAATACTAGTTCTTAGTACCATACCTGGCATTATCTTGTAAGGCTGAACATGTATGCTCTATGACCCAGCAATTCTAAGCATCTACCCTAGAGAAACTTTGAGGTGCTCACACACGCTACATATCCAACACACACACGAATACAAGCGGATATGTAGAAGAATGTTCACTGCAGCATTGCAATGTCTACCATCAGGAAAATGAACACATTGATTGTGCGGTAGTTACACAATGGAATATTATACCATGGTAAAAGTGAATCAACTACAACCGCGTGCAGTGACATAAATGAATTTCTTAGAAACAATGTAGAGTGAAAAAAACAAATAGCAGTAGAATTCAAAATACACCATTTACATAAAGCTCAAAACAAGCAAACCTAATGTTATATTTTTAAGGATATATATAGTAAAATTATTCTTTTTAATTAATGTAAAATACAAAATGCATAGCAGCAGTTATCTCTGAGGAGAAGGCAGGGGAATCCATGGGGAGAGAAATAGGACTGGTAATGTTCTAGCTCTTAAGTTGGATATTAGGTTCACAGGCATTCCTTTTATTATTATACTTCCTAAATTACATTTTATGTTCCATATATTCTTTTAATGTATCAAATGTCACATGATAAGCACATAAAAATAGTGTGAAAGGATACTAAGTGCTGATTTAAATCATTAAAAAAAGACATCCCATTCTTGCTCCACTCAAATAGCTGCTGTTTCAGAGTTTCAATAACTAATTTTCACCACTTAGCACAAGTAAATATAGTACTGTCCTTCCCAGCTTTCCAAGAACTGTTGATTTGCTTTGCTTTCTCTCAAAAGTACATGTCAAATTTCTCTCGAAGAAACAAAATTTCCACATTATCTGAGACATACAAAATACAATTTCTACAGTATGAATAGTATAAAGGCTAAGATGTGACAATCTCCACAAGTATGTTTTGTAAGGAATCAGGAATGTTTAAAGAGAACATGAAAAAAACACATTTGTAATTATTAAATGACTTCAACTTGTAGCAAACCAAAATGCCTTCTAGTCAGTATACTAAAACAATTTAAACAATTTAGTTAACCAGAATAAATACGAAATATCCTAAAATTAAAAATTAAGATCTCCAACCTATTCTGTGGAATATAAAATTAACTGTATTTTTAATGGCATCTAAACACTGGAAGAGTCCCTAGTTGCATCTTACAAAAAGAAAGCCATTCATCCTCCAGGGATTAAGAGGCCTATTTAAGACTCATAATTAAGCAAAGAATTTAAAGTTACACTCATCCATTAACTTGGCCTCCCCTTTTGCACATATCCGCAGCTGCTCTGTGCCCACTCCTGAATAATCATGCATCCTCCCTTGTCTCACTTTTTGTTGTTCCATCTCTCTCTGCATATTCTCTCCATACCCAGGATCTTTCCTTTCAGCCATGATGTAGGCTTCTCCACCTCTCACCTTTTGTGTGGGTTTACTTTACTGCACATTAAAAACATAAAACAGGGCTTCCCTGGTGGCGCAGTGGTTAAGAATCTGCCTGCCAATGCAGGGGACACAGGTTCGAGTCCTGGTCCGGGAAGATCCCACATGCCGCGGAGCAACTAAGCCCGCGCGCCACAACTACTGAGCCTGCGCTCTGGAGCCCGCGAGCCACAACTACTGAACCACGTGCCACAGCTGCTGAAGCCCACGCACCTGGAGCCTGTACTCCGCAACAAGAGAAGCCACCACAATGAGAAGCCTGTGCACCACAACGAAGAGTGGCTCCACTTGCCGCAACTAGAGAAAGCCCGCATGCAGAAATGAAGACCCAACGCAGCCATAAATAAATTTATTTTAAAAAAACATAAAACATCTGAAGTATTCACTAACACTCAGTTTGCCCTTATAAATGTCTTTAATATGTCAAGAGCACAAATGAGGCCAGTGAACCCTTGGAGAGCCCTTTGAGATTTGAACCAGCTAGCCATCTTCTTCATTACTTGATTTTTATTGATCAAAGTTATATTCTGGATACCGGGGAGAGGCAGGAGTACAGGCAGGAAACAAAACACAGTTGCTACCATAATGAAATTAAAAGTGGAGTCACTACTGCAAGTGGAAGTCTATCATTATTCAAGCTGCAATTACTCATAGATTACACAAATCCCAAAATTTCAACCAGTGGAAATCAACAGACCAAAATAAAAAGTGGGTTCTAAAATATCAAATATCCAAAATTTTCACAACATGCCCAGTTACACGAAATTGCTTATTGTCCACATTTTTACAAGTTCCAATCCAACTGTCTATGGATAGGTAAGATAGAAGAGAGATTCCTATTCTGAATAAGAAGTTGAAATAGATAAACTTCAAGGTCTAAATTTCAATCATAAAAATATTATATTTATTAGTAAAAAAGCAGCAAACATTTAGTAAAAATGTTTACTAAACATTATCAAAAACCCAAATCAGTGTCAGCACCATTTTTTTTTTGCTGTGTTGGGTCTTCTTTTCTGTGCGAGGGCTTTCTCTAGTTGTGGCAAGTGGGGGCCACTCTTCATTGTGGTGCGCGGGCCTCTCACTATCGCGGCCTCTCTTGTTGCGGAGCACAGGCTCCAGACGCGCAGGCTCAGTAGTTGTGGCTCACAGGCCTAGTTGCTCTGTGGCATATGGGATCCTCCCAGACCAGGGCTCAAACCCGTGTCCCCTGCATTAGCAGGCAGATTCTTAACCACTGCGCCACCAGGGAAGCCCGTTAGCACCATTTTTATTCTTACATTCATTCACAATATCTATTTGAGAAACAGAAACTCAACTTCTTTAAAGACAGATTGTCCATACATCATACCATGTCCATTCCTCTGTCACAGTTGGGTCATTCTGACTGAGTCACAGGAATCAATACAATGGCAGCCTGAGGCCATCTAGCACAACAAGATTATATTTATCAGCTCTACCACAACATCTCTGGCAAATCTTGACTAATTTTAGATGCCAATCTAATTCAGCCAACCCAACAAGATGTGTATCATTGAAAGCAAATTTATTTTCTAATTTTGCTACCAAATCTATTAAGGAACCCTACTAAAACAGACAATAATTAATATGGGTAACATTCAGCTGTTAACAGGTAGTATTCTTTTTTTTTTTTTTTTGCGCGGTACGCGGGCCTCTCACTGTTGTGGCCTCTCCCGTTGCGGAGCACAGGCTCCGGACGTGCAGGCTCAGCGGCCATGGCTCACGGGCCCAGCCGCTCCGCGGCATGCGGGATCTTCCCGGACCGGGGCATGAACCCGCGTCCCCTGCATCGGCAGGCGGACTCTAAACAACTGCACCGCCAGGGAAGCCCCAGATAGTATTCTTTTTTTTTAAAAAAAAGAAGGTTTTTGGGGTTTTTTTTGGCTGCACACAGGCTTTCTCTAGTTGCGGCGAGCAGGGTCTACTCTTCGTTGCGGTCTGCGTTCTTCTCATTGTGGTGGCTTCTCTTGTCGCAGAGCACAGGCTCTAGGCACTTCAGTAGTTGTGGCACATGGGCTCAGTAGTTGTGGCTCACGGGCTCTAGAGCACAGGCTTAGTAGTTGTGGTGCATGGACTTAGCTGCTCCACGGCATGTGGGATCTTCCCAGACCAGGGCTCAAACCCCTGTCCCCTGCAATGTTAGGCGGATTCTTAACCACTGCGCCACCAGGGAAGCCCAACAGATGTTATTCTAATGATAACCTCATAATGCACATCAATACAATAACTATAGCTCTTTTTTTTTTTTTTTTTTTTGTGGTACGCGGGCCTCTCACTGTTGTGACCTCTCCCGTTGCGGAGCACAGGCTCCGGACGTGCAGGCTCAGCGGCCATGGCTCACAGGCCCAGCCACTCTGTGGCACGTGGGATCTTCCCGGATCGGGGCACGAACCCGTGTCCCCTGCATTGGCAGGCAGACTCTCAACTGCTACACCACCAGGGAAGCCCTATAGCTCATTTTTTAACTTAAAGAAAATAAAAGAAAAACAGAACATTAAATATCTATACCTGATACATTCTACTGGTCCACAACACCTTTCTTCCGTTAGAGTTATGAAACTCCCCTTTTTCCTTTAGAGTGCTGCTATGTTACAATGTAAAAGATACCTTCTTCCATCTATTCTCACTTACAATATTTTGGGTTGGAGAAATAGCTCCTTTAAAAAACCATCAATTTAAAAACTGCCTACAAGTAGTCATTATCATAAACAAACATTAACTAAACTCATATTATGTAACAGGTACACCCTTAAAGATATATACACCATCTTTATCAATATGAAGAAAAAGAAGGAGGAGAGGGGGAGGGGAAAAAGGAGGGGGAAGGAGAAGGAGAAAAAGAGAAGAAGGAGAAGACGACTTATGTCCCAGATGCAGTTCTCCTTAGGAACACATATTATACAAAGAATTGTCTCCATGTGATTATCACCTGATAACTAACCAAGTAACAACAGGGACTGCATGGACATAAAGCCATTTACAGCATAATCAGAGACAATTTAGTTCATATCATCACTACTAAGAACTATTTTTATTGCCCCAAAATTTACAGATTTATAAATAGAATTATATTCTGGTTCTACAAATTCATTTTGAAATCTTGATTTTCTACCTTAGAATCAAGTGAATTGCTATCTTCAAAAGCTTTTACCAAGCTAACATCAGATTTTCTTTGTTTGTTCCATTGACCAGGGTTGAAAGCTATACTCTTAGCATGTAAGTAGGGAAGGAATTTCTCTTTTCTCTTTTCTTCCAATAAACTGAGTCTCCTATTATTATTCTTATTATAATTTAAAGAACAAAGTAAGACTTCCCAATGAAATCAGTATGAGAGGGGTTGGGGGGATGAAATCCAAAAAGCTCCATATTACCTCAACAAATGAAAATATAAAAGGCCAGAGAGAAATACCATCAATATATTTATAGTGTTACCAATGTTTGATAAGATTATGGGTAATTTTTAGTTTCGTATACTGCCCAAAATTTCTAAAACTCCACAGTTATTACTTTTAAAATTTAGAAAGATAATGCATTTTAAGTCATTTATTTCTATGGATCTTTGCAGAAAACTATCTCTGCTGATAAATTAATACCACGGCTTAAAAATAAATGAATAAGCAAGCTATTGATACTTCAGGTCCCAGAAGATAAGTAATTAGCTGAAATGTAAAGGTAATTAGATAAAATGTACGGTTATTTACCAAGGAGTGACAGTGCTGTTAACTTTATTTTTGCATAAACATATTGATTTCCCCGATATAAACTATAGTAACAATAAACAGAAGTATATAACTTTAAAAAAAAATTACCATGGCTTAGGTAACTTTTGACAAGTATGTCTTATAACTCAGTACAGACTCATTAAAAAACAGGTTTTCCTCCAAAGAACACTCATCTAATAAAACCTGCCTATAAAAAAAAAAAAAAAAAAAACCTGCCTATAACCACCTTCAACTCATTCTTCCTCATCATTTGTCTCCACAATAAAAGTTATTATAATCTGGTATTCTATCAAATACTATGAAATATTTCTAAAAGCCAAAATCACCATCTAGTGATTTTCTTATGTGCTTTTCATATCCCATACCTCTGGGTAATGGGTAATTCATTAAGACCTTCAGATATGAAAAGTCCCCAGTAAGAAAAGTAAATGTCATGCTTTCATTTTCTTATCAAGCAACACATTGAATATCCAAATACATATTTCTTGGCATATCACATGTCAGACAGTTGTAAACATTTTCTTTTAGTTACACAACATACAACCAATCTCTGGATATTTTGGTTTCCCTACTTAGGACTAGAATAACTCATCTCATAATTAAACATAATTGGAACCAGACTAAAACAGTTTCCCCAACAAACTTGACTCCCAAAAAGAACGCTAATCTTTGAACCAACCAAACATAACGTCAAAACTGGTTATTTCAATTATTTCACAAGAAATATTTTGCTCTCTGATTTCAGGTGATATATTTTAATGTTATTTACCTAAGTTTCATCAGGGCATTTCCAAGAATTATTCTGAAAGTAATGTCCAAAACAGGAAAGAACAGTTTAAATTCAAGATTTAAGCTCTCCACCCAATTTAACATTTCTTTAAGAACTATGGTAGTTTGTCTACAAAGATAGCCACAAACTCTTCCTATCAAGTATTAGAGTCACAATATAAGGCCCAGTCTTCCCAGCTAGCCTCCAGATGATGAACCACCCCAGTTGAGGGATCAGACATGAACCTAAGGCCATCTTGTATCCTCTAGCTCCAGTCCAGCCGCTGGTAGTTACACCACATGAAGTAGAAACAAGCTGCCCTAGCCCATAGCACATGGAACAGAAATGAACCATTTTCACAAAGCCCTGCCCAAAACCCTTGTCCAGAGAATCACGAACAATAAAAGTTATTATTTGAACTCACTAAAATTTGAGGTGATTAACATGTAGCAATAGATAACCTGATACTAGGCCTTCTGAATTAAAAATATAAGAAAAAATCAAGGTTTAAAAGCCCTTACAGGGCTTCCCTGGTGGTGCAGTGGTTAAGAATCCGCCTGCCAATGCAAGGGACATGGGTTCGAGCCCTGGTCCAGGAAGATCCCACATGCCGCGGAGCAACTAAGTCCGTGTGCTACGACTGCTGAGCCTGTGCTCTAGAATCCGCGAGCCACAACTACTGAGCCCGTGTGCTGCAACTACTGAAGCCTGAGTGCCTAGAGCCTGTGCTCTGCAACAAGAGAAGCCACCACAGTGAGAAGTCCACACACCACAATGAAGAGTAGCCCCCACTCGCTGCAACTAGAGAAAGCCCATGCACAGCAACGAAGACCCGATGCAGCCAAAAACTTTTTTTAATTTTTTTTATTTGAAAAGATAAGCAAAATTGATAAGCCTTTGGCTAGGCTGACAAAGTAAAAAAGAGAGAAAACTCAAATTACAGAAATCAGGAGTGAAAGAGGGGACATTGCCACCAACTTTATGGGGGAGGGGAAGGGTTATATGGGAACACTATAAACAAGTGAACGACTCTATGCCAACAAATCAGATAATCTAGATAAAATGGAATATTCCTGAAAACAAACTACCAAGAAATAGAAAATCTGAATAGATCTATAATAAGACATTAAGTTAATATTCAAAAACCTTCCCACCAAAGAAGTTCACATGCCTTCACTTGTGAGTTCTACCAAATGTTTAAAAAATAATTGACACCAACCCTTCACAAACTCTTCCCAAAAAAATCTAAGAGAAGGATCATTTCCTAACTTATTCTGAGTCCAGTATTACTGATACCAAAACCAGACAGACTTCACAAGAAAAAAAAAAACTACAGGATCATATCCCTTATAAATATAGACACAAAAATCCTCAACAAAATACTAGCAAACCAAATCTGGTAACATATAAAAAGGATTATACACCATTACAAAGTGAAATTTATCCCAGGAATGTAAGGTTGGATCAGCCTTGCAAGTCAATCAATGTAATACACCATATCAATAAAATGAAAGACAAATTCTTCATGATCATCTCAATAGATGCAGAAAAAGCATCTGACAAAACCCAACACCCTTCCATGACAAGAAAAAAACAAAACAAAACACTCAACAGACAAGAAATAGATAGAAACTTCCTCAATCTGATGAAGAGTATGAAAAACCTCCAGCTAACATCAATACATCCCATACATAGGGAGAAAGATTTCTCCCTAATAGCCCTGAGGATGTCTGCTCTTACCACTTCTATTCAACACTGTACTGAAGGTTCTAGCCAGCGTAATTAAGCAAGAAAAAGAAATAAAAAACATATAAAAAATAGTAAAAAAAAATCAATTATATTTCTATACATTAGCAATAAACAATCCAAAAATGAAATTAGGAAAACAATTCCATTTATAATAGCATCAAAATGAATAAAATACTTAGGAATGAATTTAACCAAAAAAATAATAATAATAATGACTTGTACAAAAAAACTATAGCATATCAATGAAAAAATTAAAGACCTATTGGGTTGGTCAAAAAGTTCATTCAGGTTTTTCCATAACATCTTATGGAATAACAGAATAGCATCCCATGTTCATGGATTGGAAGAATTAATAGTGTTAAGATGGCGATATTCCCCAAATTGATCTACAAATTCAATGCAGTCACTATCAAAATGCCAACTGCCTTTTTCTGTAGAAATGATCCTAAAGTCCATATGGAAATTCAAGGAATAACCAGAACAGCCAGAACAATCTTGAAAAATAAGACCATAGTTGGAGGACTCACACTTATTGATTTCAAAGCTTACTACAAAGCTATAGTAATCAAAACACTGTGGTACTGGCATAAGGATAGACATGTAGATCAATGGAACAGAATTGAGAGTCCAAAAACAAAACCATACATTTACGCCCAGCTGGTTTTCAACAGGGTGCCAAGACAATTCAATGCAGGAAAGAAATGCATTTCTGGGACAACTGGATAGACACATGCAAAAGATGAATTTGGACCCTTGCCTCAGACCCTATAAAAAATTAACTCAAGGGCTTCCCTGGTGGCCTAGTGGTTGAGGGTCCGCCTGCCGATGCAGGGGACGCGGGTTCGGGCCCTGGTCTGGGAAGATCCCACATGCCGCGGAGCGACTGGGCCCGTGAGCCACGACTACTGAGCCTGCGCGTCTGGAGCCTGTGCTCCGCAACGAGAAAGGCCACGATAGTGAGAGGCCCGCGCACCGCGATGAAGAGTGGCCCCCGCTCGCCGCAACTAGAGAAAGCCCTCGCATAGAAACGAAGACCCAATACAGCCAAAAATAAATAAAATAAAATAAAATAAAATAAAATAAAAAAAAATTAACTCAAGATGGATCAAATATATGAATGTAAGAGCTAAAACTCTTAGAAGAAAATGTAAGTGTAAATATTTATAGCCTTGGATTAGGCAATGATTTCTTAGATAGGACATCAAAAGCATGAGCAACCAAAAAATTTTGAGAAACTGGACTTCATCAAAATTTAAAATGTTTGTGCTTCCAAGGACATCATCAAGAAAGAGAAACGATAACCCCAGAAGGGGAGAAAATACTTGCAAATCATATATTTGATGAGAGTTTAGTCTTAAGAATATATAAAGAACTCTTACAGCTCAACAATAAAAAGACAAATAACTCAATTTAAAAATAGTCAAAGGAGGGGCTTCCCGGCTGGCGCAGTGGTTAAGAATCCACCTGCCAGTGCAGGGGACATGGGTTCGAGCCCTGGTCCGGGCAGATCCCACATGCCGCTGAGCAACTAAGCCCATGCACCACAATTACTGAGCCTGCGCTCTAGAGCCCGCGAGCCACAACTGCTGAGCCCACGTGCCACAACTACTGAAGCCCACGTACCTAGAGCCCATGCTCCACAACAAGAGAAGCCACCGCAATGAGAAGCCCACGCACCGCAAGGAAGAGCAGCCCCCACTCACCACAACTAGAGAAAGCCCGCACACAGCAACAAAGACCCAATGCAACCAAATATAAATAATTAATTAACTTTTTAAAAAAATAGTCAAAGGACTTGAGTAGACATTTCACCAGAGAGGATATGCAGATAGTCAATAAGCACATAGAATATTCAACATCATTAGTCATGAGGGAACTGCAACTCAAAACCACAATAAGATACCATTTCACACTCACTAGAATAGCTTTAATTTTTTTTTTAACAAAAGGAAAAATAACAAGTGTTGGTGAAGATGCTGAGAAGTCAGTAACCTCATACAATGCTGGTAGAAATATAAAATGGTACAGCCACTATGGAAAACAGTGTGGCAATTCCTCAAAAAGTTAAACACAGAATTACCATATGACCCAGCAATTCCATTCCTAGGTATATACACAAGCGAACTGAAAACAGATATTCAAACAAAAACTTGTACATCAACGTTCATAGCAGCATTATTCATAATAGTCCAAAAGTACAAACAATACAGTATCCATCAACTAATGAATGGATAAACAAAATGTGGTACACCCATATGGTGGAATATTATTCATCAATAAAAGGGGTAAAAATAAAAAAGATGCTGACACATGCTACCACATGGGTGAACTTTGAAAACATTATGCTAAGTAAAAGAACCCTAACACAAATGGCCACATATTATAGGATTCCATTTACATGAAATGTCCATAATATGCAAATCTACAGAAGTATAGTGGTTGCCAAAGTCCACGGGGAGGGAGAAACAGGGAGTGACTGCTAATGCGTAAGAGGTTTCTTATTAGGGTAAAGAAAATGTTCTGGAATTAAATAATAATGATGGTAAATAATATGAAAACCCACTGAATTGCACATATTTAAATGGTACATTTTATGGTATATAAATTATATCTCAAATTTTTTAAAAGGGATATTGGGGGAGTATTTGCATATGAGGAAAAGAATACTGTACAAAGTGAGATAAAGCCAAGGACCAAATTCTGTCTCTGCCGTGAATTGGTCAAGTCACTCACTCCAGATTTAGGGGCCAGATCTCCTTATCTTTAAATGAGAAGATGGGCCAAATGATTTCTGGAGTCTCTTCTGTATTTGATTTCTAATTTTGACTATTAATTACCAAGTACAATAAACATGCAAGTCTAATAATTCAAAAACCCAAAACACACAAAGATAAGAATAAGGAAAGTGTGAATTACACTTGGAATGTTAGAGAAGAAAGGGCCAAGGTCAGAACAGCACAAGAAGGAAATGAGAGATAAACCCTTAAACAAATGAGAAAAGTAAATTAGGTGAGGCCAAGAAAGCTAAGCTAAAGATAGTGTTTGATCAGATCAGCAGTAGAGAGCTATAATAACTCTTAAGGAGATAAATCATCTACTCAATGGAAGTTCTATTTAAGGAAGATAAATATGGCAGGATGAACTGGAAAGGAAAAAGACCAAGTGCAAGAAGATCAACTAGGTAGTTAATGCACAAGTCTTGGTTTCTAATACCATTCTCCAATAAAAGGAACAGGGTTCCCTAGAGAAATAACTGATTCCAGGACTGGGACAGTAATTATACAAAATAAGCATGGAACATCCTGTAGTGCCAGAAAGTAAGAAAGTGTTAAAACACACACACACACACACACACACACACACGTACACTCATGAGGGTATGTCTAAGGAACCTAGAGGCCAATTAAAAGAGCTCCCAATGGCCAAAGCTAGAACAATTTGAACAACAAAATAAAGTAGCATTGAATTATAATCTAAAATATATATAAATACCCATAAATAAATGGTTGAATAAATAAATGGAGAACAGATAAATCCCTGGTGCAGAATTCCAAATAATTGAGGTAGATACTTTGCCCCCAAGGAAGTGGAGCATAACACTCCACTCCTTAAGTGAGTGCTGTGCATAGTGACTTCCTTTCAAAGAGTACAGTATGGAAAAGACGGGGGAAAAAGAGAAATTTTACGGTGGAGAAAGATGACAAACTACCTCAAGTCAAGAGCATATCAACAGTGATATCAACATATCAAGTCAATATCAACAGTGATAAATCATATTGATAGTATGTATGTACCCTTGTAGGATATAATGAGAGTAGCACTTTACCTTTGTGGTTTCCTCCCAAAACCCTGTTATCCAAATCATGGGAAAAACATCTAACAAATCCCATTTGAGGTACATTCTATAAAATAGCTGACCAGTAATCCTCAGAACAGTCAAGACCATCAAAAATAAGGAAAGTTGGAAAAACAGCCACAACC
This sequence comes from Phocoena phocoena, assembly GCF_963924675.1. NCBI lineage: Eukaryota > Metazoa > Chordata > Mammalia > Artiodactyla > Phocoenidae > Phocoena > Phocoena phocoena. The sequence continues at coordinate 22,586,976 of NC_089219.1, read as the reverse complement.
AAGAGAAGCCTAAGGAGACACTGCTCCTAAAGGTAATGTGTATCTTGGATGAGATCCTAGAACAGAAAGAAGGACATTAGAAAAAACTGAGGAAATCTGAACGTATAAAGTATGGACTTGGGAATTCCCTGGCGGTCCAGTGGTTAGGACTCTGTACTCTCGCTGCCAAGGGCCCGGGTTCAACCCCTGTTCGGGGAACTAAGATCCCACAAGCTTCGCAGCACAGCCAAAAATAAATAAAAATTTGCTTAAAAAAAAGGTATGGACTTTAATAATAATGTATCAATATGGTTAAATAATTTTAACATATGTACCATACTAACATAAGATATTAATACTAGGGGAAACTGGGTGTGGGGTATACAGGAACACTCTGTACAATCTTCGCAGTAATCTTATAAATCTAAAACTGTTCCAAAATAAGAACTTCCCTGGTGGCGCAGTGGTTAAGAATCCGCCTGCCAACGCAGGGGACACAGGTTTGATCCCTGGTCCAGGAAGATCCCACATGCTTTGGATCAACTAAGTCTGCGCACCACAACTACTGAGCCTGCGCTCTAGAGCCTGTGAGCCACAACTACTGAAGCCCACGCGCCTAGAGCCCATGGTCCACAACAAGAGAAGCCACCACAATGAGAAGCCCGTGCACCACAACGAAGAGTAGCCACCGCTCGCGGCAACTAGAGAAAACCTACGTGCCACAACGAAGACCCAACACAGCCAAAAAATAAATAAATAAAATTTAAAATAAAATAAAACTGTTCCAAGATAAAAGTTTACATATAAAAAAAAGTTTAACACAATTTAGCCTTGGTCTGAGTTAGTGCTTTGTCAGCAAGAATGCAAATGAAAGGACAAATCCAAGACATATTAAAATGAAAGACATAAGAGAACTTGATGACAAAGAGAATATGATGGGTGAAGGATATAAAGAAGAAAAATATTAAACCATGGTTTCAAGTCTGGGGAAGGGAAAATTACTGTTGCTAGTATAAAAAAACAACAACAAAAAAACAATGAAAACATCCTACATTTAACCTGTACTGGTCAATGGCAGCACCATTTACTTCCTCATTCATCCATTCACACAGTATGGCAGGCAGTAAACTGGTCACTAAGTATTTGAAAATCAGTAACACAGATATGGTTCTTGCCTTCAGAGTCTTAGAGTCTAGCAGGGAAGGTAGAAATTAAACAAGAAATTACAATGGTACTGAGTATTACAGAGAAGTGCAGAACACTAAGGTTATGTAACAAGCAAACCTAATCATAAGCCCTGTCCTACAAACAAAAAACCTGAGTGTCAGCCTTGCTTCACACAGTCAATGCATCTTCAAATGAAATTTAACCTAACTCCTAAATATCTCTTAACTTATCTTATCCTTTCCACTGTCACTGTCTAGGTTCAGGCCCCAGTAATCTTTGTTCTGGTTTAACATAGCAGCCTTTTATTTCTTCTTCCTGCCTCCAGTTTCAGTCCTCTCCCATTCATCCTCCACAGAGCCACCAGAATAATCTTTCAATAATATAATCAGCTCATGGCTCACCATATGCTTCAGAACAAAGTTTAAGTCCCTTAATAATAGCATACATGATTCTTCATGATCTGATTTCTCACTACATCTCTCTCCACATGATGTACTCTAAGGCAGAAAATTACTCAAAGTTCTCCTAACTTGTTTCTCCTTTTTGTGCCTTTGCATTTACAGTTCCCTCTATCTGAAAAACTCTTCACACACACTCCTTTCCAATTGGACTGGCTAATTTTCATGTGTCCTTCAGGAATTTACTCAGAGTCACTTCTTGGAAGCCTTTCCCTCGGCTACTCCCTTGTCCCTAGTAGAATTTTCTTTTCTTCCTTGGTTTTCCTTCTCTGTAATCCCATAATATCCTGTGCATATCTCCTTACAGAGCTATTCCCACTTTTACTGGTAGTTTCTTTGAGGGTAGGAATTGTGCCTTGAACATCTCTGAAATCCTGATTTCTAGTACAGTGACTAGCAAAGAATAAAATACTGGATAGATGAATGGTGAAGAGAGGTGATGACATAAAATACCCAAAAGGAGTTATACATAGACAGTGAAAAGACAGAAATGGAATATGGGTGTCAAGATTGGCAAATGTAGATCTTAGAGTCAACTGCTTCAGGTAGTAATAGAATTTCTAAGAATAGATAAAATCTTAGAAAAACAGAAGATGAAATACAGAGAAAAAGGCAAAGAGTTTCTCAATGTGTAAAGGGTTACTTTTCATACACTAAAGTAAAACCAGTCTATCTTGGTCACAATTTTCACATAGAAAATTGTCTCTGATGAGAATCAACGACCTATCATTTGTTATACCTGCTTTTCTAGATAATTTAAAATAAAGTAGAAGAGATATCCAAATGAGAAATCATTTGGTTATTTTAAAGTTTAGCAGGACTTCCCTGGTGGCACAGTGGTTAAGAATCCGCCTGCCAATACAGGGGACATGGGTTGGAGCCCTGGTCCGGGAAGACCCCACAAGCCGCGAAGCAACTAAGCCCGTGCACCACAACTACTAAGCCTGTGCTCTAGACCCCACGAGCCACAACTACTGAGTCCGCATGCCACAACTAACGAAGCCCTCGCACCTAGAGTCCATGCTCCGCAACAAGAGAAGCCACCGCAGTGAGAAGCCCGCGCACCACGACGAAGAGTAACCCCCACTCACTGCAACTAGAGAAAGCCTGTGCACAACAATAAAGACCCAACGTGGCCAAAAATAAAGTAAATAAAATAAATAAAATTTAAAGAAAAAAAGATCTCCTATCACAGATCTTGTGTACTATTCATAACCAGGTACAGTAAACCAAGTATGGATCAAATTTCAGTAGAATTTTATTTAGAACTTTTATTTGTAAAACTATATTCAGCCAGAGAGAAAGATAACAGGTAAAAAAAGGTGATGAAATAGAAAAGAACATTTCATGGATATGTGGTATAATCTATATAAAAACATATTCATTTGCAATGACATTATTTAAGCAAGATGGGAAACAGCTAAACAGTAAGAACATAATCAAAAATAATTCATGGGGGCTTCCCTGGTGGCAAAGTGGTTAAGAATCCACCTGCCAATGCAGGAGACACAGGTTCAAGCCCTGGTCTGGGAAGATCCCACATGCCGCGGAGCAACTAAGCCCGTGCGCCACAACTACTGAGCCTGTGCTCTACAGCCCGTGAGCCACAACTACTGAGCCCACGTGCCACAACTACTGAAGCCCGCATGCCTAGAGCCCATGCTCCACAACAAGAGAAGCCACCGCAAAGAGAAGCCCATGCACCGCAAGGAAGAGTAGCCCCCGCCTGCCACAACTAGAGAAAGCCCATGCACAGCAACGAAGACTCAACACAGCCAAAAATAAATAAATAATTTTTAAAAATAATAATAATTCATGGACTTCCCTAGTGGGGCAGTGGTTAAGAATCTGCCTGCCAATGCAGGGGACACAGGTTCGAGCCCTGGTCTGGGAAGATTCCACATGCCACGGAGCAACTGGGCCCGTGTACAAATACTGAGCCTGCCCTCTGAAGCCCACGAGCCACAACTACTGAGCCTGCGTGCTGCAACTACAGAAGCCCGTGTGCCTGGAGCCAGTGCTCTGCAACAAGAGAGGCCACCGCAATGAGAAGTCCGCGCACCACACGAAGAGTAGCCCCCACTTGCCACAATTAGAGAAAAGCCCACGCGCAGCAACAAAGACCCAACACAGCCAAATAAATAAATAATTCAGTAAGCTGTTGGTAACTAACAGTGAAGATGGCTGACAGAAAACAGAACACCATGCAATCAAAGAGGAAAAACATGATTAAAACCAGCCAATGACAGTTCCTCAAAATGTTAACACAGAGTTACCATATGACCTGGCAGTTCCACTCCTATGTACATACTCAGGAAAAATGAAAACATATGTTCACACAAAAACTTGTGCGTGAATGTTCACAGCAGCATTATTCATAATAGTCAAAAAATGGGCTTCCCTGGTGGCACGGTGGTTGAGAGTCCGCCTGCCAATGCAGGGGACACGGGTTCGTGCCCCGGTCCAGGAAGATCCCACATGCCGCGGAGCGGCTGGGCCCGTGAGCCATGGCCGCTGGGCCTGCGCGTCTGGAGCCTGTGCTCCGCAACTGGAGAGGCCACAACAGTGAAAGGCCCGCGTACCACAAAAAACAAAAACAAAAACATAATAGTCAAAAAGTGAAAGCAACCCAAATGTCCATCAGCTGATGAATGGATAAATAAAATGTAGTATAGCCATATAAAGGAATCTTACTCAGCAATAAAAAGGTATGAGCTATTGATACACCACCACATGGACAAACCCTGAAAATGCTAATTGAAAGATGCCAATCACAAAAGGCCACATATTGAATGATTCCATTTATATGAAATATCCAGAACAGGCAAATCTATAGAGACACGAAGTATTGATAGTTAGTGGTTGCCTAGTGCTGGGATTGCAGGGTGGGGAATAGGGATTGACTGCTAATGGGTACGGGGGTTCTTTCTGGGGGGACAAAAATATTCTAAAATTAGATTGAGATGAGGCCTGCACATACTAGAAAACACTGAATTGTACACTTTAAATGAGAAAATTGTTAATTAATTATATCTCAATAAAGCTGTCAAAAAAAAAAAGCCAAGGTCAGAATATGTATAAATCAGAGAAGATGGATTTTAAAGAAATGTCATTTAAAATAATAATAATTATTATTTCCTATTCATTAATTGTCCACTGTGTGCTGGCACTACATTAAACATATTACATATTATTTCTAGTCTTTTCAGCAGTTCTAAAAGGTAGTAATGTCATGTCAAATGTTACACAAATTTAACAAACAAAGAAACTGAGAAACAAGGAGGATAAGTAACTTGCCCAAATACATACAGCTAAACAGTATCAGAGCCAGGATTCTAAACCAGGTCTGTGACTCCAAAGGTCTTTGACTCTATTATACTTTTTCTATCTTAAAACAAGCCAGAAACCTTGTAGCAATAGCCAAGTTCTATATCCCCTTCTGGAATTAATAGTCTGTGATACAAAGGACACTTCTTTTAGCATTTAAACTTAGACTGCTCAGAGCACCAGGTGTTCCATCTTGATCACACCGAGTGATGTTTATCACCACTGTCCTCAGCCCAGCTTTGGACCTGATTAAGGACGAGGATCTCTTCAAGCAAAACTCTGAGATAAAATTCAACAAGTTAAAGGACAGCTCCTTAGGTATCAAATGGGGTTAAGAATAAAAAAATGGGGAGGGAATATTTATTGAGAGCTATTTTGTGCCAAATTACTGAGTTATAATCAGAGATTATATAATCTGGGGAAATGGTTAAAAGAAAGCCTCCCCCTCCCACCTCTACCCCCAAACCCCTCTGTTTGTTTTTTTCTGTGAATGCTAATTAGATATTCTATGAGTAACGGTGGTTTCCCTTAAAGGTTGTATAGACCTGGTGTTGATCACAAGCAAGAAGTGGCTCCTCTCTCAAATATAACCAAAGGCTGGCAAAACAGAGAACCTCTTTTTTTTCTTGGCCTTCTCCTCTGGGTTTAGGGCAATCTGTATATGCTGTAGGCACTCCCAGGTAGAAGCGTTAATGGAAATGGCTTCTGCCACTGGAAGGCAGACATGTGTGTTGCAATTAAGAGGGGAGCCATCCCAAAAGAAGACCACCAATTAAAGAGGAGTTTTATCTTGTGAGCCAGATTATATAGAAGCATCCTAGTAACTCTCATCTTATTTCCCTTCTGTATCTCCTAGCCTTTAGTAAAGTACTAAATGTTCCAGGCTGGTCTCAGCTGTGTACTAAAGGAGTATTAAGAGAAGACTCACCCCTGGGACAGAAAATTAAAGGAAGGCAACACTCCCTGAGGTCAACAAGGGATTCCCCCAGGGAAAGGTGAATCTTTGGGAACAAAAGTCCTTGCTGGGAGTTCCAATTATCCTACTCCATGTGCAGAATCTCCTCCTAAAGCCAACTCTGGAGGATCCTGGCTTTTACTTATTAAGATAGAAAGCAGTTTCTTCCTGCCAAAAACAACCTTACTGTAAACCCAGGTCTATCTGATTCCAAAATCCATACCGTTACTCACTGCTACATCACACTGCCTCCAAATACTATTAATAGAAAACTGTTCAGTAAAAGTATGGGAGAGAATCATTTAAGAGAAGGAGTAAGAAAAAAAAAAAAAAAAAAAAAAAAAAAGAAGGAGTAGGAAGGAAGAAAGGGAGGGAGGGAAGGAAAGGGAAGGAGAAGGAGAAGGGAAAGAGGGAGGGATTTCTCCAAATCAATAAAAACAACTCGTGGATTGAATGTCAAAGATGGAAATATTTAAATTTAATATATGCACTTAGTTAGCATATACGAAGAGCAGTACCTGCTATATAGCTAACATTTCATATGTGTTCATCCCTTTCCTCAGAAACAAAGACAAGAGCCAAGTAGAAAAATGCTGTCTTAAGTTTTGGCTTCTGAAGTTCAAGTGTAATGATACAGATACCCAAAAATAACAAAAAGCTCTACATTTCCTTATTGAGAAAGTATTCCCCAGGTAGAAAGAACCCAGAATGGGGGTGATTATGAGGTCACACATCAGTTCTCTGTTTCAAACAAAAAAAGGAACACACTATCTCACTTCTCCAACATGTTTCAACACAGAAATATATGCAAATTCACAAATTCATTAAACTGCAAAATCATTTGCTTTTTTATTTACTCTATGACAATAAGGTATAGTATCTTTTTGTATCTGCTAAAATGTCAGGAAGAGTCAAGGCACTTCAGATTTCAGGTGGCTTATGTACAAATTCCCCTGCAAAAATACCCTCCCAACGAACAGCAGCCAAACCCCTTCCTGTTTTTCAACCTTGTATGTTTACTTTCACATCTGCCGAAAAAGATAAAAGCAACAATTGGGACATCAACCACATGATCGTGTCCTACCAACCCGGAAATGAAGCTCTGAAGCCAGAGCTGCTATGAAACAGGTCTTTAGAATACTGACACACAGGCTTTAAAATGTTACAGTGTAAGTCTGAATCAAATCCAAAGGCAGACAAAACCATATACACTTCTATACAGCTATATTTATTTATACATAATAATAATATAGAAACACAGATGCCCAATTTAAGTAGAAAAAAGGTATGGGTCAAGATATAAAAATTCTTCTCCTTAACCAAAGATTATTTGTCCCCATTTTCACGAGGTCATATTTTATCATAGGTAAAAGGGAACTAACATTTGCTGATTATCTGTGGATGGTGGGCACACTGCAAGGTTTGTTTTTACTTGTTATTACTATGTATTCTGTGTAATGTGGGTATCATCCTGATTTTATAGAAAACTGAGGCACAGAAAAGTACTTTCACAAGATCACAATCATTAAGAAATCATTATCTCTGACAGAAGGCCTGCATCTCTCCTTCCTAACATGTTCACGGTTGTAACGGTTCACGGTTGTAACATGTTCACAGTTGTAAAGGTGTAGCAGTAAAGAATTCGGCTTTGAGGCCAATTTTCACTTGCTAGTTGTACAACTTTGGACAAGTTACTTAATTTTTAACCTGCTATTTAAAATGTAAAATGGGATGACTCACACCTACTTCATAGGGTTGTGGTGAGGCTTAAATGTAAAAATAACGGCTAACATTTATCTGGTGTCAGACACTGTTCTAAATACCTTGCATATATTAACTCATTTTTCATTATAACAACCTTAAAAGCTAAGTATTTTTTATTATCCACATGTTACACAATGAGTAAATTGAGGTACAGAAGTAATTTGTCCAAGGTCACCACCAACTAAAGAGTGACATAACGAGAATTTAAAACCAGGCATTCTAGCCCTGGAGCTCACTCTCTTCAACACCTATGTCATCCCTACAAAGCACACAGCCCAGACTGTGGCTCATAATAAGTCATCAATAAACAGTAGCATTACTATTTTACCAGGTATATAATACCACCCAGTAAATTGTGGCTGAAATGTGTTAAACCAAGTAGAAGAGCCAGAATTTTAACCCAGGTCATACTCTGTGCTCTTCCTATAACTATATGCCCTTCCAACACGGCACCTCTATTCCTAAGTTTTTGGTGCATGCCCAGTGATTTCTAATACTAGATCACTAAACTTCCTTAGGACAGGGGTCATGTCTTCTACATTTTTGTGACCACATATACGCACAAGGTCCTGCTCATTGTGGATAATCAATTAGTATGTATTAATTAAATGATCATGCCATACCTCTGCTAAAATCCTCTCAAGAATTCCCATCTCAGAAAAAAAATGCAAAGTCTATAGCATAGCCAACAAGGCACCACGTGAACTGCTCCTCCCGCCTGTAACCTCTCTGAACTCAACTCCTAACATTTCCCCGTAGATCATCTTGACCCTGCAATGCTGGCTTACTCAATGTTTCTCAAACACACCAAACACGCTTAACCTTTGCACATGTTGTTCCGCCTGGAATGCTCTTCTCCAGATACCATTCAGGACTCTGCTCAAAAGTCACCTTACCAGAGAGGTTGTTTCTGACCACTCTACTGAAAATATCCACCCCACTTCCCTCACTCTTTGTCCCCTTATCCTGCTTTCCCTGATCCTCACTAAAATCTTATATATTTTATCCCTGATTTGTATACTTTATTATTTTTATTTGTCCTCTCCCACTAAAATGTAAACTCCACAGGAACAGACATTTCTAATCTACTTTTTTCACTGTTATGTCCCAAAGCACTTAGGACAGGACCTGGTGAATAGTAGATGATCAATAAATATTTATTAAATTAATAAATGGTAGGTGTATTAGTTGTCTATTGTCATACAACAAATTACCTCCAAAACTTGGTGGCTTAAAACAACAAACATTTATTATCTCAGTTTCTGTGGGTCAAGAATTCAAGCATGGCTTAGCTCGGTGCCTTTAGCTCAAGGTCTCTCATGAAGTTGCAGTCAAGTTGTCAACCAAGTTTACACTCCTCTCAAAGCTCAACTCTGCCTGAAGAATCTGCGTCCAAGCTCACTTTCATAGTAGTTACTAACAGACTTGGTTTCTCACCACGTGGGCCTCTCCATAGACTGCCTGAATGTTCCTAGGTTATAGCAGCTGGTTATCCAAGTGACAGGAAGAGGGCCAGAGAGTACCCAAGATGAGAGTGCCCAAGACAGAAACCACAGCCTTTTGTAACCCAATCTTGGAAGTGACATCCCACCACTTGCGCTGTATTCTATTCATTAGAAGTTAAGTCACTGGTGGACCTCCCTGGTGGCACAGTGGTTAAGAATCCGCCTGCCAATTCAGGGGACACGGGTTCAAATCCCTGGTCCGGGAAGATCCCTCATGCCGCGGAGCAACTAGGCCCATGCACCACAACTAATGAGCCTGCGCTCTAGAGCCCGTGAGCCACAACTACTGAGCCCACGTGCCACAACTACTGAAGCCCGCGAGCCTAGAGCCCGTGCTCCGCAACAAGAGAAGCCACCGCAGTGAGAAGCCTGCGCACCGCAACGAAGAGTAACCCCCACTCGCCGCAACTAGAGAAAGCCTGCGCGCAGCAACGAAGACCCAAGGCAGCCAAAAATAAATAAATAAATAAATTTATTTTTAAAAAAAAAGAAGTCACTGGGTCCAGGGCACACTCAAAGGGAAGGGATTACACAAAGGCATGAAAACCATGAGGCAGGAATCACTGGAGCCATCTTAAAGGCTGCCTACCACAGTACACATAATAAAAATCTAAAAACAAAACAAAAACACGATGCCCTTTGGAAACCTGATATATTCTTTAAGATATTTATTTAAATATGATGCTCTGATCATTATGCAATCATTCACCCCAATGCTAGTCTTTTCAATCTTATGAAACACCAAAGGGAGTACATTAACTATTAAACATTTCCTGCTAACCAGTGTTCACTAACAGTCATATTAGAGATAATACAACTAGCAAAGAGAAGTCAACAAAAATAGCATCTGAAGAAAAGAAATTATTGGATGAATCTTTCTGAGTAGATGACATCAATCTTTTTAAAATATAGACTGGATATTCGTTGTTATTATGTAAATATTGTTAATTTTCTTATGTATGATAATGGTATTGTGACTAACGTAGAATAATCTCTTTATCCTTAGGAGATACTGAAGTATTTTAGGAGTAGATTGTCATGATATCTGCAACTTACTTTCCAAGAAAATATGATACACACACACAGAGGCAATCAGAAGCAGTCAGAATTATAACCAGATTTTAACCTTAATTATCCTGGAATTCACATTCTCACTACAATTCTACATGTCTATGTTACATATCTAGCTACTGTAGTAAGCAATATCTGTGTTTGGGAGGATGGGGAGGACAATGAAAGACACGATATTGACCCTCTGCCCTCCAGAAGCTGACAACCTTATTGGGAAACACCAGTTTCATGTGCAATATAAAGCAACACGTGACAAACTTGGTATGAAACAAATAAATGCTGCAAGAGTTCAGATGAGGATTCCAATAAACCTTCAGAGAATAAAATATCTCTGAAACATCTTTCTTCCAACAGTTCTCTTATTCTTGGCATCCTTTCCCTTAACTATTTCTCCTTTACTTTATCTACTTGGCAACAACTGACTGATTATTTCCCACTAACAAAATTATCTGGAAACAATAAACATAAAGCACATGTTTTGCCTATTTGGAACACAGGATATGATTTTTTAAATAAAATACTATTCACATTTTCACTGGAAAAAAAACCCCACTAAATATATACTATGTGGGTTTTCTTGCCTTCAAAATCAATTGTGTTATTTCAAGTGTTGAGGATGCCAGAAAGCTTGAAGATTTAAAAATAACCTCACAAAGAGCTCATTTCCAACACCAGATGGAAAGAAATTACTCTAAAGACACATGTGTGGGAGGACATATATACAACATCATATGACACCACGCAAACGGCTTATATAATTATATAATACCATCAAGATTCGCAGAACATTGCAGGTAGTAAGTTAGCAACAGTGTCGATTTTCTGAATCATTAAAAACAATAAAAGGGCAAGAAAGTGCAAGTGGGTGGCAGCAATAAAAAAAAGAGCCTTCACTTTAAACTGTCTTCCATGTGTCCCTACTGCATGATGAAATGGCTGGCAGGTAAAATTTGAGGGCTTAAATCCTTGAAGCTCTTGACAGGTCTGCCTGTGTCCATATGGTCAAAACCAGTAGTGTAAATGAATTTCAAAAATCTGTACCAAGTGTATTATCAAGGTGAAACACTTTTCACTTGAATATACGTAGAATTTCAAACTGGTTAATTGAAATACATGCCTGGGCTTCCCTGGTGGCACAGTGGTTGGGAGTCCGCCTGCCAATGTAGGGGACACGGGTTTGATCCCTGGTCCAGGAAGATCCCACATGCCAGGGAGTAAATAAGCCGTGTGCCACAACAGCTGAGCCTGCACTCTGGAGCCCACGAGCCACAACTGCTGAGCCTGCACGCCACAGCTGCTGGGGCCCGCGTGCCTAGAGCCTGTGATCCGCAATAAGAGAGGCCGCGGCGGTGAGAGGTCCACGCATCGCAACAAAGAGTAGCTCCCACTCGCCGCAACTAGGGAGGGCCTGCGTGCAGCGACGAAAGCCCGGCGCAGCCAAAAATAAATAAATTAAATAAATAAATTTGAAAAAAATAAAAAAATTTTTTAAAGAAGTCTTTAAAAAAAAACATGCTTGACATATAAATTAAAATAGCATTTCTTTGTAAGATGATGTACTCAAAGATATACTGTTAAGATCCCATTGTGTTAAAATGATTCTAATAGGGTTACTGAATTTATGCAAGCATTAACGAATAGTTAAATAGCAATCACAACTGAACCTTGGCATACTACTACATATTCATAAATTACCAAAAGTATACATTTCTGTTACACTTGTTGTGGGTCACAGGCTGAAATTTAACCCATTCAAAATAATCCCATGCTTTAATGTTGTTAAATCACAGAGTTGCTCACTCAGTAACTTTATAATGGTTTAATGCTATCAAAATATAATATTAAAGTGTCTGAGTGAATATTAATATAGAAAGTAACTAAACCTCAGTCTATGTTGGGTCCAGTGTTACAATTCAGCCATATAAAGGGCCTACCAAAAAGTTTATCTGGATTTTTATAGAGGATGGTAGAAACCAGGAGCAGGCAGATCACATTTATAAATCACAATTAACTACAGGAGTATATATTATACCCTATTTTATTTTATCTTATTATTTCCACCTATTTCCAAAAAGAAACTGATGTATTCCTGTCCCTATTAATAGATAATATTATTAGATAATACAGTTGACCCCCAAAAAATAAATAAATATTAGGAAAAAAAATAAAATCTTCATGGAGGGAAAGGATGATTAGGAGAAAATGTCTAAAAAAGTCTTCTGGGGACTTCCCTGGCAGTCCATTGGTGAGGACTCCAGGCTTCCACCGCACAGTTGACCCTTGAATAACAGGGGTTTGAACTGCGCAGGTTCACTTATACACAGATTTTTTTCAATAGTAAACACTACCGTACTACACCATCCAAGGTTGGTTGAATCCTCAGAGGCAGAACCACATACATGGAAGAACCACATATATGAAGGGCCAACTATAAGTTACACAAGTTCAACTGCACGGAAGGTCAGCACCCCTAACCCCTGCATTAAGGGTTAACTATAATCTAGAATTAGCCCATGCACCTAGAGCCCGTGCTCTGCAATAAGAGAAGCCACCGCAATGAGAAGCCCGTGCACCACAACGAAGAGTAGCCCCCGCTCGCTGCAACTAGAGAAGGCCCGCGCGCAGCAACGAAGACCCAATGCAGCCAAAAGATAAATTACTTAAATAAATTTATTTTAAAAATAAATAAATAAATACTAATCTAACCCAGTGTGTACACCAGAGTATTCGTTACACCACATTTTACTGAGCACACCATGAACCCGCTCATAAAAAGGACACAAAGTAAGCTACCAGTGGCATACCAACAAACTTAAATAAACAACAAAAACTGACATATATATTTGGAATCTGGCTCTTTTCTAACTAAAAGCTATTACAAATGCAATGAATCAACTACCTTCCAATAATTCTAGATACTCTGCATAAATAAGACCTGTAACTGATCAATTCAGAGGCCTCTCTTAATAGTTTTTAAAAGTTTAATCTTTGGGGCCTTTATTCACAGAAAAAAAGCAAAGTTGTTCATAAGAAAAAAGATGTTAGAATTATTATTGTTTAGCCCACAAATAAAATAAGGTGATTCTATGCTCAAGCAGTTGGGGAAAAAATAAGTCCTTTAGAGGTAGCAATGAATCTGCATTTGAATATACATGTGACCAATCACGAATCTGATGAGACTCTTGGAAAAGTACACTGGCAGCACCTGCACTGACCTGCTTCTTAGATAACAAGGAAGCAGACTGTGATCTAAATATACACTCCTATTGATTTCAGAACCACATTTAGCCCCTGATAGCCACTGATATTCTAAAGTTATAAAATCAGATCACCAATATTAAATTAGATTTGGACATTCAGAAAACAATATAAGCAAGCCCTGTAACTCACATCACAAATCACAGACTGCACATTTTAAATCACAATCTACTGATAAGCATACCAAAGTACCTGCAGAGAATTCAAGAATCCTGTGACTTTTAGGCAACGCTTCTGACAAGCTTAACTCTGAAGCCTTCTTAGGAGCAGGAGGAAGGAAACCAAATAGCACTCTAAGCACACTACCTCCCATAAAATGAATCTGTTTAAAATTAAGACCATAAACTAAGGAATAAAATGGAAGGCTGGCTTTGTAGTTTCCAAAAATTTTAAACTCAAGCTGCATACAAGAAAACATCACACTGGTGAATTTTAAATGTGAGGCACAAATCTGACAAAAGAGAATAACAGGGCTTCCCTGGTGGCGCAGTGGTTGAGAGTCCGCCTGCCGATGCAGGGGACACGGGTTCGTGCCCCGGTCCGGGAAGATCCCACATGCCGCGGAGCGGCTAGGCCCATGAGCCATGGCCGCTGGGCCTGCGCGTCCGGAGCCTGTGCTCCGCAACGGGAGAGGCCGCAACAGTGAGAGGCCCGCGTACCGCAAAAAAAAAAAAAAAGAGAGAGAGAGAAAATAACAGGAAAAATACATAGGTCATATCTCAACAAAATGACACAACCATTTTTTTTCAGAGGAGACAGAAATATTTTAAAATCATTTGTTAATTTAGATATTAGCTTAGAAATGTTTCTTAAGAGAAAAAGAAAGGATACAAGTACTTTTAAAACGAAAAGAGAAAGATTTGTGTACTATTCTCTTACTATTATATAAAGTATCACATCACGCTATTTTATATATTATATTGAGGATGAGCCTACTTTAAAACATAGGCTTGGGGGTTCCCTGGTGGTCCAGTAGTTAAGCTGCTGAGCTTCCAATGCAGGGGTCACCGGTTCAATCCCTGGTCAGGGAACTAAGATCCCACATGCCTTGAGGCGCGGCCAAAAAATAAAATTAAATAACACATAGGCTTGTTTACCATATCTAATACTTGGATACAATAAATATGATTTGAGTGTTTAACCAACATTAAGGACACGCTGACCCTTAGACCACCAAGAAAGAGATGTAGAAAGCAAGCAGAAATCCACCTAAAATGTAAAACTTTCTTCTATTAGTTTAGTCTATTTGTTGACAGCCAGAGTTTCCAAGTGTTAAACCTGTCAACTGGTAGAGTTCTTAGCTCTGAGTAGAATGGAAGCCTAAGCGGTTTTCTTAATCTACCATCAGCCATCATCTACCACTAAGGGCTACACACATTGATGGGGCACTTAGGACCTAAATCCTTTTAACAAACACCAGTTAAAATCCACTGGCTGGGGCTTCCCTGGTGGCGCAGTGGTTGAGAGTCCACCTGCCGATGCAGGGGACACGGGTTCGTGCCCCGGTCCGGGAAGATCCCACATGCCGCGGAGCGGCTGGGCCCGTGAGCCATGGCCGCTGAGCCTGCGCGTCCGGAGCCTGTGCTCCGCAACGGGAGAGGCCACAACAGTGAGAGGCCCGCGTACCGCAAAAAAAAAAAAAATTCAACTGGCTGGCCATATTAATGAAGCTCAAAGAAAACTCAGAACAAAACAAAAAATTCCATCAAGTTCCTTTCACATAGGGAAATTTTCTCCACACTTCAAATTACTAATATGGGACATTTTTAAGAGAACTCAAAACTATCAGAAGGAATATATATGACAAGCGTAGCTGGAATCTCATGGCCAAAGGTACAGAGATAGGAAAGCATGGGTTATTACTGAGCAGTTCTTTTTGGTTGGAAAATACAAGTAATAAAGAGAATAAAGGTAGAAAGGTAGATTGGGACCACATTGTGCAAGGACTTACCTAATATTTGGTTATAAAACACTGGTATAAATGTTGGAAGAATTTCGGTGAGGCCTAAAGATCAAAATCATTTATTTGTAAGCCTGAATTCAATTATACAAGGAAAAAAAGTGTAGTTTTGTTACCAGAAGAAAGAGGAATCAGAAGGTTAGCATGCTGCTGCAGGTAAGTTCACTTTTAATAGTGGCAAAGATATACCGCACTTCGGTTTCCCCAGGGATATGAATAACACCTATCTTTACCTTAATCATAACCTTCCTGTAGAAGGCAGTCTGAATTAGCACCTTGATACCAAGGCAATCTGATGTTCAGGCATTATATCAACTTGTTTTAATCTGTCATTTATTGAGTGCTTACTGTGTGCCATATATTCTGCTATGTACTCCATATGGATTATATTAATAACACCCCAAGAAACTATTTTATAAAACCAAAATTGGTCGGCTGGCAAAGAACTTATTATGTTTCCAACTTACAGAAAAGGAAAATGAAGAGTACATCAAGTTTCCACAAAAAGTAAGAGTTAATGCTACACAAAATTGAGATGATAAGAATTATATAAAGATATTTATAATATATATAGCATATATATAAATATATTTGATTTCAACGGTAAAAAAATACTGCCAAGACTGAGATATAGAAAACAATAATGAGCAACAGCACTGGGTACAGTATATATCCTCAAGAGAGTATAAATTCACTATAATAATATCCAAGACAGAGACATAACCATTTCTTGCAACCTTCCCTAAAAACAGAAAGAACAGAATAGCAGCTGTGAAATCACCCAGACTACTAAAAAAAGCTCGGCATCTCTTTAAAAAAAAAAAAAAAAAAAAACTAACTCCTAATCAGCAATACATGCCAAAAAACGACAAGTCTCCACAGACTAGGCATTTATGGTTGGGTACAGTTAGAGAAACAACAGGATGACAGTCGCTCTCATGTGGCCAGAAACCTATCCGTCAGCAATTTGTTTCACGTGAGATCACTTTCTCTCTCAAGAGAATGCCCGTTTCTGGGAAGAAAAAACCTCTTTTGGCAAACCCCCACCAGGACTAACAGCCTGGGGATGCATCTCGGAGGGCGAGTCTAGATCCAGCCTCTCCACAGGTAAAGGCAGCCCAGCAAGCAGGAGGAAATACGTCCAAGCTGACAGATGCGCGAACTGAAAAAGGAGGTCACGACGCTGAGAGAATCGATTTAACCCTTTGGTCCCTGGGACCCGGGAAGACTCAGCAGGAGAACATAGAGCCCTCGGGTTTGGGGAATTTTTCTTAATGATGTGGGTGTCTATGGCGGGAAGGCCTTAAAGTCCTTGCAGGACTCCCTCCACCCCTCACATTGTGCCTGACTTCTCCAGACCGCCCAGCTACCTCTTCACCGAGAAACCTCTCTGCGGCTGCACCCCACACCTTCGCCGCCCGAAACCTGCAACTCGCCCCCATCTGGTTTCCTTCCAGGGCTCCTGCCCACTGTACAATGACTGACAGACCAGACGGCACCGATTTCCCCTCGTCAAAAATGCACCCTGAGCTTAACTTTTAAACGCTCCCCCAGCGCCACCCCCGCCTCTTTCCCCACAGGCCGGCCGCGTCCCCGGCTCCAGCCCCTCGGCCACCGGCGTGCCGAGGGCGTGCGGAGGCCGTGGAGCGCGCGCCCCCGGCCCGGGCCTGCGGGGGGCTGGAGACAAAGAGGCTTCGGCGCCGCCGCGGCCTCCAGGACCGTCCCCTCGGGGACAGCTCCGAGCCCCCCACCCCAGCTCCGCTCGCGCGCCGCCGCCGCCTAGCCTCACCGCTGGCTCCGGGGCCCGGGCTCCCGTGCCCGCCTCTGCAGCCGCCAGACGAACAATGGCAGAAGGAGGCGCCGGCGTCCGAGGCTCGGCCCTCTGCGGCTCGCTGGCCCGCGGGCTGCTGGCGGGCGGACTGACTGACTGACTAACCCACCGGCGGAGGGAGGGAGCGAGCGAGTGAGGGAGCGAGCAGGCGGCCCCAGCGCGCGCCCTCCCGCCTTCACTCAGCGAAGCGAGGCCCGCCCGGCCCTTAGCCAGCCCGCCCCGCGCGCCCTCCCCCTCTATTCGCCACAACATTGTAGTAAATTTCTATTGGGTGGCGCCGCAGGGAAGTAGTGGGCCGGGCCCGCGGCCCGCCAGCCTATTGGCTGAGGCCAAGTTCTGGCTCCTCTCATTTCCCCCCCTCCCCTAGGCCGGTAAGTAGCAGGGAGGGGAAGGAAAAAGAGGGGAAAAGGCTAGGGGGCTGGCCGCGTGTGCGCAGGCGCAGGTCGAACCCGCTCTAGAGTCCGTGCTTTCCCGGCCCCTGAGGTACCCACGTGGGGAACGTAGCCAGTGCCCTGGACGAAGGTGACGACCTTTCCCACCCCACCCACCCCAAGGAGGGCCAGGTAAGGGTCTGAGATTTGGAAGTTGCTCCCAAACTACCCACGCTGACTGTCCCCCAAATGGACCTAGTGACCTTGGGTAAGTCATTCAGCTTTTCTGGGCCTCAGTTTCCCCATCTACTAACTTGGCGTCTCTAGGCGCCATTCCAACACTGACATTCGATGAGACTTCACCTCTCCGGGCAGCTGTGTAAGGCCTGAAATGGATGCTGAGTGTTGTGGCCACGCCAAGATTTCAGCTGTCTTCTGCATTTACGGGTCTCCTAATTCTGCCCTGGCTGCCTCAAATCATGAAAACTTAGCTTCGGAAGTCTGGTCTCCAGCTGAACTTAGGGTTGCTCTGACAATTGCCTGATGTGCTGTTATTTCCTTTCATTAGTTTCAGAGGCCCCTTGGACCTTCACACTCCCTGCCAGGCTGGTGTCTGAACAGGCGAGCAGAAAGAAGGCTCTGTTTTAAGCATGGTCCCTATAAGGTAAGATAATTCTGGTATTCCCATTTTCCAGATGAAGAAACCCAAGCAGAGAGGCTTAGACCTGCCACGATAAGAAGCCAGGCAATCTGACATCGGAGCCTGTATATGACAGCTAGACCATCTCCTCGTATCTAATCACAGCCCCCTCACAACTCAGCTCAGCCTCTAGAAACAGACTACCTGAGTTCAATTCTGTCTCCCTAATTGTTTGCCCTACTCTGTGCTTGTTTCCGACCCATAAAAGGGGATAATAACAATTCCTACCTCATAAGAGTTATTGTAAAAATTAAATGAGTTAAAATAGGTAAAGGGCTGGGACTTCCCTAGTGGCGCAGTGGTTAAGAATCTGCCTGGGGCTTCCCTGGTGGCACAGTGGTTGAGAGTCCGCCTGCCGATGCAGGGGACATGGGTTCGTGCCCTGGTCCGGGAAGATCCCACACGCCGCGGAGCGGCTGGGCCTGTGAGCCATGGCCGCTGAGCCTGCGCATCCGGAGCCTGTGCTCCGCAACGGGAGAGGCCACAACAGTGAGAGACCCACGTACCGCAAAAAAAAGAATCTGCCTGGCAATGCAGGGGACACGGGTTCGAGCCCTGGTCCAGGAAGATTCCCACATGCCGCGGAGCAACTAAGCCCGTGTGCCACAACTACTGAGCCTGCTCTCTAGAGCCCATGAGCCACAACTACTGAGCCCATGAGCCACAACTACTGAAGCCTGCATACCTAGAGCCCATGCTCCACAACAAGAGAAGCCACCACAATGAGAAACCCGCACACCACGATAAAGAGTAGCCCCCGCTCGCCACAGCTAGAGAAAAGCCCACGGCAGCAACGAAGACCCAATGCAGCCAAAAATTAATTAATTAATTAAAAAATATATATATATATATATGTAAAGGGCTTAGAACAGTGCCTAGCTCGCAGTAAGATCTACCTAAGTGTTAATTACTACTGCTATCTGGAGACTAAAATATGGACTGAGAGGTGTGGGGCTCGCTGATATCATAATATATTTGGTAAGCACTCAATTGCCTGCACCGAGCTGAGCATATTACATGGTTATCTGTTTGAAACATCATAAGAGACCCTTGAGGACCACCTGACTACCCTATCTGAAACAGCCTCCACTTACACACCCTTGCCCTGCTTTAATTTTGTTTCATGGCACTTCTACCTGACTTTCTACTATATATTTACTTATTTGTCCCTCTCAATAAATTGCTTCAGTTTAGACTCACTAGACTGCAAGCTCCAGGAGGGCAGGGACTTCGTCCTCTTGCTCATCTCCCAAAACAGTGCACACTCAATAAGTATTTGCTGAACGAGTGAATGAGTTATCCCCATGTTATATATAAGGAAGCTGAGGCTTAGTTAGGTCAGGTGACTTGGCCCAGGTCATTCTGTGTACTAGGGGTGAAGCATCTGTTCTCGAATATTCTGGTCCCCTGCCTCAGGTCCTCAGGTTCGGGAGCTCTAGCTCTACCACCTCTGTGCCTCAGAGGCTTCCTTCACCTATCAGACCTGGAAATCTGGTGCCATGAAAGATAAATCCTGAAGATCAATCACAAGACAGCTACCACCACTACCATCTCTGTGTTTTCCAGCAAATACAGATTCATGAAAACCAAGATTCTCTATGCCATGAAGTGCTAGGCAATGACACACTGTACTTAAAGAGGCTTCATTGGAGTGTGTAGTATTTAATAATCATCACCCTGAAAAAAAAGTGGGGATCTTAGGCTAGCAGAAAACAGCCAGACATAAGGCAGATGTAAACCACTCAAATGCAGAGTGCCGTGCAACACCACACCAAAACTGTTGACACAGGCTTTAGAATCTTAAAGGTTTCAAATCCAGTCCTGGCTTTTCATTCTTAGCCTGGAGATGAAAGGGCTTTGTAAACTGTAAAGTACTCTCCACACATGAGGGATTTTTGTTATTAGTTAGGTACACACCATCACCTGTTAGGCTAAGTGCCAGATGCTTGAGTATAGCAGGGCCCAACACATAGTAGGGGGTGAGAGGAAAAGTAATGCCCAACCCAAAGGCAGAGAAACTACCCTTACTCCTGTGCCCATCTGCCCTCTCAGAAGAGGCCTCTACATACCAGACATCCGGTCCCAGCTCACCCTGCAGAGACTGCCATTGAGTACAGGGTAAAGGTCCCAAGCACCATCTCTGAAGCTAATTTCCTAGGAAGAAACTCAGCTCCCTCCCTGCCTGCTGCTCCATGCTCACATCAGGGTAAGGGCTGTGCCATGCATGCTCCAAGCCCCAGGATGGGGTCTCTAGGGGCCATCTCTATCCCGCCTGCCAGCTGAGCCCACCTCTGCCTCCCCCACCACCCCTCCTTTTCCTTCCTAGGGAATACAGGCCCTGCAAGCTGCCTCTCAGACCCTGGAGTGGTCAAGGGCACTAAGGGAAAAAAAGAAAAAAGACAACATGAAAGGGTCCTAATCCTTCCCCATTGCAAACTGAGCTCCAGCAAAAAGCAAACACCAGCTGCACAGAAGAGGGTGAAATTAGATGGTGAAATTAGGTGGTGACCAGGGGGGAAGGCCAGGGAGAGTAGATGGGGCCTCCAATGACCTGGAAAAGATGAGATTGGAAGAAAGCGGGGGTGGGGTGGGGGAACAGTTGGAGTCTGAACCATTCCCAAATCTGGGACGTGGGCAGATTAGGGACACAGCTGGCCTGAAGCCCCAGTGGTAGGGCTCATGGAAAACATTTGTCGGTTGTGGGGAGTGGCAAGAGATGAAGAGGGCTTTGAAAACCTGGGCCCACCAGCAAAGTGTTCTGAACAGTCACTACTGAATAAAAACCAATCCTGGTACCAAAAGTACATGAAGAGTAGAGCTTTCCGGGCTTCCCTGGTGGTGTGGTGGTTGAGAGTCCGCCTGCCGATGCAAGGGACATGGGTTCGTGCCCTGGTCCGGGAGGATCCCACATGCTGCAGAGCAGCTAGGTCCGTGAGCCATGGCCGCTGGGCCTGCGAGTCCAGAGCCTGTGCTCCTCAACGGGAGAGGCCACAACAGTGAGAGGCCCACGTATGGCAAAAAAAAAAGAGTAGAGCTTTCTATCTGGCCCATGGTAATAAAATTGCAGTCATTTTAGACCTTTTAAACACAAATGATAAATCAAACAAGCTATAACAAGGTGGAAAAATTGCTGTTTATACAGTGGTATACCTTTCTAGGGGATTATTTTCAGTAGTAGTGCTTGCATTGTTCACAGAAAATATAGTTAAGAAAAACAATTTTAATCAACGTAAAGCCATCAATCAGAAATAACTACCGTCAATATTTTGGTGGGAGATTTCCCTTCTAGTACCTCTCCTGACAGATATACTTTTTTTTTTTTTTCTTTTTTTTTTTTCAGTACGCGGGCCTCTCGCTGTTGTGGCCTCTCCAATTGTGGAGCACAGGCTCTGGACGTGCAGGCTCAGCAGCCATGGCTCACGGGCCCAGCCGCTCCGCGGCATGTGGGATCTTCCCGGACCGGGGCACGAACCCGCGTCCCCTGCATCAGCAGGCGGACTCTCAACCACTGCGCCACCAGGGAAGCCCCCAGATGTACATTTTTGTTTATATATATTAAGTCATATGAAATTGCTGATTTTATAGGTTAAAATGGTCAAGTATCAGCAATTGCATATGGTTCAGCCTAATGCTTTTTTAAACTTTAGATCATATTGTTTCAGAACCAACTTTTTTCTCCTAACAATATATTATGACATCCACAGTGCCCTCAAGTGGATGTACCATCATTTAATTAAACCTAAATGTTATTAGACATTTAGGTTATTTCCCATTTTTCTCTCTTTTTATTTCTTTTTTCTTTTTCTTTCCCTTTTTTCCCCCATTTTTCTCTCTTATATACTTGACAAATATCTTTTTATCTAAATCATACCCATGATTATTTTTTCAAGCACACTGACTGCAGCATATATTTTTTAATTATAACCTACACAGCTGCCTGTGCTGGTCATTTTTTGAGATAAAAGCAAAAGAAATCAGCAGATGCAATGAAAGACAATTCCATGAATGAATACTCTTTCACATTTGAAAACACAAGAGCATGTTTTGACCTCTTTGACAGAATGCACTTTGCTTACAAAAATTGCATTAAGCTCTGTTTTAAAGAGTTCCCTGTGCACAGTAAAAGCAAAAACAGCTAAGTATGATTAAAATCCATATATTGGAGTTGGCAAGTTACGTCCTTTCTGCTGTGAAGACACTCCAAGAAACAAGGGACAGAAGGGAAGGAAGTCGAAATTGTAAAATAGGACCCAGTGGACCGTTTAGTAGGGTATTCCTTTAGGCCTCTAGATTCACAAAATGTTAGAACTGGATAGGCCCTTAGACATCATCAAGCCCAAGCTGATTTTAAACATATTGGGAAATGGGTCCAGAAACTGGAGGAGACTTGCCTGAGGTCACATAGCACAGGGGCGGCAGAGCCCAAACTTGAACCCAAGTTTTCTGACCCCTACTCCAGATTCTGTTCACTGCCTTCTTCTAAGTGCAGCTACATTTCTCGTCCAAAGCTGGAGGCCAAGCTAAATTGTACAGCCATATAACCTAGGACTGTCTGAGCCGGAAGGGACCTTAGAGATAACTTATTATTAAAAATAATGACCAAGCTTCCCTGGCGCAGTGGTTGAGAGTCTGCCTGCCGATGCAGTGGACGCGGGTTCGTGCCCCGGTCCGCGTGGATCCCGCATGCCGCGGAGCGGCTGCGCCCATGAGCCATGGCCGCTGGGCCTGCGCGTCCGGAGCCTGTGCTCCACAACGGGAGAGGCCACAACGGTGAGAGGCCCGCGTACCACAAAAATATAACAAATTTAAAAAAAATTAAAAATATAATGACCACTACATTTATTAGATATTTACTATGTGCCAGTCACGTACTGAGTACTTTATATGCATTAATGCACTTAGCCGCATAAAGTGTTATTAGCCTCAATTGCAGTTGAAGAAACTACAGTCTAGAGACATTAGGTGATTTGCCCAATGTCACACAGTTTAAACGAAGTCCATCTGCTACCACTGTCCTCTGCTCCACACTGCTTTCATATCACTCTCAGGAAAGCACTTTGGAAATGAGATGAAAGAGCAACATCAACATCTGTCCCAAGACCCCAGGGAAAGGCTGTTGTGGCTGCTTCTGATTGGAGCCCTGGGCCATTCAAGGAGGGACCCAAGAATCTGACCTCCCATGACCCTCCCCAACCCCCTTCTCTCACCAGCTGGGGTATGCCTAATGTCCCTGATCCAGCCAAGCCTCCAGCTCACTCAAGCTTAACCCACTAATTCTCTATCCCTCAGGCAGGCAACCCTCCAGAGGGTTTCCCAAGAAACATGGGAACAGGCTCAGTGCCACCAGCTAGCTGAGCCCCTTCTAAACCTGCTAAAGTCAGCCTGGCCCAACCCTCCCCTGGGAGAGGGCAGAGGAGGAGCTATGGGGAAGCAGGAGGAGACTGGGTACCCAGAAATGGCCAGGTTTGACTTGCCCTAAGATCCTCCAAAGCTGCTGTGGCAGGACAGTTCCTGAGCTGTCTGTCTAGCATTTAGCTAGTCTCCATTTCTAAGCCTTCCAGTGACTGGGAGTTTTTCCACGGGGAAAAAAGAGAGAAATGACTACAAATAAGTCCAGCCTCAGCTCTGCAATAAGTTCACTGTGTGACTGTGGGCAAGTCACTTACCCTCTCTCTTAGCTCGGTCTGCCTTAACAAAATGCCATAGACTGGGTGGCTTAAGCAACAGAAACTTATATTCTCACAGTTCTGGAGGCTGGAAGTCCAAGATCAGGGTGACACCCTGGTCAGATTCTGGTAAGAGCTCTCTTCCTGGCTTGCAGACAGCCACCTCTTCTCATGTCCTCACATGGCAAAGAGAGGGGGAGCTCGCTGGTATCCCTTCTCATAAGGACACTAATCCCATCATGAGGGCCCCTCCCTCGTGACCTCATCTAATCCTAATCACCTCCCAAAGGCCCCATCTCCAAATACCATCACATTGGGATTAAGGCGTCAATGTGAATTTTGGGCAGGATGCAAATTTTCATCCATTACACCCTCTCTGGGCTCCCATTTCCACACCAATCAAATAGAGGTACCCACCCAGGATATCACCCAGGGTAGCAAGAAGGATCAATTATGTGGGAGGTGCAAAGGGTTCTTCAGATTACAAGCCCACACCTGTGCTAAGTATGATTTTTATTGTTTATTTTTATTTTTATTCTGCTATCAACCAAGCAGAAAAAAATCCCAAGGCAAAAGGCTCCCTGGAACTGAGGACATGCTGCTCCCCGCTTTCTTCATCCAGCAGACATTACTGAGCACCTCCTGTGCGTAGGCACTGGGGATCACGGGATGAATGAGATGAGACCAGTAGCACCAAGAACAAACACCTTCATCATTGTCCCATATTTGGGTGATGGCAAGAAGAGATAAAAGGATTGGGGGCTTTTAAGGTAAGCAGACCGAGGTTCAAATCAAAGCTCCACCACTGAGATGCTATGTGAGTTCAGGTGAGTCACTACTCCTCTCTTCCTTATCTATAAAATGGGGATGACATCTGCAAGCCATTGTACCAAGTACTCTTTATGCAACACGTCACTGAACCTTTACAACAGCCCCTTGAACACAGTATGACTCTAATTCCCATTGTACAGATGAGGAAACAGAATCTCAGAGAAGTGAAAAACTTACCCCAGATCACCCAGTTAGTAAGAGTCAGAGTAAGGATTCAAACCCACATCTTCCTGGCTTTATTGCTAGTACCGTCTTACAGTTTACAGATGGCCTGCATTCCTGTAATGGTCATTATAATAATACCAGCGTAAAGAGCACTCTCTATGTGCCTAGATCCTTTACCTGCGTTCCCTTATTTAGTTGTCACAACAACCCTATGGAGTGGGTACTGTTTTAACCCCATTCTTTAGCTTTGGGAACTGAAGTCAGAGAGGTGAAGCAATTTGCCCAATGTCACACAGCTAAGAAGGGGTATAGTGGGGAAACCAAGTGTGTCTGACTCCAGAGCCCTATCCTTGCCCACTACACTAACCTGCCTCTCTTCCCTGGTGAAGCCAAGCAGGTGTCTATCTCTTTATCTCTGTTTGACAAATGAGAAAGCTGAGGCCCAGCAAAAGGTACTGATGTACCTACGGGGACCCAACAACTCAGCAGCTAAGCAGGGACTTGAACCCAGGCTCCTGAGTCTTAAACATAGGGTTATTTCCTCCACCCATAATACCTGAATCCTGGGCACCAGAAAATGGCCCTGTGAGCTGAACCTTTGGGAACTATACCTCCCCCAGAGGCATGGGGACCCCCCTCTAAACCAGGCTAGGCATGGAGAGCCAAGCATGTGTGGGAGAAGAAAGTCTGGAGAATACTGCCTGGGGAAGACAGCGATTGAGCTGGTATGCAGGTGCCCCTAGCTTTGGGCACCTCTGTCTTGGTCTTCCTAAGCCATGGACCCATAGTTGGGAAGGGGGTAGTTATAGAGGAAGCCACTCCAGGCCTGGGCCCCTGCTGGCTAGCACAGCTCTTTGCTGTGATTTCTGCTGAAAAACAAAAAGCTCAATCCTCTGGGCCTAAGTGCTAATTATCAATAATGACATAATAACCATGTGGGCGCAACAGCCAAAGAGTCCCAACCAGAAATTCTGCATAGCTCAGACTCAGGAACAAAAGATCTGGGCACTCCAGCTGAACTGATGCCCTGGCAGAAAATGTCAGAAGCTAAAGGGCTTCAGGGTTGACCCAACCAAGGTATTATCTGGCAGATGGAGATGATGACCACTCATACAATTATTTATTGAGAATCTATTGTGTGTGTGTGTGTGTGTGTGTGTGCTCAGAATAGTGCTACACCCAGAGAGAAGAGGCTTCATTTATTCACTAATTCACTCCACAAATATTTACTGAGCACCTACTATGAACCACACACTCTTCTAGGTACAAGGGATATAACATTGAACAAGACAGACAAATATTACCATCGTCACTGAGCTTACATTCCAGTGGGGGGAGTCAAACAATGAGCAAATATTCTATAAAATATTGTATGTCAAAAAGTGATAAGTGCTGTGGAGAAAAATAAGCCAGGAGGGAGGATAGGGAGTGTTGGGGTCGTAGTGCCACACTGTTAAACAGAGTAGTCAGGAAAGGCCTTACTGAGCAGGTGACGTGTAAACAAAAAACATTGAGGAGATGAGAGAACAAGTCGTGAAAGGATCTGGGGGTAGAGTGTTCCAGGTCAAAGGACCAGCAAGTGCAAAGGCCCTGGGGTGGAAGTGTGGTTGGTGGATTCAAGGACTTGCTGCCTGAGATCATACCTCTAGTCATTAACAGAGCTGGGAGAGAAAAGGCATCAGACAGACTGATCACCCACTGTGTACATGAACTCTTGCATCTTAGGACAATTCTGGAGGTAAGGATTATGCTCACTTTTCTCACCACTTTACAGTTGAGGGAATGAGACCCACAGAAGAGAAGTAATGATCCCACATCACACATCTAGAATAGGCAGGTCTGCTTGCCTCCAGCTTTCTCCAGCCTCCCTGCTCCTCTTCGCTATGCCCTGTCTGTGCAAATCCTAAATACATATGTGTTGAGTGAATGAATGAACAGACGAATCCTGCACATTCTCAAGCCCTGCCTTCTCCGTGAACTGCTTCCTAACTGGCCTTGGCTGATTTCTTCTTGCCTCTGCTAATCTAAGAATAACAACAACAAAAATTGCAGTGTGCCAGCTATGGATGGAGTACTCTACCTGAATTATCTAATTTAGCCCTTAAGTACCTATGAGAAGGTGCTAATATTTTTCCCATTTTGTAAATGAGAAAACTAAAGCTCACTGAGGTAAAACAACTTGCTAGAGGTCCCACAGCTGGTCAGTGATGAAACTGCGACTCAAACTGAGCTCTGTTGGCCCTTCTTTTAATCCTGTAATGTTAGTAGAAACCTCTGACATCAATCCATCCCCTTCCTTTTAGAAAACAGAAGACAGAGGCTCAGAGAGGTCAGGAAGAGCTGGGTAAGGGCCACAGCCCTCCAGCCCCCAGTCTGGTGGTCCTTCTACTCTTCCACATTTGGGGCTGTGGACCAGGTTTGCCCTTCTAGGCCTATTTCACGGCCTCTGCAAAAGTCTTAGTGTCGTCTTGGCTGCCTGAGGGCAGTTCCAGGGAACTCAGAGTCCACCTCTGTCCCCTCAGCCCTCAACTGTCTCCACAGTAAAATCAGCTGAGGCCTGGGTAATGCAAGACCCTTCTGACTCTGCTTTTCAAAGTACTGGCAGTGGCATTTGATCAGAGGAGGCTGCGGAAGGGAAACTCTGTCCTCATGTGGCTCCTGGAAGAGAGACCATGCAGGCTTGGTGCCAGGAGGGCAGAGATGGGCAAGGGGCAGAGGCCAAAATCAGGCCAAGGGTGAGGATAGAGTGTTCTAGCCAACTAGGAAGGGGGAGGTGGGGGAGAGGGGGCAAAAGATGCTGAGCCTCTGGCTTTAAAACCAGTTTATTGGGTGTCATCAGTTCAACAAGAAACTGTATCAAATACTCCAGGTTCCTAGACTGGGAAGAGGTAGGGCAGAAGAAGGTTCTCAGAGGCAGCAGTTACGACAGCAGTCACAGTTGCTACCTACCACTGAGGCCTCATAATGCTGAACCCTGGACCAAGTGCTTTATCTATGTTATTGCCAATCCTCACAGTAAAATCAACCCCATTCCACAGCAGAGGAAACTGAGGCTCAGGGAGGTGAAATGATAGCCAACGTCAAAACCATTCACAGGATAGTACAAAAAGGGTCCGGAGACCTAGGTTCCTGCTGCATGACCTTGCGCCATCAGCCACCTGCTCTGATCTGAGGTTCCTGCGTCTGTGCCAAAAGGGACTTGGTCACCAGCCTTTGCTGTAAAATCCACGAGGCTCAGGGATCCAGTTCTGCCCAGACTATGGGGCCTCCCACAGATACGGGACATCACTCTGCTGCTGGCTTTGGCCTCTAGCCCAGGAGGGGCCTCTAGGGTGGGGAGTTGGGGAGAGCCCTGCCCTCAAGACTGAGCGTCCTTGGGCCTGAGGCCAAGGGGGGGCAAGGGGTAAGAGGGAGCAAGCTCGGCAGTGGGCCAGGACCCCTCTGGAGATTGGGCTTGTTTCTTAATCCTTTCCTTCCTTTGCTGGCCAGAGCTCACTGTCAGGAGAGGCAGGGGAAGCAGTGGGTGGGACCAGAGAGACCAAGGAGTCCAAAGCATGATGATTTATGTAGAGTTGCTTCTGATGGGTGCACATTACATTCAGACACTGTACAAGGCCATTTGTGGAGATCACCTCATTGAAGCCTCCACCCTTCCCTGTGAGGAAGGCTGCTGTCCCCATTTTACTGAGGTGGAAACTGAGGTTCAGAGAGGGCAAATGACCGAAGGCCACACAACTTATAAGTGGCAGAGCCAGCAGGGAACCCAGGTTGTTAACTCCTGAGAGAGGCAGCCACTGGGTGTGACTAGAGTGGGGGTAAGAAGGGACAAGGAGGGAAGGAGGGGGGATGGGAGAGGAGGAGGGTGGAAAGGGCGCTGGCAGTCTCTATGAAGGGAGCAGGCAGTTATGAAGATGCAGGAAGGAGAGAGTAGCAAGCGATCATCTCCAAAGCAATGTGTGATCTAGGTCTGCTTCCCTGTCCATCCTCACCTCCCATCACCACCTACCTCTCCCTTTTTGCTCCGGCCATACCAAACTACGTACTTAGGACCCAAGCACATTGTGTAGGTTCAAGCCTTCACGCACGCTCTTGCCTATGCCTAGAAATCTGTTCCCTCCACTGCCCACCTAGAGAGCTGTTATTCATCCTTCAAGTCCCAGCTTAGCTGTCTCTTCCCCTGAGGCCTAGAGTTAAGCACCTGCTGGGCTGGGCTCGCTCTGAAGTGCTTCATGCTTCCTGAAGGGCAAGAACCCCCTCCGAGTCATCTTTGTGCCCCCAGAACCTAGTACACAGTCCATGCTCAATAGATGTATGTTGTCTATACTTGTATTTTATCACTGAAACTTTGAGGAAGGCAAAACAGGTTTTCTTGTCCTCTCTCTCAAGGCGCGGACAACAGGGCAAGAGAGGGAGTGACGTCCAGGGGCCACACAGACATTCAGTGACACTGGCAGGGCTAGAACCCAAGGCTTGTCTGCACCTCACAGCCCCTGTCCAGCCTCCACCCCAAAGAGCTGTCTTCCCTGCTAGACCTACCAGGTTCACCACAAGGGACCCCCAAGGCAGAAGTAGGGGGCATGGGCCCTAGGGAAACTGAGGCAGAAGGTGGCAAGGAGCAGACAAGTGGCTTTTACCCCCTGACCCAGCTGTGTCCCTCAGCCAGAGACCCCAGCAGGCCCCATCACCCCCAGACCTAAGACCTCACCCTGCCCACTGCAGTTTAGCTCGCCCTGCTGGCTCTGCCTCCTGGACAGAGCTCACAACCCCCCGCTGCTCCCCATTCCGTGGCTCAGCCCCAGGCCCTATGCCTCAGCATCACTCACCTGGAGAGTTGCCCCTACCCCTTCCCTCCTCTCTGTCCTCCACACAAGGTGATCCTTCCGAAATAAAAGCCTGGCCACGCCATTCCCCTGCTTCATACCCAATGGTCCCCCATGGCCTCTGGGCCAAGTTCCCTAACTCCCCTGAGCCTGTCTCTCCAGCCGCATCCCCCCAAGTGCAGGTCACGGCTCAGTACCTTGGCAAAGCAGTTCCTTCCACTAGGAATGCCCTTTCTCCTGGTCTTTGCCTGAGGAGATGTTCACAGTTCACACTTTAGTGCTTCAATCAAAGGTGGAGTTGGTAGTTTCTGTGTCCTCCTCCCCAACCAGACTCTGAGCTCCCAGGCAAGGAGGCAGTTGGGGGCAGAGGTGACACAGATTCACCTCTGTGCCCCATGCCCAGCACAGGGCCTGGCACAGAGTGGGTATGAATGAAAGCAGATGGCTAGGAAAGGGAGGTACATTCCTACTTCCAAGAGGCCTCCTCCCTCCCTATATGCAGGTGACTTTCAGAACCTGTTAGATTGGTTACTACCTGCCTGTCCCCAGCGGGTTCCTCCCAGGCCTGGTCTCCATTGTCTCAAGAGGGATATCTTTGTAATCCCAAAATAATACTCATAATTATAACTATAATAACAATAATTACTATCATTGAGTACTCACCATGTGCCTTATGTGCATTATGTAATCCTCATAAGAACTCTTAAGAGGTAGGTAGTTTCTTTTTCTATCCCCATTTTACAGATAAGCAAACTAAGTCTCTACGAGGTTAAATGTCTTGCCCAAGGTCACACAACTAGTAAGCGATAGATGCAGGATTCAAAGCCAGGTCTGTCTGACTCTCAACAACTACACTGGCAGGCCTTCTCCTGCTTTCTGTTCTCTTCTTTCTTGAAAACTCTTGGAGCACCAGGCTGGGTGGGGGTACTGTGCGTGTGTGTGTGTGTGTGTGTGTGTGTGTGTGTGTGTGTGTGCACGTGTGTGTGTGCGTGTGTGCGCACGCGCATGCACGTATGTGAGTGTGTGTGTGTGTGTGTGTATCTATATATTCAGCAAACAGCCCAGCAGCCCCCACCAGTACTGTGCTGGGCAATGGAGATGGACAGAGAAGACCCAGACCCAGCCTCTGCCTCCTTTGGGGAAGTGAGAGGGTTTCACACTAATAATTGCGGCCTTAGGGTGAGCAGATTTGGGTCTGAGCCCCAGCTCCACCCCTAAATAACCATGTGACTCTGGGTAACTCACTTGATTTACTCTACACCAATTCCCTCATCCATAAAGTTGAGGCCATAATGCCTACCTCATAGGGTCACTGGGAGGACTAGATGAGATAATGTGTCTAAAATAACAAAACAACCAGCCCATTATATGAAAAATATCCAATAAGTGGCAATAGTACATATGATGACTAGAGAGTCTCAGGATCCCTCGGCCAAGGTGGGATGCAATTCTCCAGGGCCCTCCCTGGAGCCTCCTCAGCCAGGGCCAAATAGTAATAGTGATGATGATTCCTACTCCACCCATTTGCTCACTGAATAATCCTTCAAGGGAAGTATGCTTTATTAACCCTATTTTACAGGTGAGGTAACTGAGGCCCAGAGAAGGTGGTTTACTGAACCAAGTCACACAGCAAAAAATGGCAGAGCTGGGACCTCCACTCAGCTACTTCCACACTGGGCAGAAGCCAGCCCTTATCCCTGGGCCCTGGCCAGCCTGCTGGGGAGTCTGGGGTTCCTGACTCCTAGAGTCTAGTTCCACCCAGGTGGGAAGTTAAAAGTAGGAGAAAGTAGCCAAAAAGAGGAACACTTTACTTAGTCCTCTCCCAGAATGAGCCCAGGCCTGGGAGAAAACCAACAGCTACCAAGCAGGGCCCTGTGCCCCGCACTTCTCACTGGCTCCTTCCCACGCCCGTGTGGGGCAAGTGCTATGATATGCATGTCGCAGATGAGGTCTCCAAGACTCAGAGAGGTTAGTGACTTATCCAAGATCACACAGCTAGGAAAGTGGCAGTCCTAGGAGGCAGAGTCCCTCCTCCTCATCCCTCCCTCCTTCAGCCCCAGACCTCCCCAGCCGACCCACCCTTCTGATGAAATCCAGAGGCTCTGCCACTCCTTCCCCAGGCCTAAGCAGAGGCCCTGAGTCTCGCTGCCTAGGCCCCTCTCTCTGCTGACTGATGCCTCCTTGGTACTTGATCCCACACTCAGTTCGGAGGACCCAGAACTCACTTAACAGAGACCTGGCCCCCAAGGAATGCACAATCTGGGGAGCAAAGAGGGGACTCATGCTCACTGAGCCCCTCTAAGGCTGGGCACTTCATATGCATTAGCCATTTAATCCAATACACAGCACAACGACGGGTGCATAGTGATGCTGAATTAATATTTTCTTTCATTCAGAAATATTCATTGCGTACCTACTATGAGCCACTCTATCCTCGGTGCTGGGATACAGCAGTGCACAGGTGAATAAACATCCCGGCCCTCGTGGGGCTTACGAGAATAAAAGAATAAACATACTTGTGTCAGGTAGGTGTTAATATTCCCACTTTACAGATGCAAAATGGAGACGCAAAGAGCCACCCATCAGTGGCTAAAACCAGATGCAAAAATCACTGCATCAGTGTGTCAGGAGTCTGGAAAGAAGTCAGCTGGTTGTGATAGGATCCTAACTTCAGAGTTAGGATTTTCCCTCAGCTCTTCCTCCCCCACCCCGGGACTCCCTCTACACCTCCCAGTGGCCTCAGAGCCACAGGACGCGCATTAGAATAAAGCCCATGTGGCAGTTACTTAGCCAAACCAGTACTCACCCAGAAGCAGCCATGGGGTCACGCAGCCATTGGGGGAGAAGCCGTGGAGTCATCGCCGCAGTGGCACATGGAAGCAAAGGACAGCAGTGAGATACAAGCACAGCCAACAAACAAGCCTTTGGGGCCCCTCTTTGGCCTGAGCCTGGGCCCGGGGGGGGGGGGGGGGGGGGGGGGAAACCCTGCCCTTCCCTCTGCCTCCGGGGCTCTTTGGGGCAGATACCATCTTAGTCAGCAGTCTGATAATCTGATAATCTACCCTGAGCTCATCGGGTCTCCATGGGCTCAGCCCACTGGAGGCAGCAGGATCCCTGCAGACAAACATTAGCTGAGTACCTACTGTGTGCCAGGTGTTGGTCCCTGCCCTCATGGAACCCTACAGTCAGTGAGGAAGCAATCTCATAAATAATAACTGAATTACAACTGTGGTGAGTGCTTCAAGGAGGAGACTTGAGAACTCGGGGTCATACCCTGGCTCTACCATGTACTAGCTTGGTGACATTGGGCCTATTTCTTGACTTCTCTGTGTCTCAGATTTTCATCTGTAAAATGCAGAGCGTATTAGTACCCACCTCCAGGGTTGTTGTGAAGATTAAGTAAGTTAATATATGTAAAACATTTTGAACAATGCTTGGCACACAGTAACACAGCAAACTTCATAAATCTTAGCTACTGTTATCACAGGGAGCTGTAAGCATGGGTTTCAGAGAGATCTGGTGTGGGTCAGGCCACCATCTACCTGAGAAGGTAGAGACTAAAGGAGACAGCGAGAGGTGAAGCTCTGAGCCCAGTGCCTGGTGTATGGTAACAAATTACTCAATAAATAGTGGTGACATTCTTAGGGTTGTTCTCCAGTGCATCACCCCAGGGTAAAGCATCTCAGCAGCACTGCTGTCAGAAATGCTCCCTCCCCACAAACACACACCCAGAAGTGCAGCTTTGGACTGAAAAATAACCAGCACCCACATTCTCACCTGATCCCACAAATGCCACATCTCCTTTGACCTTCACAATGACCCCGGAAGTGGACAAAGGCAAAATTATTACTCTTCCCATTTTACAGATGAGGACAGTGAGGTGAAGGGACTCCTCTTTGTGTGTTCTTGGCCGCTCACTTCACATCTCCAAAAGTAGTTAAGTGGTCAAGCCAGGATTCCAACTGGCATCTGCCTGGATGTTGTTCTCTAGGTCTTCCCATCCATTTTGCCCTTCAGTCTCTGCCATACTAGCTGTCCAGCCCCAGACAAGCCTTTGAACCTCTCCAACCTCAGTCCCTTCATCTAAAATAGTTGCTGTCAAACAGCCAGCCCAGGATCCAAGCTGTTCCTGACCCAAATTCTCCCTCCGCAGGCTCAGCCACTACTACCCAACCCCTCCTCTAACCCTTGACCCCATCACCAACCTTAGCCACTCACCCACAGGCCAAGGAATGTCTGTACTCAACTACTCTAAACCCATGCTTTACAGATGGAGAAAGTGAGGTCCAACTTGGCCACATACCCAGGGCTGCCTTTCAGTGCCCAGCTCTTGCACTGAGCATAGGCAGGTGGGGCTGGCCCTCTGGAGAAACTCCCTGTGAGGCCCTGACCCCCAAGTTGCTCCTTCTGCTTCTTTCTCCCCTTACTGGAACCAGTGGGCACCCACAGAGCCTGTCCCCCACCTCCCCAGCCTGAACAGCCCAGAGCTCTGAGCTCACCCAGCAGGGGTCAGGCAGGTTCTGCAGGTAAGGGCTAAGCAATGTGGGCACCTCAGTACCTATGGGGTGGAGTCTCCCCCTTTTAGCTGAGTCTGGGCTTTGGAGGCAGACAGACCTGGCTTAGAATCCAGCCACTTCCTAGCTGTGTGACTTTGGTCAAGTCAATTCACTCCCTGAACTCCTGTGAAATAAGGATAATACCTATTCCCTCACGAGGATGTAAGAATTATGAGGAATACGTAATGTTGCATATTAAAGGCTTGGCACAGAGCGCCATGCACTCTGTAAGTGCTCGAGCGGCTGCAGTTCCAACTGTGATTCGAGAACACAGGCCAAGAACAGGACTTGGGGGCCCAACACACTCAACCTTGCCCTTACCCCATTCTCTCCTCCTCCCCTCATGTGGGGTGGGGGTAGTCCCAAACCAGGTCCCGGAGGCTGTAGTAACAGGCGCCGGAAGATCCTTAGAGACTCTAGGCTCATCTGGCCTTCTCATTTCACAGAAAGAGAAACTGAGACCCAGGGAGAAAAGTGACTGCCCACAGACTATCAGGGAGTGGAATCCTGCCCCATTAATATAAATCTTAGGCCCCGGGGAAATTCTGAATGCCCCATCCCCCGGGGACTATAATAAAGGTCCACTCTGCAAATCCCCAACAAATCTCAGGCCACCATGACCTCTATGGTGAGTCTTTCATGGGTATCCTTTCAGCTCTTTGACCAGCTGACCCATATATGTCATACAGTAGGTGCTCAGGAAAGGCTTAGGGAATAACCACATGAAATTACTCTTTGGTTCCACAGCTCTGCTCAGGCTCCCCCTCCAGAGGTCTCTTCTTGCATCTCCCTTCCTCACTTCCACCACAGCCCGCTTCTGTCTCAGGTCCTATCAGCTGTACCCAACTCCAGCCAGCAGAGCTCTGCGCCTCCAGAGGCCTGTACTGTATCAGCATCTTCCCAGCCAGGCTGGGAGGTTCCTGCCCAGCAGAGTCAGCTAGGCTCCCTGCCAGGGTCCACTCTGCAAAGGGGGTGCTGGCCTTGCCCTGCTAGGGGCCCCACCCCCACTGGCCTAGGGAGTGGGGCAGCCTGGGAGCTTCGATTGGCACCTGGGGCCTTCAGGAGGGAGGCCAGCCTGGTCTAGGCAGTTCAGGGATGGGCTGAGCAGGAAACACATGCGTGTCACCCACACACCCAGGCACTCCTCCTGCATCCCACATTGCTAGGAACTGGCAGGCTCTGCCTGTCTCTCCTATATACCCAGAGGAAACCTCAGGGCTTCCTCACTCTATTCCTTTCTTAAAACACCCCTGTTGGCCTGTTCCCAGAACAGTTACCATTCTGGTCACTGCACATGCTTTGCCTCATTTGATTCTGCTAATGCCTGTAAGATCTGGAGGCATTAGGAGGAACCTGGGGCTCAGAGAGGTGAAGTGATTCATGCAAGGTCACATAGCAAGGAAGTGACAGGACCAGGATTCAAACCCAGTTCTGCTGCATGTAAAGCCTACAGGGTGCCAGAAGTCCCCTTCTGTCCCTCCTCTCTGCTCCCTACAGCTTCTGGATGCCCTTCTTCCCAAAACTTCCACCCCCTCTGCAAAGTCTCTCCTCCCCCATCCTAGGCAGAATTAACAATTACCACCTCATAGCTGCTATTAACACCTTGTTTACATGCACCCGACAGCAGCAGGTACACCTTGTTTACATGCACCGGACAGCAGCCAGTATGGGAGTTATTTCTGAGGTGTCTGTCTCTCTGACACTCAGGAGGGACCTGAAAGCAGGGAGTGATCCCAGTAAGTGCTCCTTAGACCTGAGAATCTGTCACTTCTATCTCCACCCTCCCCCGCCCCCCATGCAAAAGTCCTCTGGCCTCCTCCTGTTGATCGCCTGCCCACGCCAGTCCCCAGGCCTGTAACTGGGGTGAAGTTGGGAGCATGCAGTAACATCAGGGGCACTGTGCCAGTGCTCTGGCCCCTCCCCGGCCCCACCCTCTTTCCTTCAGTAGCTGAGCATCTAGCCTGACCTGACACCAGGCAGTTCTCACAGGGACTCCCAGCTTCCCTAAGCCCAAGCCCAGGTCAGGCTCTCCCCAAGCCTCCTCCTGGAGAAAATGACTCCAGAAGCAGAGAGGGGTCTGCCTTCAGCCCTAATCCGGGAACTTAAGGGTGTCACATTCAGCCACTCCCTCCCAGAAGAAGCTGTGGGCCTCGGAGTAACCTCCCCCAGTCCCACGGGGTAGTCCTCCCCTCCCGCCTTCTGGGGCAAGCTAGGGCTGAGGTCGATCTGGA
Organism: Phocoena phocoena; assembly: GCF_963924675.1. NCBI lineage: Eukaryota > Metazoa > Chordata > Mammalia > Artiodactyla > Phocoenidae > Phocoena > Phocoena phocoena. Next base: position 22,550,361 of record NC_089219.1, on the reverse strand, counting down.
CAAGTCCCGGCCCTCAATTTGCTGGAGGGGAGAAGTCCTATCCTACCCCCAAAGAGGCGGGGTCTCTCTTTGGGGGTAGGATAGGAAAGTGTAGGCGAGGGCAGAAAACTCTCGGAGAAAGACAGAGGACAGGGACAGGGAGAGACTGGGCCACACAGAGGAGATAAGAGACACAGGGAACCGCGGGCAAGCAGGAACCAGAGGACGACAGAGAGACCCGGCCGACTGGAGACAGAGAGAAGTCTCCTAGACCAAGCCTGGAAGGGAGCGTGTGCGTCCAGGGCGGCGACCGGAGAGCCACCCTGGAGGGCAGAGCCTGCGCCCCAGCTCACGGGTTCCTCAGTCCGGAAACTCAAAGTCAGTTACGTAAGGGCCGGAGGGGCCCTGGGCCCGGGTGCCCCCTCCCGCTGCACGCCGCCCGCCCGCCCGCTCCGCCGGCGCTGCAGCTGGCCCGGCAGGAGCACTCGGGGCCCGACAGGGCGGGGTTGGGGGGGAGGGCTGGGCTGCAGCACTCCTTAGAGACACGCCCGCCGGCACCTAACCCGGGACCCCCGACCCAGACAAGCCCGGGACCGGTTGGGACCGCCAGCGCCAAGAGTCCATCTCCGGACGCGAGCTCTCGGACCCGCTTCCCGTCGCCCCTGCCCCTCCCCGCACTCCGAACTTCGAGACGCCCAGGCCCCTCTGGACCCCCAGTTCGGAACTTGGAACCCGGGACTCCTAGAGCCCCCGATCCCGACCCCTAGCACCAGATCTCTCCCCACCCGCGGGACGGCCCGGGCCCTAGGGAGTGGGTCCATCCGTCTCTCACCCCGTCCCTCCCGGGGTCGGCCCCAGGCGGTCCGGGCTCACCTGGGCCGGATGGGGCGGAGACCTGGCTGGGCCGGGCCGGGCCGCGTTCTCGCCCTCCGCCACTCTCGCCCTTTAAGAGGTTCCTGCCACTTTGCCCCGCCGGGGGCCTCCACCTGCACTGACAGGGCAACTCCGGCTTGAGGCCCCGCCCCCGACCCGGGGCGCCTTCTGATTGGCGCAGGCAACTGCCAGTCAGCGGGGCGGCGTGGGGGAAAGAGCCAGGCACTGTGAGCGTCGCAACCGGGAAGGGGCGGGGGCTGCAGGTGCGGCCAGACCGGACGCCTAGCTCTGGGCGGCAGGGTGCTGACCCTTTGGGTCTGGGGAGGGTCGGGCAGAGAGCTGCTGGATTGGCTGGTGTGGTGTCTGACGTCATATGGCGAAAGTATGGTGCAATTTGCCACGTGGTGCTACCCTTAAGGCTGGAAGGGAGATAGGGAGTTGGTCATAAGGGACCTAGGAAAGTGACCCTGGCGAGGACCCCTTGGTGGCCTGTCCCACCTGTGTGACCTCGAGCGAGTCACTTCTCTGAATCTGAATTTCCTCAACTATAAATCTTACAATGTTTTCCTAAGAATTAGCGATATATGTTAAGTGTCAAGGGCAGGTCTGTCACACAGTTGGTGGCGTTCAGTAAATGTGGGTTCTCCCTTCATCCCCATCTTGCCACTCTTCTCAGAGACTTTCCCCCTCCTGATTGTCCATCCCATCAGCGCTGGAAGGGGCTTACATAGTCACTGGTCCAAGTCCCCTCCCCTCTTTACCTCATTTCAGACCTGTTCTCACATACTTCCAATGACAGGAAGCTCACCACCTACCAGTCAGGCCGCCTTCATTTTAAAAACGTCCTGAGACTTCAAAAGCTCTGCCTAAAATTAAGGCCAGCTCTGCCCTTTAGGAGTCCTGCCCACAGAGAACAAACCTAATCCCTCTTCCATGTTGAGGAATCAAAGAATCATAAAATCATAGGATATTTCAGGTTGGAGAGCCATGGAGAGCTAATCACTTCTGGGGGCAAATGGAGCATACTGAAGCTCACTGAGGACTAGTGACTTCCTATGACTTCAGTGGTCTTCCTATTAGATGGACTCTGGAATCAGACTGCCTTAGTCTCAGAACCCAACACTGCTACTTACAAGCTGTGTTGTTAAATGAAATAATCCATGTAAAGTACTAAGAACAGTGCCAGTCTCAGGGTAAGCATCCAAAAAGTGTTAGCCTTTATTATGATTATTGATGTTAACGTTATATCAAAGTTATAAATTCATGGTTTGCTCCCCCAAATTCACTGAAGCCTCCTCTGAGCCAAGTCTTGTTTTAGTTTTCAGGGCCCTGGTCCCTGCCTTCAAGAGGCTCACAGTCTAGCAGAGAAGGGTCTGAGCCCCTAGATCTAGGGGATGCTTTCTGATAAAGGTGCACAGGCTCCAATGCACCACAGAATCTCTAGTTCCTTTAACCAGAAATCTGGACACTTGAGACCCTTTCAGTCCTTCGCCCAGTGGACCCCACAGGGAAAGCTGACACACACACCCAGGTTCCCAAGCCTACTGAGGCACCTTTCACTTGTCCACATTCTCACCTGCCCACCAGGTGATATTGCCCAGTGTTACGAGTTTGGGATTTGGAGGCAGTCGAGTCTAGGCTCTTCATCTTACCAGCTTCGTACCTCTGGGCAAATCACTTTCCCTCTGGATTAATAATAGCCCCAACTTCATATAGAACTGTTTCGAAAATTAAATGAGAGTATGTGAAAATACATAAGCAAATACCCGGATGGATCCAATGTTAGTTTTTAATTGCTCCCACATGTGTTCATTCACCTGGGAGAAAGCAGGCTGTGAATGCCTTGATCTAGCCTCGGCAAAAGGGGTTTCCTCCCCCTACACCCTCCTCTTCTCTGCTCCTCAATCGAAGGAGCCGGGCGAGGAGAATCCCGCAGCGGCCCAGACTAGGCTATTCTAAGTAGCTGCTGCAGGCCCCGCCCCCTCCCGGATTGGGGCTGGCACTTGGCTCCTCCTCTGCTAGGCAGGAGCTGCTTGGGGGTGACTCAGCAACGCCAGCGCCTGCCCTGGCCTGATAACTGTGTGGGCCTGGGAATGCGTGTGTGGTGGGGGAGGCCTCTGTGTTTCCGAGTTCGTGCGTGGGACGTCTACGTGGGAGTGTGCTTGTGATCTTGACCTTGTGTGTGTCTCTCATCTCTGTGTGTTGGGGGCGGGGTGCATTTATGGGTGTGACAGTGTGCCCTTGTTGGTGAGTTTGCACAGAGGGTGTGACTCTGTGTTTGCCTCTCTCTGTGTCATATAAACTGGGCCCCCACCCCTACCCCGGCCCCGCCTCCCACCAGGCCCTGGGGCCCTAGAGAAGTCTGCCCTGCCCAGGGCCCTCTCTGCCTAGACAGCCTGGGTTTCTTGCTGAGGTGACTTGTGCACTTGTGTGGGGGGTGGGATGGCTGGCTGGGTGCTGTCACTGCCTGGACTCCTGGCCCCCTGCCCCACTGCCCCTGCCTGTGAAGTCTCCACCTCCCTCCCCTGACTCAGGGAGTTAATTTGTTCCCTGAGATGATCCCTGTGGGGGAGGCCTCCAGAGGAGGCGATCACTATTATTTTATGTGCATTCTCTCATTTGATCCCATTGAATCCTTACAGCCAAAAGTGTTCTAAAGAGGGTCTGAGAGCAGAAGCGACAGCCAAGGTCACACAGCTCGTAATAGAAGGCATGAAGGTTACAGGTGGGGGGCAGATCTCTTCCCCAGGCTGAGCACTGAGTTTGCCTGGGGCCTGTGGGGGACTGATAAGCTTGGGGGAAAGAAACTGTTTGTGTCTCCCCCTCCTCCTGCATTGCCTGGGCCTCCAGCCAACTCCCTATCCTGCCAGAGCCTGGGCTCTGCCATCAGCCCTGATTGGGTTTTGGGTTGGGTGATAATGAGGCCAGAGTATGGGGCAGGGCCAATATGGGAGCGTCTGTTCCTTCAACAAAACTTAATTGAACACATTATTCAGAACTGACCAGTACCCAGTCTAACTGGGGAAGGGTGTCACAAGACCAGGCCACAAGGAATGATGGAGACAGAGTGGAAAGCTCAGGCCTGAGGCAGGGGATGTGGCTGGAATCTGCTGCAGGTTTGAATCCTGATTCCACCATTCACAGGGTGGGTGTATGACCTGGCCAGTCATATTTCTCTCCTAGCCTGTCTCCTCAACAGTCAAATGAGGTAATGGCACTCATCCGGCCATTACCTCACTTTCCTGACTCCAGGACATCATGGCTCTAGGGTATTAGACGGGGTTGCCATTTGTAAACTGAAAGTTGCTCTCCATACATAATGGATGTTCCTGTTGTGATTCACGGCCTCCTGTGATGAAGGCCCTAAAGCAACTGTATACCCAGAGCCCAGAAAAGAAAAAGGATCCCATCTGAGGGATTAGGGAAGATTGCCTGGGAAAGGTGACCTTCCAGCTAGACTTTTAAGGATGAATTTTCTATATGGAAATGGAAGAGGGCATTCCAGGGGGAGGGACAGCCTGCACAAAGGCCTGGAAGTCGAATAGTGAAGGTGTACTTTGGGAACAGAAAATGGTCTGGTATATTTGGAGCACAGAGTGAATTGTGCGACCACATAGTGGAAGGCCTTGAATGCCAGGTTAAGACCAGGGCAGGTGGGACTTTCTTGGTGGTCCAGTGGCTAAGACTTTGCGCTCCCAATGCAGGGGGCCTGGGTTCGATCCCTGGTCGGTGAACTAAGATCCTGCATGCCACAACTAAGACCCGGCGCAGCCAAATAAATAAATAAATATTTGTTTTAAAAAAAGAGCAGGGCAGGTGGTGGGGGAGAGGGCAGATACTGACATTTGGGGATCAGCCAGGGAGGCTTTGAGGTAAAGACAGCCATGTGCTGGCTGGGGTGTGGCAGTCACTTGGGGGACATCTGAGGTGGAGAGAGAGAGAACTGGTGAGAAGTGGTTCAAGGAACCCTCTCCAGGAGGATCCATTTGAAGGCTGGGGAAGAGCCCCAGGATGACATCAAGGTGGGCAAGACGCTGCAGAGCCCCCTCCAAGGGAGAGATGGGGATAGGTAGGGATGGAGAAAAAGCCGAGTCAGATGCCCCAGTCCAGGGAGGGATGCATGTGTGGGCACAGAGGGTGCCCACCAATAAACACCGAAGGTCTCTGAAGGCCCTGCTGCCCAGGTTTGCTAGTGTGGGGAGGGGGCCAATCCCGCCAGGAGAACCCCTTGCCAGGGAAGGTGTCATCTCCAGAAGCCCCTATTCAAACAGCAGTGGTTGCCAATGATTGGCTTTTTATATATCTGCCAGGTACTTCACTAACCTGTCCCCATGAGATCCCCCTATTTTATCTGGGTGAGGTGAAGTGACTACTTGCGATCACACAGCCAGTGGCAAGGCCAGGACTTGAAGGCAGCACTCCCCGTTTCCTGAGAGGGCAGGAAAGAGCTGATGGAGGTGTTTGGTGGGAAGGCTGAGATTCTGGCTGTTTGGGGCCAGGAATCTGGAAGGCGCAGGCTTCATGGAGAAGGAAAGGTGGTGTCTGCCGCCACCTTGCGGTCATAGAGCCGCTGGGGGTGGCGTAGAGCTCAGCCGCCCAGGCCGCTGAAGGGGACCAGCGCCAGGGGCTGAACCTGTCATAGGGCGGCTGCTTTGGGCGCATGGGGGTCAGCTCTGAGGCAGGGGGTTGTGGTGTTCCTCTCAGTGCCTTTGAGAGGATTAAAAGAGATCATCTTTACTCCTGTAAAGACCCTTCACAGCCTTTACTCTATCTTTACAGTTGGGTAAACTCAGGACTCAGTGGGCAGGTCTAGGATTCTGGAGCCTAAAGATTATTTGGAGGCCTGTCTAAAAACAAATGTAAAGATAAGAATAAAAAATGGAGAACTATATTCAATATCTTATGATAAACCAAAATAGAAAAGAATATTTTAAAAAAGAATATATTAATATATATCAAGATATGTATAACTGAATCACTTTGCTGTATAGCAGAAATTAACACATTGTAAATCAACTATACTTCAATTAAAAAATTGATTACAAAAAATATATATCATGCAAAACAACACCAAAAAAACAAAAAAGAATAAAAAATACCTGTAGCCACTCAAGGTCAGAGGACACAAGTGGGAAGGAGAGAAAGTCAGAGTGGAAAGATGCAGTGGTCTCAACCAATTGAAGTTCATGTAATTCTTTTTTTTGAATTTTATTTTATTTATTTTTTTTATAAAGCAGGTTCTTATTAGTTATCCATTTTATACATATTAGTGTATACATGTCAATCCCAATCTCCCAATTCATCACACCACCACCACCACCACCCCCCACGGCTTTCCCCCCTTGGTGTCTATACGTTTGCTCTCCACATCTGTGTCTCAATTCCTGCCCTGCAACCCGGTTCATCTGTACCATTTTTCTAGGTTCCACATATATGCGTTACTATACAAGATTTGTTTTTCTCTTTCTGACGTACTTCACTCTGTATGACAGTCTCTAGACTAATCCACGTCTCTACAAATAACCCAATTTTGTTCCTTTTGATGGCTGAGTAATATTCCATTGTATATATGTACCACATCTTCTTTACCCATTCGTCTGTCGGTGGGCATTTAGGTTGCTTCCATGACCTGGCGATTGTAAATAGTGCTGCAATGAACAGTGGGGTGCATGTGTCTTTTTGAATTATGGTCTTCTCAGGGTATATGCCCAGTAGTGGGATTGCTGGGTCATATGGTAATTCTATTTTTAGTTCTTTAAGGAACCTCCATACTGTTCTCCATAGTGGCTGTATCAATTTACATTCCCACCAACAGTGCAAGAGGGTTCCCTTTTCTCCACACCCTCTCCAGCATTTATTATTTGTAGATCTTCTGATGATGCCCGTTCTAACTGGTGTGAGGTGATACCTCATTGTAGTTTTGATTTGCATTTCTCTAATAATTAGTGATGTTGAGCAGCTTTTCATGTGCTTCTTGGCCATCTGTATGTCTTTGGAGAAATGTTTTTTTAGGTCTTCTTCTATTTTTGGATTGGGTTGTTTGTTTTTTTAGTATTGAGCTGCATGAGCTGTTTATATATTTTGGAAATTAATCCTTTGTCCGTTGATTCGCTTGCAAATATTTTCTCCCATTCTGAGGGCTGTCTTTTCATCTTGTTTGTAGTTCCCTTTGCTGTGCAAAAGATTTTAAGTTTCAATAGGTCCTATTTGTTTATTTTTGTTTTTATTTCCATTACTCTAGGAAGTGGATCAAAGAAGATCTTGCTGTGATTTATGTCATAGAGTGTTCTTCCTATGTTTTCCTCTAAGAGTTTTATAGTGTCCGGTCTTACATTTAGGTCTCTAATCCATTTTGGGTTTATTTTTGTGTATGGTGTTAGGGAGTGTTCTAATTTCATTCTTTTACATGTAGCTGTCCAGTTTTTCCAGCACCACTTATTGAAGAGACTGTCTTTTCTCCATTGTATATCCTTGCCTCCTTTGTCATAGATTAGTTAACCATAGGTGCATGGGTTTATCTCTGGGCTTTCTATCCTGTTCCATTGATCTATATTTCTGTTCTTGTGCCAGTACCATATTGTCTTGATTATTGTAGCTTTGTACTATAGTCTGAAGTCAGGGAGTCTGATTTCTCCAGCTCCAATTTCTTCCCTCAATATTGCTTTGGCTCTTCGGGGTCTTTTTTGTCTCCATACAAATTTTACGATTTTTTGTTCTAATTCTGTAAAAAAAAAAATGCCACTGGTAATTTGATAGGGATTGCATTGAATCTGTAGATTGCTTTGGGTAGTATAGTCATTTTCACAATATTAATTCTTACAATCCAAGAACATGGTATATCTCTCCATCTGTTTTGTATCATCTTTAATTACTTTCATCAGTGTCTCATAGTTTTCTGCATACAGGTCTTTTGTCTCCTTAGGTAGGTTTATTCCTAGGTATTTTATTCTTTTGTTACAATGGTAAGTGAGAGTGTTTCCTTAATTTCTCTTTCAGATTTTTCATCATTAGTGTATAGGATTGCAAGAGATTTCTTTCCTTTAATTTTGCATCCTGCAACTTTACCAAATTCATTGATTAGCTCTACTAATTTTCTGCTGGCATCTTTAGGATTCTCTATGTATAGTATCATGTCATCTGCAAGCAGTGACAGTTTGACTTCTTCTTTTCCAATTTGTATTCCTTTTATTTCTTTTTCTTCTCTGATTGCCGTGGCTAGGACTTCCAAAACTATGTTGAATAATAGTGGTGAGAGTGGACATCCTTGTCTTGTTCCTGATCTTAGAGGAAATACTTTCAGTTTTTCACCATTGGGAATGATGTTTGCTGTGGGTTTGTCGTATATGGCCTTTATTATGTTGAGGTATGTTCCCTCTTTGCCCATTTTCTGGAGAGTTTTTATCATAAATGGGTGTGGAATTTTGTCAAAAGCTTTTTCTGCATCTATTGAGATGATCATATGGTTTTTATTCTTCAACTTGTTAATATGGTGTATCACATTGATTGATTTGCATATATTGACGAATCCTTGCATCCCTGGGATAAATCCCACTTGATCATGGGGGTGTTGATCACTTAACATCCTTTTAATGTGTTGTTGGATTCTGTTTGCTAGTATTTGGTTGAGGACTTTTGCATCTATACTCATCAGTGATATTGGTCTGTAATTTTCTTTTTTTGTAGTATCTTTGTCTGGTTTTGGTATCAGGGTGATGGTGGCCTCATAGAATAAGTTTGGGAGTGTTCCTTCCTCTGCAATTTTTTGGAAGAGTTTGAGAAGGATGGGTGTTAGCTCTTCTCTAAATGTTTGATAGAATTCACCTGTGAAGCCATCTGGTCCTGGACTTTTGTTTGTTGGAAGATTTTTAGTCACAGTTTCAATTTCATTACTTGTGATTGGTCTGTTCATATTTTCTATTTCTTCCTGGTTCAGTCTGGGAAGGTTATGCCTTTCTAAGAATTTGTCCATTTCTTCCAGGTTGTCCATTTTATTGGCATAGAGTTACTTGTAGTAGTCTCTTAGGATGCTTTGTATTTCTGCGGTGTTTGTTGTAACTTCTCCTTTTTCATTTCTAATTTTATTGATTTGAGTCCTCTCCCTCTTTTTCTTGATGAGTCTGGCTAATGGCTTATCAATTTTGTTTGTCTTCTCAAAGAAGCAGCTTTTAGTTTTGTTGATCTTTGCTATTGTTTTCTTTGTTTCTATTTCATTTCTTTCTGCTCTGATCTTTATGATTTCTTTCCTTCTACTAACTTTGGGTTTTGTTTGTTCTTCTTTCTCTAGTTCCTTTAGGTGTAAGGTTACATTGTTCATTTGAGATTTTTCTTATTTCTTGAGGTAGGCTTGTATTGCTATAAACTTCCCTCTTAGAACTGCTTTTGCTGCATCCCATAGGTTTTGGATTGTTGTGTTTTCATTTTCATTTGTCTCTAGGTATTTTCTTATTTCCTCTTTGAGTTCTTCATTGATCTCTTGGTTATTTAGTAATGTATTGTTTAGCCTCCATGTGCTTGTGTTTTTTGTGTTTTTTTCCCTGTAATTGATTTCTAATCTCATAGAAATCAATTACAGGGAAATTTTTGTGGTCAGAAAAGATGCTTGACATGATTTCAATTTTCTTAAATTTACTGAGGCTTGATTTGTGACCCAAGATGTGATCTATCCTGGAGAATGTTCTGTGTGCACTTGAGAACAAAGTGTAATCTGCTGTTTTTGGATGGAATGTCCTATAAATACCAATTAAATCTATCTGGTCTATTGTGTCATTTAAAGCTTCTGTTTCCTTATTAATTTTCTGTTTGGATGATCTGTCCATTGGTATAAGTGAGGTGTTGAAGTCCCCCACTATTATTGTGTTACTGTCGATTCCCTCTTTTATAGCTGTTAGCAGTTGCCTTATATATTGATGTGCTCCTATGTTGGGTGCATATAAATTTATAATTGTTATATCTTCTTCTGGGATTGATCCCTTGATCATTATGTCATGTCCTTCCTTGTCTCTTGTAACATTCTTTATTTTAAAGTCTATTTTATGTGATATGAGTATTGCTACTCCAGCTTTCTTTTTTTTTTAATTAATTCATTATTTATATTTTTGGCTGTGTTGGGTCTTCGTTTCTGTGCGAGGGCTTTCTCTAGTTGTGGCGAGCGGGCGCCACTCTTCATCGCCGTGCACAGGCCTCTCACTGTCGTGGCCTCTCTTGTTGCAGAGCACAGGCTCCAGACACACAGGCTCAGTAGTTGTGGCTCACGGGCCCAGTCGCTCCGTGGCATGTGGGATCTTCCCAGACCAGGGCTCCAACCCATGTCCCCTGCATTGGCAGGCAGATTCTAAACCACTGCGCCACCAGGGAAGCCCTCCAGCTTTCTTTTGATTTGCATTTGCATGGAATATCTTTTTCCCTCCCCTCACTTTCAGTCTGAATGTGTCCCTAGATTGGAAGTGGGTCTCTTGTAGTCAGCATATATATGGGTCTTGCTTTTCTATCCATTCAGCAAGCCTGTGTCTTTTGGTTGGAGCATTTAATCCATTCGCGTTTAAGGTAATCATTGATATGTATGTTCCTATTACCATTTTCTTAATTGTTTGGGGTTTGTTTTTGTAGGTCCTTTTCTTCTCTTGTGTTTCCCACTTAGAGAAGTTCCTTTAGCATTTGTTGTAGAGCTGGTTTGGTGGTGCTGAATTATCTTAGCTTTTGCTTGTGTGTAAAGCTTTTGATTTCTCGATAGAATCTTAATGAGATCCTTGCTGGGTAATATTGGTTGTAGGTTCTTCCCTTTCATCACTTTAAGTATATCATGCCACTCCCTTCTGGCTTGTAGAGTTTCTGCTGAGAAATCAGCTGTTAACCTTATGGGAATTCCCTTGTATGTTATTTGTCGTTTTTCCCTTGCTGCTTTCAATAATTTTTCTTGGCCTTTAATTTTTTCCAATTTGATTACTATGTGTCTCAGCGTGTTTCTCCTTGGGTTTATCCTGTATGGGACTCTGCGTTTCCTGGACTTGGGTGGCTATTTCCTGTCCCATGTTAGGGAAGTTTTCGTCTATAATCTCTTCAAATATTTTCTCGGGTCCTTTCTCTCTCTCTTCTCCTTCTGGGACCCCTATAATGCCAATGTTGTTGCGTTTAATGTTGTCCCAGAGGTCTCTTAGGCTGTCTTCATTTCTTTTCATTCCTTTTTCTTTATTCTGTTCCGCAGCAGTGAATTCCACCATTCTGTCTTCCAGGTCACTTATCTGTTCTTCTACCTCCATTATTCTGCTATTGATTCCTTCTAGAGTAGTTTTCATTTCAATTACTGTATTGTTCATCTCTGTTTGTTTGTTCTTTAATTCTTCTAGGTCTTTGTTAAACATTTCTTGCATCTTCTCGATCTTTGCCTCTGTTCTTTTTCCGAGGTCCTGGATCATCTTCACTATCATTCTTCTGAATTCTTTTTCTGGAAGGTTGCCTATCTCCACTTCATTTAGTTGTTTTTTTCTGGGGTTTTATCCTGTTCCTTCATCTGGTACATAGCCCTCTGCCTTTTCATCTTGTCTATCTTTTGGTGAATGTGGTTTTTGTTCCACAGCCTGCAGGACTGTAGTTCTTACTTCTGCTGTCTGCCCTCTTGTGGATGAGGCTATCTGAAGTTCATGGATTTTACTTTTGCCAATTTTACGGACACATATGACCTTGTGAACACAAGGCCATGGTCCTTCCTAGGGCCTATGCAAGTATGAGGCCTTGACTGACAAATAAACCCCATGGTGAGTCCACCCCTAGGCCTGGTAAGGTCAAGTATGAAGTGTCCATGGGAGATTTGGGAATTCTGGAGCCAGAGCAGGATCTGGGTTCATGTCTCCCAGCCAATCCCCTCCACTCCCAACCCCACTCCCGTGCCTCACAGGCAGGCTTTCACCCAGATCTTCCAGAGCTTCCTACCTGTAACTAAGCCCATACTCAATGTACCTTCTGTGTGGCCACCTACTAACAGTTAGGTTGCTCCAGCCAGGACTACTCAGGGATCCTCTGTTCCATCAGTTGAATCCTCCTTTGCTTTCCAGGCTTGGAGGTCCAAGCCCATAAGCCCCAGGAAGCCTTCTCTGCCTGCCCTTGCCTCCCCAGACAGTGCCAGCACTGTGCTTGGCACCAAGGCCTTTGGTCAGTACAGAGTTGTTGTCTGAGTCCCTGCAGTGCTGTCAGTCGGATATCACCCACGTGCGGTCAGTCTAGATGGACACATCCTAAGCCCCTCCTCTTACAGCCAGGCTGGGGCATGGAGGGTGGGAGACAGAGAGAGAGAGGACTCAGACCCAGAGACAACACCTCTGACATATGGGTCACTACCGTAACAGGGGGCTTACATTGTTTTGCAGGAATTTGGAATCAGCTCCTGTCCAGTGCAAGCTGGCTAAGACTGGTTGGGGCCGCTGACCCTAAAACTGGGCCTGCCCAGGTGTCTGATGAATGACCTTTTGACATCAGAGGCCAAAAACTCCACCTCAGATCATGCTAAGCACCTCCGTTGTTGAACATGCATCCTATAAAGAAGCCACGTCACTCAGATACACCTGTGCAGAACCCTGATTACCTCACCCTTTCCCTACCGCCGACCACCTTTCCACACACGTAAGACCCTGCTTCTTTATCCCCCACCCCTTGCCTTTGGGGAGGCAGATCTGAGATTTGTTCTCTTGTCTCCTCACTTGGCTGCCTCGTGAACAAACCCTTTCTCTGCTGCAAATTTCGGCATCTCAGTGTCTGGCTTGCCATGTGTCAGGCAGACGAACCTGGATCGGTAACACTAGGTCTGCCTGACTCAAGGTGTCAGGCTGTCTTTGCTCAACCTCAGTACTGGACCGTCCAGGCTGAACCACCCCTTCCCACCCCTGACCCACATCTCCTTCTGGTCTCATTCTGGATTCTCCACCCACTCAGTACAACCAGGATGGTGAAGAGAATCTCAAAGGGGTCCCAGGGGCCCATGGGAGTGGAATATCAAGGAAGGGGCCCTTTTGGAGCCCCACACTGTACAAGGGGAAAGACTGGACTTTCACCTGTTTATTCACTGCTTATCCTCAGTCTGAGCACAGATCCTGCCACACTGTTCACATTAAATATTAGTTGAATGAATGAATTTGAGGCAGCAGCTCAGGGTAGGGGAACCTTCTTGGGTGGGGAAATCATCCCTCCAGGTTGACCTCCTCCACCTCTGGGTGCTTCTCTTGGTCCTCTGGGGGTGGGGATCTGGGCTGGGTTTCCTACAGTTCTTTTTTTTCATATAAATTTATTTATATATTTATTTTTGGCTGCATTGGGTCTTCGTTGCTGCGCACGGGCTTTCTCTAGTTGCGGCGAGCGGGGGCTACTCTTCCTTGTGGTGCGCAGCTTCTCACTGTGGTGGCTTCTCGTTGTGGAGCACAGGCTTTAGGCGCGCGGGCTTCAGTAGTTGTGGCCCGTGGGCACTAGAGTGCAGGCTCAGTAGTTGTGGCGCACAGGCTTCGTTGCTCAGCTGCATTGGCAGGTGGATTCTTAACCACTGCACCACCAGGGCAGCCCCCTACAGTTCTTAGTAAATATTTTCAACTTTGCTGTGTCTTCCTTCTCTTTCTCTCTGGAGCAACATCCTGACTATCAGAGGAAGCTGCTGTGTGAGCTTGGCAAGTCACTTCCCCTCTCTGAGCCTCCAGCTCCTCATTTGTTAAAAATACTCACTTTCAGACTTCCCTGGTGGCGTGGTGGTTAAGAATCCGCCTGCCAATGCAGGGGACACAGGTTCGAGCCCTGGTCCGGGAGGATCCCACATGCCGCAGAGCAACTAAGCCCATGTGCCACAACTACTGAGCCTGTGCTCTAGAGCCCGTGAGCCACAACTACTGAGCCCACGTGTCACAACTACTGAAGCTCGTGCGTCTAGAGCCCGTGCTCTGTAACAAGAGAAGCCACCACAATGAGAAGCCCACATACTGCAACGAAGAGTAGCCCCCACTCACTGCAACTAGAGAAAGCCTGCGTGCAGCAACGATGACCCAATGCAGCCAAAAATAATAAATTAATTAATTAAAAAAATATTTTGAAACTCACTTTCAAGGTTTTAAATTATTCAATTGAAATATTTATTATGACTTTTCATGTGCCAGGCACTGCAATAACGCCCATAGATTTAAAGACTAAAGGCGGTAATAGCTTTAAAGGACAGCAGTGCCTGACACATAAAGAGTGGTGTCAGTTATAGTTCTCCATGCTCACCCAGTATCTCCCAACAGAATGCCTCCCTCATTTAGGACCCTCTTTCAGAAACCAGTTCCAGTCCACAATTTCCAGGGATGAGGAGAAGTCTGGGCCAGTGGACAGCAGAACAGGAGAAAGGAATAGGAACCAAATAAGGGTGCTAATGTCAGGCATGGCCAGTAGATGGCAGCAGCGTCCGTAAAATGAGCTTGTCCTCCTGCAGCCTCTCCTAAATTTCTCCCAGACCAGGCTGCATTCATACAGTGAACACATTAGTGTGAACAAGTGTGTGTCCTGGTGGGAGGTGTGTGTACAAAGAAGTGCGTGTGCATGTGTATGTCAACAATACGTGTACAGGTGCCAGGAGTGAGTCTGGGCGAGAGAACAGAACGTCCCCAGCAGTGTGAAGGTGTGTGGTGGGAGGAGGTTCGTGCACCCAGTCGGGTATGTGTACGTGTTGCCTCCGGGTCAGTGTAGGTCTATTTGCATGTGGCTGTGTGGTGTGTATGGACTCTCCCCGAACCCCCAGAGCAGCCTCTTCACCTTTTGGGTCCTGGAGCCCTGGGCACCCAATGAATCCCGTGGCAAAGTACGTACTTGACACAGAGTGCATACCCCATTTCAGAAGGTTCTGGAATCACTGTGAAACCCCTGGGGGTTCCCCCGGGTAAGGAAGTACATCCAAATGTTAATAGAATGGAGAACTACGGATGACATTTTGCCCCTTCTTTTCAAGCTTATTCTCAGTTTCTATAGTGAGCATTTTATAGTGACCATAAACATCACTGAAGAAAAAAACCCCCGTGTTCCCTTCCACCAGCCTTTCCTTCCCTCTCCTCCCAACCCCTTAGGAAGCAGCTGGGTTCCCCTATGTCTGGACGAGCTGTAGCGCTCGGCAGCTTGCTGAGAGAGGGCAGGTCTTGCTCAGCACGGGGGTGCTCTGAGAGCAGCTGCGGGATACGCAGGCAGGGCCAAGGGTCAGCACAGTGCAGTCAGAGAAGGCTTCCTGGAGGCAGTGGAAGCGGCACTGACTTGGAAGTGTGAAGAAGCTGGCACCTGACAGAAGTCTGCCCATCCCACCCCATTTCTCTGAGAACCGCCTGCCCTTGGGCTGGGCCTCAGCAGTCCCCTTCCGGTAGAGGGTCCCCCTCTCTCTCCAAGGGATTTTGAGGTGGCAGGCAGGAAAGATTGAACTTAGACTCCTAGCATCCTCTATTGGGAAGAAGCACGAGAGGTCATCTGGATTTTTCAGGCAACTGGAAGCTACTGAAGGTTAAAAGCAGAGTGTGTTTCCCCATTAATAATAAGGTGCCCTTGTTACATGCACAGCTGTTGTCTTGTCGGGTCCTCAAGAGAATCCTGGCAAGTAAGTTACAGTAATTGTTATCCTATTTTACCAAAGAGGAAAGTGATGCCCAGAGTAGTCCTGCAGATGTGCTTTTCCTCAGGGCAATTCCAGAGGTGAATTAAAAAATCTCTACGGTGCACATACTCACATAAACGCCTAAGGCTCTGGCACGTGCCTCCCTCTCCCCACTCCCCTCCTCTCCCTCCCCTCCCCGCCTCACCTTCAGAGCTTTTCTTCCCAGTCTCAGTGGGAGTTGGCTCTGGGCAGAGCTGCGGAGCCTCTGGGAGGTCTGGACTTGAGCCGCTCCCTGAGTAGAGTGAGGCCAAGCAGTCAAGGCCCTCCCTACCTGCCCCCCCGCAGCCCGGTAGCCCTGCCTCCACCGCTGCCCACACAGTCTGCAGCTGGGGGTGGGGTGAGATCCCAGTCTGGGTCAGGGTTGGAGCTTTTCACCTTGACACAGCAGGGCCCAGGTGGGCAGCCCAGGGCTGGGGCTCGAAAGGGAGGTTGCCCCAGAGGGGAAGAGGGGCTCTGTGCCCTGGTGCTCTCTTAAGGACCCAGTCACACATGGTGGGGAGGCACATCCTGGGCAGGAAGTTCCCGTTACAGAGTTATTGAGTAACAAACCATCAGGGCGAGGAGACTTGGGGCTTCTATGACCAAAGGCAGGGTCACGGTAGGGCAGGTGGGAGGAGGGTGGAAGCGGGGAGGAAGGTTAGTGGGAGCCCCAAGAGGCGTGTGGGCAGGGCCCTGGAGGACAAGGGCCTTAGATTAGGGGGTGGGCCACAGCGAAGAAGGAGGAGCCAGTCTGGAGGGGTGGGGGTGGGAGACGCTCTAGGAAGTGGCTACAGCTGCCTGCTGTGTCTATCTCTCCCGTCAGGTGGGGTTCTTAAGGACAGAGTAGCATCTCCCTCTGAGACAGGTCCTGAGGGTAGGGCTACCCTCTCCACTCAGTGTGAGCAGGCAGGTCTATGTCACCCCCCAGACTGGGGCCCCCTCATGAGCGGACCACAGAGGGTGAGCAAAAGAGACAGCCAGAGGGCTTCCCTGGTGGCGCAGTGGTTGAGAGTCCGCCTGCCGATGCAGGGGACGCGGGTTCGTGCCCTGGTCCGGGAGGATCGCGCATGCCGCGGAGCGGCTGGGCCCGTGAGCCATGGCCGCTGAGCCTGCGTGTCCGGAGCCTGTGCTCCGCAACGGGAGAGGCCACAACAGTGAGAGGCCCGCGTACTGCAAAAAAAAAAAAAAAAGAAACAGCCAGAGAAGTGGACACTGAGAATAGGGCTCACTTTATTGGGAAAACAGAAGGTTGGGTCCTTGGTCCCAAAATGGGACCTGGGAGAGGCAAAAGCCAGGTGTTTAAGTCAAGTTCATTTTGACATGCCTGCCTCCATCACCCCCAAAGGGGGGCAGCTCCAATTACAAACACCAGACCCCCAGGGGGTCTCTGGTTTTCCCCAGTCTCTGGGCAAATGCCCAGGGGATTTTACCAATAGATGTCTGCTTCTGGGATCAAGGAACATGAGGGAAATGTCTCTTTCTCTCCCAGGATGGCAGCACACTCAGAACCCATCAATTCCTGCCTCTGCCCCTCCATTGTGCAGAGGCCCAGAGAGGGACAGAGCCCTGCCCAGGGGCACACAGTCAGCAAGTGGAGGATGGAGAGTCAAACCCACATGCCCTGTCTCCTGGCTTAGGACTCATTCCAAGAGGAGATTCTAGAAGATGAGCCCCATCAGATGGATGTCACCTGCACCAACACCCGCCAAGGGACCAACCCCATGACTCAAACATGCAAGCCAAAAGGCCCAGGCCAGTGCCACCCGGGGACCTTTCTTCCCTCCCAGGTTGTGCCCCAATCTCGGGTCCCTGGGCGGGCAGCCCCGGTGAGGACAAAAGGGGACAGCTATGTAGAAGGTACTTGGAGAGAAGACATCCTCTTGAGATTTGCTTCTCTGATGCACGCTGTCCCCGCTTCTGAAACTCGAGGAGATGGTTAAAAAGTAAAGTTCTTTGCTCCTGACCCACCTACAGCACTTAAGAGA
Source organism: Phocoena phocoena (assembly GCF_963924675.1). Classification (NCBI taxonomy): domain Eukaryota; kingdom Metazoa; phylum Chordata; class Mammalia; order Artiodactyla; family Phocoenidae; genus Phocoena; species Phocoena phocoena. The sequence goes on along the minus strand of NC_089219.1, from coordinate 22,532,907 downwards.
CGGGGGTCAGAGCAGGTATAAGGTGTCACGTTAGATGACATTAAAAAGCTCCGTTTGTTGAGCACTTACTATGCACCAGGTATAGTGTTACCAAACCAGGTCCCTCTGCCTGACACTCCTTCACCCACTCCGTAGAATAATTGCCCTGTGCCGGTTGCAGTGTCAGCTGCCGAGAACACTTGTGTGACCCCAACAGACAGGTCCTTCACTCATAGCCTCTTTGTAAATCTTCACAACTTCTTACCAGATAAGCGTTGTCATCCACGGTGGAGGAAATGGGCTCAAAGAGTGAAGTGACTTTCCCAAAGTCACACAGCAAAGACATGGCAGGCAGTCAAAAAAAATCACTGAACAAGCAGGTCTTCCATGGCAAGGAGAAACTGGAAGGGAGAGCGACCTGCCAAAGTCACAGCAGTTTCTTGGATGGCTGGCCTGTGCCCCTGCTGCCAAGGTGATGAGGCACAGAGCCTGGCAGGAGGATGCTCAGTTCACACCTGTCAGCCGGACACAAGGGTCTCCCTAGTACCACCAGTGTAATCACAGAGTGTCCTCTTGGGAGCCAGGAGGAGGAAAGCCGAGGAAGTGCACTCGACAGACCCAAAACAGCATCCTAGCTGGCCCAGCCGTGGACAAGCCGTGTAGCCTTGGGCAAGTCATTCCCTTCTCTGAGCCTCAGTTTCCTCATCTGTAAAATAGGGGTAATAATGCCTACTTCACAGTCATGCTGTGAAGATGAAATGTTACCCCATGTAAAGTGCCTAGAACAATGAAGGGCCCTGCATGCGGTATTACCTGTTATACTTACACTGGCCTCGCACTGAGGTCTGTGCCTGGGAAGAGCTGCGCACAGGTGGGGCTCACGAAGGTGGTGCTCACGGAGCCAGAACCGGAGCGACCCCCAAGCCTAGCGCTCCGCTCCGTCAGGAAGGCACCTCACCAGCCCCTCTCTGGCCCCCATTTTGAATTTCCAAGCTGCCCGCCACCAGAGCCACACAGCCTGCTATTCTAGCCCCTGCTAGAGAGTCCTGACCCTCTCCTGTCACTCCCCCCAACACCCAGCACTATGTGCTCAGTGCCCAGAAATGACATAAAGGAAGACATGATGATGAGAATATAAACGATAAGAGAAAGGAGTGTGTGTGTGTGTGTGTGTGTGGGCGCGAGTGTGAATGCTGGTGCCAGGATCCGGGGGGATCACTTCCTAGGTGTTTTGGGGCCTCCAAGCTGGCTCCCAGCCTGGATCTGCAGTAGCTGCCAGGCGGGAAGGCACGCCGAGGCCAGGCTGAGGAGCTGCTGCTGATGACAGAGGGGCTGGTCTTTGGGTGGAGGCCCAGCAGGGGCCCAGCCTGGACTGTTGTTCCTTGAAGTCCTCTCAGGACATAGTGACCCCTCTCCATCTTGGGGAACGTTTCAAGTTCCAAGCCAAACAAACCTCCTTAGACAGCAGCTTCTGGCACCCCCATTATTATTACAGGATAACCCTGTATTGGGGGCCTACTATGTGCCAGGCAACATCTCTATCCTTCAGAGAGAGTGCTTGGAAGTGAAGGGACTTGCCTAAGATCACACTGCTAGCAAGTGGCCAATAATCCGGCAAAATCAGGACACTTACTAGAAACTGAGCATCATATTAGAGACTGACTCGTTCCCTCGTCTTAAATCTAGGAGGAAACAGCAGCTCAGAGAGGGCAAATCCCTTGCTGAGGTCACACAGCCAGCCGGTTAGCATCACAGCTGAGATTTGAATCCATTGTTGGGGCTTCCCAGGCCATGCAGAAGACTGAACTTGAGGGCTCTGGTTTACTCCCATCACCCTCCTGCCCTCCCCACCCAACCTCTCTTACATTACACTTGACATTATCCATCACTCCCTCCCCCTGGGAACGCCCTCCTCCGGTTTCCATGGCAGCACATTCTCCCCCATCCTCCTCCTGCTTCTCTGGCAGCTTCTCACTCTCCATGGTGGCTCCTGAGCTTAAGATGCAGGGGGATCCCCAGTCTGGGTCCCCCATCTCTTCTCTTCATCACTACCTCTGAAAGCTCATCTCATTTTCCATCTAGGTGTCTAGCTCTGACCTTACACTGCAGCTCCACTTTTAAGTAATAGAGGCTACTTACCACGCGCTAAGAACTTATGTGCTGGGCCCTATACATACATTAATTCATTAAATCCTCACAACAATCCCATGAAGGAAGTCCATTCTACGGATGAGGAAACTGTGGCACAGAGAGGGAAAACCAAGATCTGACTCCAGCCTTAATTAACCACTACTTCTATTACAAGAAGAGATATGAAATTGTAGGACATTTTGAAACCAGAGGCAAAAACTTTCCTCCCACCTCTTGAAAAGAGAGGAGTGGAAATTTTGGAGGAAACCAGACCTAGCCCACCGCTTTGAGAGCTCTGTGATGATCCAGAACTACACTGCCAACTTGGAGCTTTAACATGCCCATGCACAATACACTTTGAAACGTGAAGATGTGGAGGGCTTCGGGAGGAACAAAAGTTCATGGAAAATTGCCCCTTTCCCTCAGATTTTTCCATTTAAGTTTTAAGTCTTCAAATACCTCATCCCAGGATGCCAGCTACTAAGGCTCTTCCACTTCAACAATGTCTGGAATTCACTGGGAACTTTGACCCTGGAGCTCCACTGACTTGAGTTCTGCCACCACCGACGAACGGGCTCTGTGACTTAGGGGTAAGTGGCTTGACCTCTCTGAGCCTGACTACTTGTCTAAAATAAGGGCAACGCTGGGGCTTCCCTGGTAGCACAGTGGTTAAGAATCTGCCTGCCAATGCAGGGGACACGGGTTCAAGCCCTGGTCCAGGAAGATCCCACATGCTGCGGAACAACTAAGCCCGTGCCCCACAACTACCGAGCCTGTGCTGTAGAGCCCAAGAGCCACAACTACTGAGCCCACGCACCGCATCTACTGAAGACCGCACTCTCTAGATCCCATGCTCCACAACAAGAGAAACCACCGCAATGAGAAGCCCGCACACCAAAACGAAGAGTAGCCCCCGCTCGCCGCAACTAGAGAAAGCCTGCGCGCAGCAACAAGGACCCAACACAGCCAAAAATAATAAATAAAAATGAAATAAAATAAAATAAGGGTGATACACTTGCCCACTGGGCTGTCATGAAGATCAGAGGGATAATGTGCATCAAGTACGTGGCATGGGGCCTGGCACACAGAAGCATTCGGCTAAGCCCCACACTCTGGCTACACACAACTTCTTGGGTTTGCCAAGCACTTGAACATTTCCAGCTTTTGCACACGCTGTTCTCTCTTCTCGGTGGTCAACTCCTAGTCATCCTTGAAGGCCCTCTGACCCTTTCCACCTCTTCCAGAATTCCTACAAATATAGGTTTCAGTAAAAAGCTGGGACAGGCACTTCCCTGTGACACCCCTGCCCTCCCTGTCACGGAATGCATCACACTGAGATGCAAAGATCTGTTTATGCTCTTGTCTGAGCATGGGCTTGAATTTTCTGAGGGCAGGGCCGTATCTGACTCATTTCCGAGTCCCAGTGCCCAGTGTGCACATGAAGTAGTCAGCCCCTGATGACTCCAAGACAAATTTATATATAAGAAGTGGTAAAAAACAAACAAACAACAACAAAAAAAAAAACAGGCAGATCTGTTACAGCCACAGGAAATGGCAGTGAGTGGATCCAGAGCAGCCTCGAGACAGGCCTGTCCTAGGAGGGGTTGAAGGGGACACAGTCTTTACATGGAGAAGAAACAGCCCTGGCTCCTATATCACCTCCTTCAGGAGTCTTCCCCCGTTCCTAAATTGTCCCCTTTCTATGACATCTCCACAAGGCACTAGCAGGAGGGGTCCCAAGTGATAACAAGTGTCCAGGAGTGTGTCCCCTGCCTTGCTGACACCCGGCCATTCAGACACAGAGATCTCTATAGTCCAAGGATCCATTTGGATGGTGAAGGTGGTCTAGGTGGGCTGGGACCCCAGGCCTTGGTAGCTTAGCAGCCTGGACCTGAGTGCTGGTCATGGTCCCACATCTTCCAGGGTCCTAGTAGAGCCATTTCCTGAGGGAAGAAAATTCCCAGGTCTGGGGCTTCCTGAGAAGGGGACTATGCTTTGCCCACTAAGGGCATCCCTACCCCTAATGTGTCCAAAGCCCACCCTGGTGCCTAAGTGCCAAAGCCCCTGAATGCTAGCTCAGCCCCTGCTAGAGTGACAGCCTCCCAGACAGCAGAAAGGCTTTTGTTCCAAGGAAATGACTGTCAAAGGGAGAAGAGGTATATTGTTTCTTTTTTTTTTTTTTTTCTGTTTGAGATAAAGACGTCAATTTCTTTCCATCTGTCCCAAAAAGGGAAGAAAATTAAATTTGTTTTTACAAAGATGTCAGCACACTGCTTCAGTAGGGATTCAGGGCTGTGTGATAGAGACAGTGCTGGGGAGAGAGGCGAGAGAGGTGGGGAGGTGGGGAGATGAAGCATGGGGGAGGCACAGGGAACAGGCCAGACCCTGATACTGGGGGGAAGCAAAGACTTGGCAGTGGCTGAATAAAATGCCAAACAAACAAAGAGAAAAACTTCTATGCCTAGCTCTGGTGGACCTCGCCCTTCGCAGCTTGAAGGGGGCAGCTCGAGCAGGTGGGGGACCTGGGGACGCACACTGATGCTGGCACTGCAGTTATAAAAATCTTCTTCCCCCGAGTTCCTTCAAAGTCAGGTCCCGGGGAGGGGATGTGGTTCCAGTTCACTGGACATGTTGGGTGCAGCCAGATGTTGGGAGGAGGGAGAGAGGATTTCCTGGAGGTTCTTATCAAGGCGCCAGAGACTGAGAGAAGGAAAATTCCACCCTGGTGCTTCAGATGCCCCCACCCAGTCCCAGGTGCCATCTACATTCACAGAGCTCTAACTAGTGTGGACGTCTGTCCTCCAGCACCTGGGCCAGAGAAGCCAGGGCCGTGGGGATCCCCAAAGCATCTGCTCTCCAACTTGAGGACCTAACCTCAAAGCAGAAGCCCCCTCTCTCTGCCACCCCCACCAGCCCTTGGCACAGAGGCCGACTGGCAACTCTGGTTTTGGATCCGCAGGCCCTCCCTACTCCTTCCTGTTGGGACCCTACCCCATCTGAGGCTACCCTATCCTGGAGCCTCTGTCCTTGCTCCACTGTCTCATCCCAAGCCTCACAGCGACACAGTGCTGGAGACTACTTCGATGCAGGGCATCTCTGCCCATTCCAGGGAAACGACTGTCAAGGAGAGAAAAGGTAGGGTGTTCCTCTCTATTTTCTCTTTGTTTATAAAGATGCCGAGTTGGACCTGGAGCTCGGCAAGCCCCGCCTCTTTCTGGAACTCGGGGTTAGTACTCTACCGCAAATTGAGGCCCCATGCCCTGCACACAGGCCCTATCTCGTGGCCCAATCTGGAGCTGTAGACGCAGCCTCGCTGTCCTGTCCTTCGACTCACCCCCAGAAGGGGCCCCTCCCCATCACACAGAGGCCCAATCTTGAAGCTCAATTCCACCGTCCTCGCCACTTTCCCTCCTTGGTCCTGGGCCCGGTCTCAGGCCAGACCCCAATTCCTGCAAGCCCAGCTGCAATTAGAACCCGTGGCTGTCTCGAGGTTGAGGCCCCGCCCCCCGCGCGGGGGCCCCGTTTAGCCGCCCAGTCCTAGAGCAACAGGTCCCACTCCCCTAGGCTCGCTAGCTTCCCCAGCCCAACCCAAAGCCTTTGACCTTGAGCTCAGCCTAGAGGCACCGCCCCACCATCCTTCCCCCCCACCCCGCCCCCACCCCGCCTTCCCCAGACCAGAGGTCCACCCCACTGCAGGGGCCCCATCTCCAGACCAGCGGCCCCCTTCCGCCCCACTCCGCGTCGTGGCCCCCGCCCCCATTAGAACTTGGCATGACCGCCGCCGGGTCACTCCGGAGGGCTGCGCGGCGGGCCGGCCCGGCGGGGTCAGGCGGCGGCACCGCCGCCGGGACCGTCGGACAGGGTGCAGGCGGTGACCCGATCGCGGGCCGTAGCTTCGCGGGCGCGGGCGAAGCTGCCGGGTTCCGGGCGGCCGCAGGGCGTGCGGCAGAGCTGGCGGAAGCAGCGCTTGAAGTTCTCGTCAAGGAAGGCGTAGAGCACGGGGTTGAGGCTGCTGTTGGCGTAACCGAGCGCGATGCACAGGTGCAGCGCGGCCACCACGAGCGGGTCGCGGCGGTCGATGTCCACCAGCGTCCAGACGATGACGAAGATGTGGATGGGGGCCCAGCACACCACGAAGGCGCCCACCACCACCAGCACCATGCGCGTGATGCGCCGCAGACTGCGGTCCTTCTCCTTGGAGCCGGAGAGCAGGCGCACGCTGCGCAGGCGCAGCAGCATGAGGCCGTAGCAGACGGTGATGACGAGGATGGGCACAACGAAGGCGAAGAGGAACACGCAGATCTTGGTCACCGTGTCCCAGTACCAGCTGGGGCTGGGGAACTGGAGCATGCACACCACTGCCCCGTCTGGGCCGGGGAAACAAGGAAAGACAGTGGGTGAGGGGCTCGTGGGCCTAAGGACCTTGTCTCCCTGCTCACCCACCCTTCTCGGCTTAGTCAAGCCCCACTGCCTCCTCCTGGCCTTTTCTCAAGGTGATTCTTCTACCCAGAATGTCCTCCATCACTTCTGCACTTGGTGAACTCCTACTCATCCTTCAAGACCTCAGCAGGATTGGCCCTAACCTAGGAGGTCTGCTTTCTATATTCTCTCCCAGTCCCTTTATCAGCCTCTATGTACATGGGCAGCAGTGATATAATGATAATGATATAATTTAGCCCAAGCCCACTAAATGACGGTCATTATGATAACTGAAAATACCCCCACACATTTCCAAAGTAGCTCCAATGGGGAAAATATTGCTAGGATTGACTTAGAGAGCATGAGTTAAGAGCAGGACTCAGGCCCCGCTGTGTGATGTGGCCTTGGGCAAATTACTGAACCTCTATCAGAGCTCCCATAAAGTGGGACTAACAACAGTACCTAAACTCATAGGGTTGTTGTGAGGATTAAATGGGCCATGGCATGGAAAGCATTTAGCACAGTGGGGTTCAAGCGCTTGGTACACTCACAGGGCCAAGGAACAGAAACGCGTGGGAGTCCGGGGGTCAGAACTAGGGCCAAGGAGGCAGATGTCAGCTTAATGTCAAGAACTTTCTGACTGCCACACTTGTCCAAAGATAAGAGGGGCACCTAGGATGGAATGAGCTCCCTGTTCCAGGAGTGTGGGCTTGGGCTGGATGAGCACCTCAGGGGATGTTATAGGATTCAGATACAGGGCTGAGGCTGATCCAGGGGACTTCCAGGACCTCTTGGGATTCTGGAATCTGAGGACCCACCCAGTGGACTTGGAGCCTGAGAGTTGTAAGAAAAGGGCTGGGATCCACAGACAGAGTGGGTCCACAGGACATCAGGCTGGCAGGACCCCCACCAATGACTGAACCCAAGGACTTCATTGTACAGATGGCAGAAGCAGGCCCAGAGAGGAACAGCACTTGTCCAAGGTCACACAGCAAGTGGCTTACAGAACTGAGTGCCAATGACACACACTGGGGGAGTGTATGTGTGTGTGTGTAAAAGAGTGTGTGTGGGGTGGGTTGGGGATGAGGGGGCCCATCTGGCCTGGCCCCAGCAGGGCTGCAGTTAATGGCCTGTAAACTGAAGGCTGACAGTGAGGAACGGGGCCCAGCTGGTGAGTCAAGTCTAATCACACAGAGACTATATAAGGCACCAGGAGCTCTACCCTTGTGAGAGTGGAGGGTGGCCAAGAAACCTCCCACCAAGCCTGTTCCCTCTCCTACCACAACACAAACCTTCACCCCAGCAGCCAAAAGGAGCAACAGATATGGGGGCAGGAACCTTGGGTTCTAGGCCAGATTCTACCAAATGTCTGGCTATGTGACCCTAAGTAAACCACGTGACCTCTCTGATTCTGTTTTCTTTCAGTCCTATGGAAGTAGGAGTCCCTGCCTTGTCTATCTCACAGGCTTAATCATTCTGATAGCTGCTACTTATTGGGCCTTGACAATGAGCCAGGCCTTGTCCTAAATCTTTTACACATATAACCTCATTTAATCTTTTCAACACTCCATGATAGAGTGTGGCTCAGATAGGTTAGTGACCAGTGTCTTTGGCACCCTGCTAAACTACTTTTCCCACTTACATCAAGTAGGGATCATGTGACCAGCCATCACTAGGAAGTGATGTGCCCTGACATTTAAAAGTGGTTGTGCTTTCTCACCACTCCCATATTCATCTGCTGGCCAGATGCCAGCACACTGCTTCCAAAACCATCATTTGGAGCCTGGATCCCTGAATGACTGTGTGGAATAGAGCCCCTCCTCCGCTTACTCACATTGGATTGTGATTTGAGTGAGAAACTTCTACTGTGTTAAGCCTTGGAGCTTTGGAGATTGTTACAGCAGCCATCCTGACTGATACAGGCGGTTACTGTACTAATTGCCATTTTACTCTGAGAAAATGCACCTGTCATTCTGTGCAGGCCATTCTCTAGGCCTTGCTTTGGTCATCTGGGTCAACGGGGTGGAAGGGAATTTGGGACGGGATTGCAGATCTTGTGGCCCGCACTGCTCACTGGTCAGTGACACCCTCACCCCACCGGCTATCCATCCATCTCCCTAAAGGTCAGTCATCCACACATCTAGCCATCTGTAATCCCATTTATAAACTCCCTTTGGCCAGCTACCCATATGACCACCGACCAGTCATTCATCCTCACAACAGTCCACCATTCACGTTCCCATTGGTTGCCTATTCACAGTCCCACTGGCCAGCCATCCACACTTTCATTGATCGGCAATCCATACTTCCATTGGTGAGCCACTTACACCCACCCTGGTAAGTGGCCTGCAAACCCACGGAGGCCCGTGAGCTGCCTCCTGTGGTCAGTGACCTGTACCAAGGCTCCCTCCCTCACTCACCCCGGGGGCGGGTCACGGCCATGACCATGATGGGTACACCAACAACCGAGGCCAGGACCCAGATGCAGATGTTGATCAGCTTGGCCTTGGCAGGTGTGCGTAAGTCCAGGGCCTTGACAGGGTGGCAGACGGCGATATAGCGGTCGACACTCATCATGGTGAGCGTGAAGATGCTGGTGAACATGTTGTAGTAGTCAATGGAGAGCACAGCCTTGCAGAGCAGTTCCCCAAAGGGCCACGTCTCCATCAGGTACTTGGCACTCTGGAAGGGCAGTGTGCTGGTGGCCAGGGCGTCTGCCAAGGCCAGGTTGAAGATGTAGATGTTGGTGGCCGTCTTCATCTTAGTGTACCTTAAAAGGAAGTGCATTTGTAATCTTTCCATTTCACAGATTTCAGTTTCACATGAAACTCAGGGAGGGGAAATGACTTGCCAAAGATCACACAAAAGGTCAGGGACAGAAGTGGGACTAGAACCCTGAACTAGCTGATTCAGCATCGCTCCTTTCCACTATAACAGATGCAAAAGGAGTTCTCTGGCAGGGGGTAACTTTGGCAGGAGGTACTGGAGGAAAAACCCTTATCTTCCCAGGGGTTCTAAGCAATATGGTTAAAGATAAAGCTGGGCTTCAGAGGAAAACAGGTCTAGGTCCTAAGTCTGCCTCTACTGTTTATTAGCTGAGTGACTCTAGACTAGTAACTTGAATTCTCTAAGCCTCAGTGTCCATAACTGTAAAAAAAAGGGTGATACTTTTACCAACCTCATAGGGTTGTTATAAAATTTAATGAGATGATACAGCATTTAGCACTGAGCTCAAAGCATGGTAAGTGCTCAGCATGTGATAGCTGTTATTATTCCTCATATATAAGAGTGAAGCTGGGGGCTAGACCAGAGTGCCCTGACCCTCTGGCCTCTGCCACTGATCTGGCCTTTTGGGAATATGACTAGCCAGCTCCAAGGAAGCCGGGGCAAACTGGCTGGGGCCTTACACTGCCTGGATATTCTCCATGGTAGACCAGGGCTCCCAGTCTATGGTCCCATCCAGACCATCTTATCCCCAGGTAGCTGGACTCACCCAGCTGTGGGGAAGGGGGAGCAAGTGACAAGAGTCACACATCTGACCCAGGGCGTGAGCCCAAGTGTCCAAGCCAGATGTCTGCAACAAGCTGGGCACCCAGCGTTCTGCAACATCCCTCCATGCTCTACGCTGCCGCCCAGCTGCCTGCTGACCCCTTGTCAGGCCAACATGTATAATCACAACGCCTCTGTACCAGGGCCTGGGCTGGGCACCGGATAGCCTGGCGGAGGCTAAATACACTGAAATAGACCATCCCCATGCAGTGTGAGCATCACAGAAACACATGCACACTGAGGCAGGGGTAAGGATGCCTTTCATGCCCCTGGAATGATCTGAGAAACCCAGGGAAGGGTTGCATGAGCAACTCCTCAAATTTCAGAGCAGGAAGAGCCCTGAGAGATTGAGGGGGGGTGATTTTGCTACCGTGTGGTCCAAGGACTCCCAAAGGAATTACCGGAAGAGCCTGTGAGAAGTGCAAATTCTTGGACCCCACCCCAGACCTTCTCAATATTTTTTTTTGGAGGGGGGCCATGCGCGGCATGTGGGATCTTTGCTCCCCGACCAGGAATCGAATCCATGCCCCCTGCATTGGAAGCGCAGAGTATTAACCACTGGACCACCAGGGAAGTCCCCTTCTCAATCTTAATCTCTGGAATTCAGGCCTGGGAATCTTTATCTTTAACAAGACACCACACACACACACACACACACACACACACACACACACATATACACGCACGATTCTCACGGAGTTTAGTTTGAGAAAAAATATGTAGCCTAAAGCCCACACGGGGGAGAGACGGGAAACTGACCCAAGGTCACAGAGCGACAGCGGCAGAACCAAGGTGAGAACTTGGACCTCCCGGCTCCCAGACAGTGCTCTCTCCACCCTCCACCAAGGGTGGAAGCACGCTGTGTGCCTCTACTCCTCCGGGCCGGAATCACCCTGACACCATGCCGAGCCCGGGGCACCCAGGATGAGCACACCCAGTGTGTTCTGAATGACTGAGCAAACTCATATCAGCTAAGGCTGTTCCTTCATGAAGTGACTGATTTTTTTGGTTAAAAAATTGGCTCCTTCATGGTCCTCCAGGGCCAGCATCTGTCCCACTCCCTCCCAAAATAACTATCTGCCCTGGGCTGGAGAAGCAAAAAGTTTTGCTGGGAGACAGCAGAACTGCAAGTCTCGGGAAGTCCGCCTTCAGCGGGTGCAGGAACAGCTGTGTGGGAGGCCGCCTCAATCCCGCAGCTGACTTGTCTAATTTCACTTCTTTTGCGCAGAACAATCAGAGGCTGTTCTTTGCCTGCTATTTTGATTTGGAAAAGATCCTTCAATTCCCAGAGGGGGCTGGGACGCTGGGAAGTGGGTGATGAAGCTGCTGTAGCTGGTCCGGGCAGGGCTGAGGCATAGCCGACTCTGGCAGGCGGGGCCCCAGCAGAGGGAGAGGGAGGCCTCCCGTCACAGGCCCCCCCACCACTCCCACAGCTCACCCGTCCTCTTCACCTCCTCAGACAAATCCTGCCACTCTCTGGCTCTCAGCCCCATAGGGGCCCTCCAGAGTTCCTCCACATTCCACAAACTGGCCCTGACCACCTCTTGGGTCCCAGCTCCCAGAACCTTCCCCCTGATGGACGTGCCCCCCAGCCCTCATCCCGGCCTCTCTGCTGTTCCTTGGACACATCAAGCCCATCCCACCTCAGGGCCTCCAGACTGCTGCTCGCTCAGCCTGGAACCCTCATCCTCCAAATTTTGCCTGGCTTGTTCCTTCACTTAATTCAGGACTCTATTCAAATACCTCCTCCTCAGAGAAGCTGCCCTACCCTCTCTATCTTAAGTACCCTCTCTTCCCTCTCTTTACGCTGCTTCATTCTTTACAGCACGACCCACCACCCTGAAGGCAGGGCACTTTGCCCATCTCGTTCGCTGCTGCATCGTCAGGCCTACTAATGGTACCTGGCCAATAGCAGGCTCTCAGTAGACATTTGTGGTACAGATGTCTTAGTCCAAGCCTCCTCAGTTCTCACGGGAACCATCACAGCAGGCTCCCTGCCCCACACTTCATCCTCCACATGAAAAGGTAGATTTTCGCAGGCACATTCGACTCTACCGCTTACAATCCTTCCATGGCTCCCCACGGCCATCTGGATAAAAACCAAACTCCTCACACTGGCATTCCATCTGGGTAGCCTCCTTTCCCACTGTGCCTGCCCATCACATCCAGCCACATCTGTGGTTCCCTCAGATGCTCGTTTATTCTAGCAAGCCCTCCCTCCTAAGAGACAGCCACTGTGATGGTTTGGCAGGAATCCTTCCAAACCGCATAGATGTGGCTCCTGCCAATGTAATACAATTACCTCGTGTTACAGTACTATAATGGAAACACTTGCCCCTCTGCCCTACCCCATCCTCACTTCTCTGTCCTGCTCACCAGAGGCAACCGCTTTTAATGTTTTAAATTATTTTTCTAGTGATTATCTCCAGAATTCTAAATAATATGCTTAAATGTCTATTTCTTGATGTATCTATTTTAGACAGTATCTGTTGAAGTTTGTATTCGGTCAAGCCAGGCTCTGCAGCAGTAACAGACAATCCCAAAATCTCAGTGGCTTAACACACAAAAAAGCTTTAGTTCTTACCCTTGCAGAATCCATTCAGTGTCTCCAGCACAACCATATTCCACGAGGCATTTCCAGCCTGCTTCAACCTTGTGGCTCTGCTATCTTAACCCAAGGCCTCCTTGGTCACCACAGAGGGAGAAGTGACAGCCGCAGGGTCATCTAAGCTTCATTCTAGCTGCAAGACAGTACTTTCACCTGAAGCTGACCGACCAGAACTAGTCATATGGCCCCACCCAATTGCAAGGGGCTGAGAAGTAGTCTTTCATGTGCCCAGAAGGAGGGAGAACCAAATATTAGTGAACACTACTAAGATCCTCCACAACTCTCTAAATATGGTAGATGACGATTAACTCTCTTACACTACACAACTTCCTCTCTCCATCCTCCCAATATAGTTCTACCACAATTTAAAAATTTTTAGTTAAATTGATATTCAAGGTTTACTTTTTTTCAGGGTTTATACTTTTTTTTTCTTTTAAGCTTTTTTTTTTTAATTTTTATTTTAGGCTGTGTTGGGTCTTCGTTGCTGTGTGCAGGCTTTCTCTAGTTGCGGCGAGTGGGGGCTGCTCTTCCTTGCGGTGCACAGGCTTCTCATTATGGTGGCTTCTCTTGTGGCGGAGCACGGGCTCTAGGCGTGTGGGCTTCAGTAGTTGTGGCTCACGGACTCAGTAGTTGTGGCTCGCGGGCTCTAGAGTGCAGGCTCAGTAGTCGTGGCTCACAGGCTTAGTTGCTCTGCGGCATGTGGGATCTTCCCCGACCAGGGCTTGAACCCATGTCCCCTGCATTGACAGGTGTATTCTTAACCACTGAGCCACCAGGGAAGCCCCACAGGGTTTACATTCTTATGACTCTGTAGATACTGTCCACTGAGCCAAATGGTATACTATAGTTACATTTATTTTCTAGTACTGATTTTTGTTTTTCCTGGAGTTAATAATTGCTTCTTTTTTTCATTTGCTTAGTTCTGGGTACATATCGATAAATCTCTTCAAACACTCCAGCAGATCCATAAAGGGGTGAGATGTGGGGCTGAAAACAGGGGCAGGGAATTGATTTTTCCCTGCAGTCCATTTTTCCATGCAGTCACATAATCTATCAGTTCCTTTTGTTTTTCTAGTGAATCCACTTCCTGGAGCTTCCCTCCTCCCCTTTCAATCTGGGACTGGTTGCTTTCTAGACAAGCTGCACACCTGTTTCCTGGGTTACAAGTCTTTTTATCTTGGTTTCTGCCCTTATTTTAGTGGAGCATATCCTCTAGTCACTTCCTAAGAAAGGGCACATAGGAAGTAAAAATTTTACACCCTTGCATGTCTGAAAATGTCTTTCTTCTATCCTCACTTCTGATTTCATTCATTCTACATAAAAGAGTAGATTGGAAATCATTTTCCCTCAGAAAATTGAAAGCATGGCTCCCTCATCTTCTAGTTTCTAGTGTTGTCACCGAGGTATCTGAAACGATTCTGATTCCTGATGTTTTGTATGTAATCTGTCCTCCCCACCCCTGAAATTTTTAGGACCTTCTTTTTATTCCCAGTATTCTGACATTTGTGAAGATGTGCCTTAGGATGGTTCTTTTTCATTTTTATTAGGTCTTCTCAGTCTCAGGTTTATGCCCTTCAGTATACAATGCTCTCATCATTTCTTTGATCACTTCCTCCCCTCTGCTTTCTCTGGAATCCCTGGACAATCTGGTAGTCAGATATCGGGTCCCCTGGATTGATCATCTAATTTTCTTATCTTTTTTATTTTCCATCTTTTTGGTACATCTTCTGGGAAATTTCCTTTTCATTACCTCTCAACCTTTCTACTGACTTTTTTAAACTTTGTTTTGTCTCTCATGTTTTATTTTCCCAGTGTACTTTCTTCTCTTATTGTTCCTTTTTATATAGCATTTGTAGCATCTTATTTCATGGATATAATATCTTCTCTACTCTCTCTGAGGATACTAATAATTTTTGTTTTGTATTTTCTTCTGCTCTCTGCATTGTCTATCTGCTTCGAACATTTTTCTTTATTTGTCTGCTTTGGCTTCCCTCTTTTATCCTGGAGACTTCCTTCAAATATCCGGTGATATGTGACTAAAGGTTGGTCTTTGAGTGAAGCACTAATTAACTAATTGATAGCTCTTGGGGTGGGGGGCTATCAACTGGTGTGCTTCATTCTACGGGGATTGAATGAAGATCTGGCTTTTACACTAGGAATATTTAAATATCAGTGTCTGTAGGTCTCTTCTTCGGGGCCTTCAGAAGAGAATCCTCCCATTTCCTGCCTGGGGAGCACACTTCTGGCTGTCAGGATTCTGGTAGCAGAGCTGGAGAAGGGGTCTGGGAAACCTCCATTTTTTCCTTTGGTACCTCACTCTGACCCTTTCTGTGTCTACTGGTCCCAAGTTCAGTTCCTCCAGGTTAACTTCTCCAAGGAAAAAACCCTGACCTCCTGCAGAGTGGAGGGGTGGCCACCTGGCTATGCAGGGTACAAGGGATGGGGGACTAAGGGTCTCACTGCTCTCTCTATAGGTAATCAATTCCCTGCCCCTGTTTTCAGCCCCACATCTCACCCCTTCTTAGCCTGTTCCTCCTCTCTGAATTGCTTTTCATCATCCAAATATGTGTTGCCATACCTTAAAGAACATAAACTGAGACACAAGAGATGAAGTGATTTTGCCCAAGGTCACATGGCCATTAAGTGGCAGAGCTGGTATTTAACTCAGGAAGTCTAGTGCCAACACCTGGTAATGACTTTGCTATTCTGCCCCTCCATGATTTTTACCTTCCTTCCTCCTCCACTTCCTTCGTCCCCCATATTTCAAAAAGTCAAGGAATGTGAGCTTATTATAAGCTGAGGTTTGTTCACTCATCCAACAGGTATTAATCGAGCAGCTGGTATGTGCCAGGCACTGAGTAACGGATATAGGAGTAAAGATGGCAGTCTGACTTCTTGAAATTTATGGTCTCAGGGAGAGGGCAGACACTGAACAAATTGCTACACTTTTTAGGCAGGGAAGTGATGTGGTTTGATTTACGTGTGTTTCTCAAAAGATCATTCTGACTCTACTGTGTGGAGGCTAGTTGTAGGGCAGAGCAAGAATGGGTGAGAGAATGAATTTCCTAGGAAGATAAATTATTTATTTCCCCACATCTCAAAATCCTACTGTTGGTCTCTAATTCCTTTTTTCTTTTTCCTATTTCAAAAAGTTGTAGATATGACATTGGACCCTTATATTATACCATATTTAAAAATTAACTCAAAATGGATATAAGACCTAAATGTAAGAGCTAAAACAATAAAACTCTTAGAAGAAAACATAGAGGGAAAGTTTCGTGACACTGGATTTGGCAGTGACTTCTGGAGTATGATACCAAAAGCACAGGCAACAAAAGAAAAAATAGATAAACTGGACTACATCAAAAGTCAAAGCTCTTGGGGCTTCCCTGGTGGTGCAGTGGTTAAGAATCCACCTGCCAAGGCAGGGGACATGGGTTCGAGCCCTGGTCCAGGAAGATCCCACATGCCACAGAGCAACTAAGCCCATGCGCCACAACTACTGAGCCCGCATGCCACAACTACTGAAGCCCATGCACCTAGAGCCCATGCTCCGCCACAAGAAAAGCCACCACAATGAGAAGCCTGCGCACCTCAACGAAGAGTAGCCCCCACTCACTGCAACCAGAGAAAAGCCACGCGCAGCAACAAAGACCCAACGCAGCCAAAAAATAAAATAAAATAAAATAATAAAATAAATAAATTTATTAAAATAAAAAAGTCAAAGTTCTTATGCATCAAAGGACACTATCAACAGAGTGAAAAGGCCATCCACAGAATGGGAGAAAATATTTGCAAATTACATATCTGATAAGGGGTTAATATCTAGAATATATAAAGAACTCCTACAACTCAACAATAAAAAAGCAAACAACTAGATTTGAAATATGGGTAAAGGACTGGAACAGACATTTCTCTAAAGATATTCAAATGACCAATAAGCACATGAAAAGATACTCAACATCGGGCTTCCCTGGTGGCGCAGTGGTTAAGAATCCACCTGCCAATGCAGGGGACACGGGTTCAAGCCCTGGTCCGGGAAGTTCTCACATGCCACAGAGCAACGAAGCCCGTGCGGCACAACTACTGAGCCTGTGCTCTAGAGCCCGCAAGCCACAACTACGGAAGCCCGCGTGCCTAGAGCCCATGCTCCGCGACAAGAGAAGCCACCACAATGAGAAGCCCGCGCACTGCAACGGAGTAGCCCCCGCTCGCCACAACTAGAGAAAGCCTGTGAGCAGCAACGAAGACCCACCACAGTCAAAAATAAATAAATAAAATTAATTAATTTTAAAAAATCATATTAAAAAACTATTAAAAAAAGATACTCAACATCATTAATCATTAGAGAAATGCAAATCAAAACCACAATGAGATACCACTTAGGATGGCTACTATTAAAAAAAAAAACAAAAACAGAAAATAACAGTTGTTGACGAGGATGTGAAGAAATTAGAACCCTTGTGCACTGTTGGGGGAATGTAAAATGGTGCAGCCCCTGTGAAAAATAGCATGGCAATTCCTCAAAAAATTGAAAATAGAATTGCTATATGGTCCAGCAATTCCACTTCCAGGTATATATCCAAAAGAATTAAAAGTAGGGTCTTGAAGAGATATCTGTACACCCATGTTCAAAGTAGCATCATTCACAATAACCAAAAGGTACCCATTGACGAATGAACGGATAAACAAAATGTGGTCTATACATGCAATGGAACATTATTCAGCCTTAAAAAGGAAGGAAATTCTGACACACGCTACAACGTAGGTGAGCCTTAAGGACATTGGGCCAAGTGAAATAAGCCACCCACAAAAAGACAAAAACCTCTATGATTCCACTCACATGAGGTACTTAGTCATAGCAGCAGAAAGTAGAATGGTGGCTGCCAGGGGCTGGGGGAAAAGGGAAATGGGGAGTCATTATTTAATGGGTACAGAGCCTCAGTTTGAGAAGATGAAAAAGAATGTTCTGGAGATGGATGGTGGCGATGGCTGCACAGCAATGTGAATGTACTTAACGTCAGTGAACCGTACACTTAAAAACGGTTAAAACGGTAAAGTTTATGTTATGTGTATTGTACCGCTATCAAAAAAGAAGCTGTGGCTATAATCAAGTGCTCGCACTGTGTCGGCTTTCTAAGCTAGAGAGTTTGGTGAGGGAGTCCTTTAGCGCCATTTGGATCTTAGCTCAGCATACTTAGCTGTGTGATCTTGAATATATTACTTCACCTCTCTGAAGCTGTTTCCCTCATTGGTAATTTCAGTGTACTCATGCTTTTTAGGAGCCAACGCATGTGAAAGTGTCTAGCTTACTAGCCAGCACACAAACAAGAATTAGCAACCCTTTTGCGTTTATTTCCCCTGATAATTTTTGCTTTTTTTTCTCATAGAATTCAATCCTCTATGGATTGGACCTAACCCTGGGGGTGAACTCTACTGCCTTTGCAATGCCTTGGGAAGCTCTTTGGTTTTCTTCTAGATCAAAATCCCCTTTAAGCTCATCTTGAATTCCATAGCTGCTGGGGAATTTGCTCCCATCCATCCTTTTCAGACCCCACGGAGGCTACCCTTATATGAAACACCAAGTGGCCAACCATGTTGGTTTCAGAGCCCTAAATCCAGTCCGTCATCTGTCAAACAGGCCCCCCTGGCAGGAAGGAACACAACCACCTCTATCCATTTCCCTTCAATTTGATGGCGACCGGGCATGTTCTCTGACTGACATACAACCTGGGCCATATTAAATCCACACACGCTGCTGGGTCTCTGGAGAGCTGGGCTTCTCAACCGACGAGGAAGCTCCTAGTAAGAATTTCCTCCCCCAGGCAAAGCCAGGGCAGCGTGCTGACATCTTAATGCCTGGTGCCCAGAAGAAGGTTGAAACGGTCTCTCCTTTCTAACAGTCCCTGTTAGACCAGGGACTGGTCTAACAGCTTTGGGCGGGTCGTTTGTTTTCTTTAAGCAATATTCTCTGTCTTTTCTTTCATGTACCAGGCACTATGCCAAAAGCAGTGAATGCATGATTTCATTTCATCGTCACTGCAACCCTGAGTGTTAAGACCATGCATGGAACGTCCCCATTCTACAGAGGAGCTAAGTTAGACGGCTCATACAAAGACATGCGGCTAGGAAGTGACAATGGCAGCATTCAAACTCAGACTTGGTTTCCAGAGCCCACACTTATAACCACTCGAGTCTGTTCACTGTCCCGCCGCCACCTGCCACCTGCGCTAGCTTATCACACGTTGGCCATGGGGAGGGGGCCAGTCTGGAGGCTGGGACCAAAGGGAGGGAACTGGTCCAGAGGTGGGCTGCCTCCAGAGCCTTTGCCTGTTTTCACACATTCCTCAACCCCGCGAGGGTTTGGAGAAAATCTGCTCACAGCCCAGGCAGGGTGGGGGAGAGACAGACTTATAAACAACAGAACAATGTCACAGGCACCGTGACAGGGCTCAGTGGGGCAAGGAGGAGAGGTCAATTCAGAACAAAACGTACACCTTTGGTCACAAGGGGGTGGCAACCAGTATTGTGGTACAACAACCACGTGCCAGGTCTTTCTCAGGCATGATTTTATGTACTTCTTACACCTGTGTTTTGTTTTTTTAATGGATAATAAACAGTTGTTGGACATTGACTCTTTGCCAGGCACTGGGAAAGCATTTTACATCATTTAATCTTCCTAGCACCCCTACAGGGTAGACAGTATTTATCATTCCCGATTTATAGAGAGCAGTAAAGGAACTTGTCCACGGTTGCAGTCAGAGGCTGAGCAGAGATTCAAACCCTGTGCTCTTCCCCGAGACCCTGGTGCCTTCCTCTGGACTTCAGTTTCAGCTTCTCCCCTGAGGACCCAAATTGTGTGCCCCTCACGTATTCTCTCCTTTTTTTTTTTTTTTTTTTTTTTTTTTGCGGTACGCAGGCCTCTCACTGTTGTGGCCTCTCCCGTTGCGGAGCACAGGCTCTGGACGCGCAGGCTCAGCGGCCATGGCTCACGGGCCCAGCCGCTCCATGGCACGTGGGATCTTCCCGGACCGGGGCACGAACCCGTGTCCCCTGCATCGGCAGGCGGACTCTCACCCACTGCGCCACCAGGGAAGCCCACGTATTCTCTTTGACAAGGAAAACATAAGGTACCGAAGGCATGGCATTGTCTTGGTCACCACTATGTTCCTGGGACTTCCAGCAGCGCCCAGCTCAGAGCAGGCGCTCAAAACACATCTGTTAGGGAATTCCCTGGTGGTCCAGTGGTTAGGACTTGGCACTTTCACTGCTGGGGCCCAGGTTCAATCCCTGGTTGGGGAACTAAGATCCTACAGGCGCAGCCAAAAAACCAAAAAAACAGAAAACAAACCAAAAAAAACCACATCTGTTGAGTGAATGAACATCGACATGTCTGTCCTCCACACTAGACTGGGACGTCCTGCAGGCAGGAACCGTGTCCCCTTCATGCTGTGCAGAGGGGACATAGTGGTTACTGGAGGACTCCCTGTGGGACAGAGAGTCAGGAGCCCTGATTCTTGGAAGTAACCAGCCACAGACCCAAGAGCTTTGGGACAAATTAGGACAGCTCTTCCTCCCGCCTCCCCCCTCTCTCCCTTCCTCCCCTCCTCCCTTCTATCCTTAACCTGGACCAACCCAGGTCCCCTGAAGGACACCTGGGCCTGACCCTGTCTGCCCTGAATCTGCAGTGACTCAGCTCTGCCACTGCAAAGGGAAATGTTGTCAGATCATTTACCCAAAGCAGCTAATTTGTTTTTAACTAAACTGAGGGGTATTTTTTTTTTCCCTTAGGCACAAGAGCTCATGGGAGTCAAAGCCAGGGAAAGAGACCTAAAAACAATAACAGCAACAGCAACAAGCTAAGAGCACCAACCCTCTGTCTGACCGACCTTATGGCACCTTAGGAACCAAATCAAACAAAATGCTTGAGCCTACATCAAAACTCATTTGGTCCCAAACAGCGTGGACTGCTGGAGCATTTAGAGTTAATTTTATTCCCCAATGCTTTGTGAGATCTCAGAAATAACATCTGCTCACTATAAAAGGTCCAAACAATACAGAATCACTTCATAAAGAAAATTTAAAAACCAACATCAATAGTACAGACTATCATTAACAGACAACAGGCAAACACACAGGCCCTGTTTTATATAAATGGGATCTGGTTCTAACATTATTAAATAACCTGTTTCTTTCTTCTCAAAAATATGCTGTGACCATCTTTCTATATCCGCAGATACAAATTAATATAATTTTTGGTGACCGATTGTTATTCTAGTCTAGAGGTCAACAGGCCTTTTCTGTAAAGAGCCAGAGAGTAAATATTTTAGGCTTGGGAGGCCTAAATATTTGGTAGGCCTAGATGCATATTCTTCTGTTTCTTGCTTTTGTTCTTTTTTTTTTTTTTTTACAAGCCTTTAAAAGTGTAAAAACCATCTTTAGCCCAAGGACCATACAAAAACAGACTACAGGCTAGAGCTAGTCTCACTTATAGACACTAAAGCTCCTGAATACAGTTACTTAATAAATCCCCCTTTAAAAGACACGTAGGTTGTCTCTGCCTTTTTGTTATTATAAATAATAGTGTGATAAACATCTTTGTGTACACAGATATCTGATGGTTTCCTCGGGGAAAATTCCTAGAATCTCAGAGATAGAAGGAAACTTCATAGTGAGGGCATTCCCTCTGTGGCACTCCAGACAAACGGCTACGCAGCTTCTGCTTGAGTATATCCAGAGACAGGGAACTCACCACCTGTAGGCACAGTCCATCCTATTGTTGGGACCACTCACAGGATAACAAGTTCTTTGTTTTATTTGAGCTGAAAACTGCCTCCTTCTCACCTGGCACCATTTTTCCTGGTTCTGCTCACAGAATCACAGAATCTAAACCTAACCCTTCTCCCTTCCACGTCTTGGAAAATAAAGATATTAACAGTACACAGGGGCTTCCCTGGTGACACAGTGGTTGAGAATCCGTCTGCCATTGCAGGGGACACGGGTTCGATCCCTGGTCCGGGAAGATCCCACATGCCACGGAGCAGCTAAGCCCGTGCGCCACAACTACCTAGCCTGTGCTCTAGAGCCCGTGAGCCACAACTACTGAGCCCGTGTGCCACAACTACTGAAGCCCACGCTCCTAGAGCCTGTGCTCCACGAGAGAAGCCACCGCAATGAGAAGCCTGTGCACTGCAACAAGACCCAATGCAGCCAAAAATAAATAAATAAAATAATTTATTTAAAAAAAAAAACTGTACACACTTCACCTAGCTATGATGAGAACTGAGTTAGTACAGGTGCTCAGTATGTGTTAGGGGCTCTGGCCAGTTGGTGAGCTGCCTTCTCAAGCCACGTAGTCATTCCTTGGAGCCCTCATCTCGGTTGGTCCTCATGCATTCAAGGGTGTGATTATCTGAGTCAAGATGATACCACAGGACTTCCCTGGTGGCGAAGTGGTTAAGAATCCGCCTGCCAATGCAGGGGACACGGGTTCGAGCCCTGGTCCGGGAAGATCCCACATGCGGTGGAGCAACTAAGCCCGGGCTCCACAACTACTGAGCCTGTGTGCCATAACTACTGAAGCCCGTGTGCCACAACTGCTGAAGCCCACGCGCCTAGAGCCTGTGCTCTGCAACAAGAGAAGCCACTGCAGTGAGAAGCCACACACCTTAACGAAGAGCAGCCCCCGCTCGCCACAACTAGATAAAGCCTGTGTACAACAACAAAAACCCAACGCAGCCAAAAATTAAATTAATAAATAAATAAATTTATTTAAAAAAAAAAAAGATGATACCACCCTCTAGGTTAAGGGAAGGCCCAAGATGATGCATGTAAATCACATCACAGGCACTCAGGCCAGGCCTTGTCCCATCTCTCCAGGCAAGTAAGGAAGGCCAAATCCATTTTCTGTGGGATCTATAACCTCAAAGTCATTAATGTAGACACATGTCACAATAGGAAGTGTGGCCTCTCTGGACAAGTTTTCAGGTTTCCGCCCCATGGCTGGCTGTATTCACCATACCCAGATGTGGCATGGGGGGTGGCAGGGAGGGTTCTTTTTTTTTTTCAGATGTGGTTTTTGTGTATTTATTACCTCACTGACATCACTGCTGGTGGAACACCAGCTTAAGCCACACCCCCTGTCACTCATGGTCCCCAGACTGGCCTCCCTAGCTCACAACTTTGTTCCTCTCCTACTTTTTTTTTTATTTGCACCAAGCGGCAAGCAGGATCTTAGTTCTCTGACCAGGGATCAAACTGGCACCCCCTGCAGTGGAAGCACAGAGTCTTAACCACTGGACCACCAGGGAAGTACCCCTCTCTTTTCTACTTCTAAGCTGTTCCAGAAATTCCCCACTCCCTGCACCTCCAGCAGATACTGTCACCACCAAGGCTTTAATAACTGTAGTGGGTTGAATGGTGGCCCCTAAAAGACAAGTCCACGTCCCAACCACCAGAACCTGTGAACGTGGTCTTATTTGGAAAAAGGATCTTTATATATGTAATTAAGTTAAGGATCTTGAGACCACCCTGGATTATATGGGTGGGCCCTAACTCTAATGACAAGTGTCTTTGTAAGAGACACACAGCACACAGGGAGAAGAGATGGCCATGTGAAGATGGAAGCAGAGATTAGAGATAAGAGCAATGCAGTCACAAGCCAAGGGCTGCTGGCGCCACCAGAAGCTGAAGAGGAAAGGAAGGATTTGCCCCAAGGGCCTTCAGAGGGAGTGCAGCCCTGAATACACTATTTGGACTTCTGGCCTCCAGAACTGTAAGAGGGTAAACTTCTGTTGTCTTAAGCCATTAAGTTCGTGCTAATGTGTTACAGCAGCTCTAGGAAACTGACACAGTAAAAGCGCAGCCAAGGAGAAGCATGGACTTTGGCCCCAGACACACCTAGGTTTAAGCCCCAGCTCTACCTCTCACTGTATGACCTTGGGTGAGTTCTAACTTCCCTGAGCCTCAGTACGCCCCTCTGTGAAGTGGGTATAAGCATCCTACTTCTTGAGGGTGTGGTGAGTGTGGAATGAACTCATGCCTACGATGTCCCTAGCACACTGCCTGGCACACTCATATCATAGTGTCTTCTCTTCTTGTCCAGATGAGGAAAATGAGCCCAGAATGACCTGTGATGAGCTGCCCTGAGGTCCCAGGCTCCTGACTCCTTTCCTGGCCCTTGGTAACCTACTACCATTGGGGTGGGACACAGAGTCCTGTGCTGGAACTTCAATACTAGAAGAGGCTCTGATCTAACACTGAGTTCAAACCTCCTCTCCCACTTTACAGATAGGGAAACTGAGGCCTGGAGAGGGAAAGACAATTGTGCAATGTTACATAGGGTATCGGTTTCCCTGACTTCTGAGAGCCCAAGGTCTTTCTACTTCTCCAAGCTGCCCTCCCAGGAGCTAAGTCTCAGGTGAGGATTCAAGGTGGCTGAGGCCAAAAAAGAAACAGGGGCTCCTATCCAAGGCTTCAGAATTCCTGACAAGGCCCTGGCCTACCTTCTATGTCCCTGTGTCCAGTGATTAACCAATGTAGGGTGGGTCCATGGATGGAAATGTTCCCATTACTGTCATCATCTTTGCCACCATCTCCATCACAGCAGCTACACTGACTCAGTGCTTACACAGGCCTGATGTATTCTATTGTGTCCTACCATGACATTTACATAGATTATCTCATTCAATCACTCCAGCAACCTTATGAAATTGCTACTATTATCATCTTCATACAGAGGAGGAAAGTGAGCCTTGGAGAGCATACTGGGTTGAACAGTTGCCGTCAAAATTCATGTCTACTTAGAACCTCAGAATGTGACCTTATTTGGAATTAGGGTCTTTGCGGATATAATTCATTAAGATGTGGTCATACTAGATTAGGGTGGGCCCTAAATCCAATATGATGCAGAGACACACACAGAGGGACATGGCCATGTGAAAACAGAGGCAAAAATTGGAGTGATACAGCTGCAAGCTCAAGGGATGCCAAGGATTGCCGGCAACCACCAGAAGCTTGGCGAGGAAGGATTCTTCCCCAGAGCCTTCAGAGGGAGCATGGCCCTGTTGATTTCTGACTTCTTCAGCCTCCTGAACTATAAAGAAAAGGTTTCTGTTGTTTTAAACCACCTAGTTTATGGTAATTTGTTATGACAGCCCTAGGAAACTGATACAGAGGGGTTAATCATCTTGCCAGCCATGGCCTAAAACACAAAAGCAATGTCTGTTAAAATTGCTCCACTCCACAGCTCTCCCAACATAACAACTTTTTTCATCAGGAATACAGATTGTTGGCACTGAAAGGAAAGATGGCTGATGAGAGTATTTACTGAGCATTTACTATGTGCCAGCTGCCCTGCTAAGGGTCATATGGGTGTTCACTATCCCACTGAATCTACACAACCATCACAGGAGGTAAGCATTACTCTCCCCATTTTACAGGTGAGCAATGTTGAGGCTCAGAGGGATGAAGTAACTTACCCAAAGTCCCGCAGCTGGGAGCGGCAGGGCCTAGGTTAGGCCTGGGTTGACTCCAGAACCCAGAGTCCTGACTTCTACCCCATCTTCTCCCTGTCTGTCAAGTTCAACCCCTTTGTTTTACAAATGAGGAAACCAAGGCAGAGCTACAGCAGTGATCCCAAAGGCTCTGCCCACGCTAGGGGATAAGCAGTTTAAATAAAACTGGGTCCAGCTGGGGCTCCCTCTATTTGTAGACAAAGAGTGGCTGCTCTTCTGGCTGGCAAAACAAGCAGGGCTGGGCAGCAAGCGTTGGGAGCTACAACCCTGCCCACCATTCCATGGGAGTGGCGAGAGGCCAGAAATGAATTAGCCATCTCAGTTTTGGCAAACCCTGAGGAAGGAAAGTGCTTAATTATAACGAGGCCCAGCGAGTGTGTCACCAAGAGAAGATTAAGGACTGGAACGTGGCTATACAGAGCTCCTGAGCCGCACATGAGCGGGGAGGCCGACCAGGGCGCACTCAGCAATAAACAGGGCAGACACCTTGTTCGGTTCAGTTCAAGAACCACAACATGCTCATGGGATGCAGGGAAGAGAAGTTCTTCTCCATCACCCAGGCTCTGCTTCCGGCATAAGAATGGCTGGACCAGGGCGTGGGGCAGCCAGGCACAACGGAAGCCCTGGAAAAGCAGATTTCCTTAAGTGTGGCACGTCGGCCCATGGGTCTCTGAAATAGGACATGTCCCTCCTACAAACGTGTACTGACATGCTGCATGAGTGCCAGACCCTGGGCTGGGGTTCCAGCTACAAACCAAGGATGCTCGCTCCACCCCACACCCCCTCACTCGGGGAGAGAGAGAGAGAAATGAGCGATCAGCGTTTTGAAAAGTGTATGGTCTCTGATGGGGGACACATAGGACACTGTGGGAACACAGAGGAGGCATCAGAGAAGGCTCCCTGGAGGAAAGACTTACTAAGCCGAAAAGTAAGGGGTTTCTCTAGAGGAAACAGAGGCCTGAGGTTCCTACATGTCTGCTTTCCCTCTTGTAGTTGGGGGATTTTTATTATAGATCCCAAGAACCCCACAGAGGGAATTTCATTAACAAAGTGCCAACTAGGTATTTAAGAAACACTCAGTGATGCCTCCTTAGAGTCAGGGATCGGGCTAGGAAACAGGAAAGAAGATGAAGGGGATACAGTTCCTGCCCTCCAGGAGCCACAGTCTAAAATGGAAGTCAAACACAGGAACAAGCAATTACACTACAACTAGAAAACATCCATTTCAAGACCATCAATGTTTGTGTGCATCTCCCCTCTTCCTATATGACAGGCACTGGATGAAAGTACTTGATTTACATCATTGCACTTAATCCTCACAACAAATGATGGTAGTAAGCACTATCACTGCATTTGGCAGACAAGGGGACTCTGAGGCTCAGAGAGGCAGATAAACTTGCCCAAGGTCACACAGCCTATAGGTTGTAGGACCAGGACTCAAGCTCAGGTCTGTTGGACCCTGTGATGGTAATTCATTTTATGTGTCAAAGTGGCTGGGCTATAGTACCCAGTTATTTAATCAAACACTAATCGAGGTGTTGCTGTGAAGGGATGTTGTAGATGTCATTAACATCTGCAATCAGTTGACTTGAAGGAGATTATCCATCATAATGAGGGTCTGCCTTAAGAGCAAAACTGAGGTTTCCCAGAAGAAGAAGAAATTCCTCCTGCCTGAGAGTTGCCAGCCTGCCAGCCCGCCCTACAAATTTCAGACTTGCCTAGCCAGACCCCACAATCGCATCAGCCGACTCCTCAAAATATATCTTACTGGTCTTTTTTCTTTTCTGGTAGGACCTTGACGGATACAGACCCGAAAGCCATGCTCTAGGCTAAGGATGGTACCAGGAAGCCGCACCATCTCCTCACCTGGAAAAGGACAATGACAACTGCCACCACGCTGGGTTGTTTCAGGGGTCCAGTGTGATGAGAGGCAGCGTGATCCAATGGAGAGGGCAGGCCCTGCAATCACTTACTAACCTTGGTGTCCTTGGGCAAAAGTCTTATATCCCTGAGCCTCAGCTTCCTCATCTGTAAAATAGGCAGATGGTTCCTACCTCACAGAAGTGTCGTGAAGATTAAGTGAGATTTTGCATGGACGGTCTCCTGTATGGAGCATGGTAATAGGGCCAAAACGGATGCTTGGGACTTCCCTGGTGGCGCAGTGGTTAAGAATCCGCCTGCCAGTGCAGGGGACACAGGTTCGAGCCCTGGTTCAGGAAGATCCCACATGCCACGGAGCAACTAAGCCCGTGCGCCACAACTACTGAGCCTGTACTCTAGAGCCTGCGAGCCACAGCTACTGGGCCCACATGCCACAACTACTGAAGCCCAACGTATTGTATGATTTCATTTATATTAAATGTCCAGGTTTGGCAAATCTACAGAGACAGAAAGTAGATTGGTGGTTACCCAGGCCTGGGGTAGGGTGTGGTAAGGGAGTGACTATTTGTGGTTATGGGGTTTCTTTTTGAGGTGATGAAAATGTACTAAAATTGGTTGTGATGATGGTTACACAACTCTGTTGCTATACTTTAAATGGGTGAATTGTATGGTATGTGAATTATATCTCAATAAAACTTTTATATTTAAAAAAGGTAAAAAAAAAACAAACCTACTGAAGCCCATGTGCCTAGAGCCTGTGCTCCGCAATAAGAGAAGCCACTGCAATGAGAAGCCCTTACACCACAGCGAAGAGTAGCCCCCCCTCTCCTCAACTAGAGAAAGCCCGTACAGCAACGAAGACCCAATGCAGCCAAAAATAAATACATAAATAAATAAATGTATTAAAAAAAAGGAAAAAACGCACGCTCATTTTTGCCACAGTTGTAATTGGTGAATTCTTAATTACTTTGAGTACTTACCGTTGCCAAGTAAATGTTCCAATCCCATAATTCCATGTAAAAAATTGCCCTCAAGTTTTTCATTCTTAGTGGCCTCATATGGATGCTACAGTTTGCCTAATCTGTACCCTCCCGCCCCGCCCCACGCCTCACCCACCAGGGCCACTCCTTGAGGACAATGGGCAAGGCAGGCCCCATGCAGACCGCTTCACACACATTCTCTCCTTTGACTCACACCCACCGGGAAAAGTGGGTATCAATACATTCCCATTTCGTTCACAGAAGAAACCTATAGCCCAAAGAGAAGAGGTGCTTGTCCAGAAGCACAGGGTGGACAGAACCACGGTCTAAAGTCATGTGTTCTGAAAAGCCCAGGCTTCCCACCTCTAGGCCTTTGGCCATGCTGGGCATCACTTATACTTCCTTCTGCCTGACACACAATAGAGTTTCACTTTTGTTTTATTAATTAATAATTCAGTATTTTATTTTATTTATTTTTTTATATTTTGCGGTACGCGGGCCTCTCACTGTTGTGGCCTCTCCCGCTGCGGAGCACAGGCTCAGCGGCCATGGCTCACGGGCCCAGCTGCTCCGCAGCATGTGGGATCTTCCCGGACTGGGGCACGAACCCGT